>NW_016107530.1:448306-452218 GCF_001604975.1 Cebus imitator | reverse complement strand
GCAACCTCCGCCTCCTGGGTTCAGGCAATTCCCCTGCCTCAGCCTCCTGAGTCGCTGGGATTACAGGTGCCTGCCACCACATCCAGCTAATTTTTGTATTTTTAGAAAAGACGGGGTTTCACCATCTTGGCCAGGCCGGTCTTGAACTCCTGACCTCATGATTCACCCACCTTGGCCTCCCAAAGTGCTGGTTTTATAGGTATGGGCCACTGCGCCCGGCTGTACCCAGGTAATTTTTATATTTTTAGTAGAGATGTGGTTTCGTCTTATTGGCCAGGCTGGTCTTGAACTCCTGACCTGAGGTGACCCACCCACCTCAGCCTCCCAAAGTGCTGGGATTTCAGGCATGAGCCACCACACCCAGCCTCCCTGAGTCTTCAGTAAGAATCTTGTCTGGCCTCTGGGCAGGCCAAGGAGGAGGAAGATTACTTGCAGCTTCTCTACCCTGATTTTCTTTTCTTTTCTTTTTTCTTTTCTCTTTTCTTTTCTTTTCTTTAAGATGGGGTTTCACTATGATGGCCAGGCTGGTCTTGAACTCCTGACCTTAGGTGATCCACCCACCTCAGCCTCCCAAAGTGCTAGGATTACAGGCGTGAGCCACCGCGCCCGGCCTACCCTGATTTTCAAGGAAGGGAAAACTGAACGAACCGTGAGCTAACAGGCCCTGCTGTCTTTCTCTTGGGAGAAGGCTGGCCTTGGGGAGACGTTCCAGGAAAGGACACCTTTCCATTCCATGGTGCCAGGGAGGAAACCAGACCCTCCTTATAAAGCAAGGGAACATTTCTGGCCAAATCTCTGGAGGAAAACTTGTAGGAAAAGTTTGGGTAAAATCCTGGAGAAGAAAGAGAACAGTACTATCCAACCCCACCTGACCTCTGGAAGGCATAGCCAGGCACATTATCTTTCAAGCCACATAGGAAGGAAGGAAAGAGCTAGAGGAAGCACACGGAGAAGGCCCAGGGAGGTCAAGTGATTTTCCCAAAGCTGCACAGCCAGTCACAGACCCAGCCATGATTTGAACCCACAGGACCCTCTCTGTCCATTAAACCGTGGGGAAAGATGACAGAAGTGGGGAAAACTGAGTCTGTTTGCAGAAAGAAGATTCAGAAAAGCAACTAGACTTACTAGAAAACGAAATAAAAATTACCTTTCAAGGGGCACCTTGAAAGATGCACAAGGGGCACCATGGCTCCTTGTGCAGAAAGCAATCTGGCAATGAAGAGTCAGGGACTTAAATGTGTTCTTTTCCTTTAGTCCAGTAATTTAACTGCTGGGAATGGGTCCTAAGTCCTATGGCCAGGAAAGCATTTATACAGAGATGCTGATCAGGGCATTAATCCGATGGCAAAAGACTGGAGACGAGCCAAATGTCTGACAATAAGAAAGCTGTTAAGAAAATTGAAACGGTCATAACATGTTATACAGCCGACCAGAGGGGTATTTGTGAGGGCTTTTTCATGACGGAGAAAAATACTTACATCAAAATGTCAGGCGTAGAAAAACAGGATGTGAAATTATTTATGCTGAATAACAACTGCTATTTTAAAAAGGCATAGGAGAAAGATCGGAAGCAAATGGGCCAAAATGGTACTGCTGTGGCTTTTGTGAGATGAAACAGGGGACAGCTTGGGTTTTTTATTCTTCTTGTTGGCATTTTCATCAATAAATATGTATTACTTGTGTTTTTTTTTTCTTTAAAAATACAAAATATTTTATCCTTTTTTTCTGATTATAAAATCAGTAATCAGTACAGCCGGGCATGGTGGCACTTTGGGAGGCCAAGGTGGGAGGATCACTTGAGGTCAGGAGTTTGGGACCAGCCTGACCAATGTGGCGAAACCTCATCTCTACTAAAAAATACAAAAATTAGCCAGGTGTGGGGGCACGCACCTGTCCCAGCTACTGAGGAGGCTGAGGCCCCAGAATCACTTGAACTTGGGAGGAAGAGGTTGCAGTGAGCCGAGATCATGCCACTGCACTCTAGCCTGGGCAATACAGCAAGACCGACCCTGTCTCAAAAATCAAAACAGCTGAGTGTAGTGGCTTATGCCTGTAATCCCAGCACTTTGGGAGGATGAGGCAGGTGTTCAAAACCAGCCTGGCCAACATGGTGAAACCCCGTCTCCACTAAAAATACAAAAATTAGCTGGGTGTGGTGGCGTGTACCTGTAATCCCAGCTACTCGGGAGGCTGAGGCAGGAGAATCACTTGAACCAGGGAGTTGGAGGTTGCAGTGAGCCAAGATCGAGCCACTGCACTCCAGCCTGGCAACAGAACGACTTCATCTCAAAAAAAAAAAAGAAAAAGAAAAAAGAGAAATAATACATTCTGCTGGTAAAAACAACACAAATTAAAGACTCCCTGAGTCTTCAGTAAGAATCTTGTATATAGATGTGTATGACAGCAAAAAGTGAAAGAACCCCTACAACTCCACTGCCCAGAGATAAGCAGTGAATAGTTAACATCATCTTACTCATGCACACACATACACAGGCAGTGAGGTAAGTGGTCACATTTCTGTACCTATATACACATATACACATGGACACTCACACAAACACATACACAGTCTGAAAGGAAAATAGAATCTCGGTACCCCAAACTCACGACGCCAAAGGGAAAAGTTAAGCTTAGAAACTGAGTCACACCAAAAACTGCCTTTTCTTTTCTTTTTTTTTTTTTCTTTTCAAGACAGAGTCTCACTCTGTTGCCCAGGCTGGAGTGTAGCGGTGCGATCTTGGCTCACTGCAACCTCTGCCTCCTGGGTTCAGGTGATTCTCCTGCCTCAGCCTCCCTCCCGAGTAGCTGGGACTACAGGTGCCCACCACCACACTCAGCTAATTCTTGTATTTTTAGTAGAGACGGGTTTTCACCATGTTGGTCAGGCTGGTTTCAAACTCCTGACAAGAGGTGATCCACCTTTTTCAACTCCTAAAGTACTAGGAGCCACCATGCCTGGCCAAACCGCCTTTCCTTCTGTTCCTAAGCAGATAGCTATAAAATAGAAGGTCACATTTCCCCTGGTGGCCTCCCATGTATATTAACACCTTATCTTCACAGGTATGAGACAAAGACACGCAGAGACAAATGCAGATTTACTGAGCAGGAGATGGAGGCGTACTTGCCTGTGCCTCCACCTCTCCCTTCATAGGTAACACGTGGATTTGGTGAGCTCTAATCAAAGCCTGCCAGAAATGCGCCCCCTTATCTCACTGCCTACTTTCCTTTGTTTTCCGTCCCGACTTCCCCTCCTGCCTGCTGTTTCCCTTCTAATACTGAAGCCCTCAAAATCTTCTCTGAAAAAATTGTGGGGCCACAGATCCCACTGCTTATGCCTCTTTTTTTGGGCATGTCCTCAGCCTTGTCAAAATAAACCTCCAAATTGATGGAGACTTGTCTCAGACCCTTTTCTGGGTTACAACACAAATACATACATATACACATGCCTACTCTATACACACATACATATCTATACATGCACTTATGCACATATACAATACCTGTGTGTGTATGTATATATACACGCATATCTGTGTACGTATACCTACACACATGGATATGCATGCATGCACAAATACATATGCACACACACATATATATACATGTGGGTATATAGAAATACTGTTTTGGAACTTTTTTTTTTCGAGAAGCAATTGGAACTTATTTTTTCATGTAACATAATATATGCATTTCACCACATCAATTCACATAGATCGATCAGCCTCATCCCCTTTATATTTAAGATTTTTCTTTATTTAAAAAACCTTTTTTTAGAGATGGGGTTTCACTGCGTTGGCCAGGCTGGTCTCAAACTCCTGACCTCAAGCAACCGTCCTACCTCAGGCTTCCAAAGTGCTAGAATTACAGGCATGAGCCATTGCACCTGGCCAGCCTCAATCTTTTTTTTTTTTT
>NW_016107530.1:419173-447576 GCF_001604975.1 Cebus imitator | reverse complement strand
TTGAACTCCAGACCTCAGGTGATCCACCCACCTCGGCCTTCCAAAGTGCTGGGATTACAGGCGTGAGCCACCATGCCCGGCCTATTTCTGGATCTTTGTGCTATTTCCAGTTACTTTAATCATGACATATGACTCTGCAGTGAACATATACCTTGGCACATGTGTTTTTCCTGGAAGCGTAATTGCTGGGGCAAACAGGATGCATGCTTAATGCTTTTGCTCCGCAGTAATAAATTCCTTTTAGAAGATTGCACAGGTATGAATTTGAAGGCAGTACTCATTTCCCCATATTTTTGCAGCATTAGCATTTTATCTTTGCCAATGGTATAGGTGAGAAAATGTTTCATTGTTGGTTTAATTTGTGTCTCTTCAAAACTTGGTGAGACTCCTTTTCCATGCTTACAAGCTATTTGAATTTCTGAATTGCCTATCTGTGTACATCTTTGGGTGATTATTTATTAGAGTTGCATTGCCTTAATAATTGCAACAGTAATACAAATCTTAATTTTTTTTTTTTTTTTTGAGGCAGAGTCTCACTCTGTTGCCCAGGCTGGAGTTCAGTGGCACAATCTCAACTCACTGTGACCTCTACCTGCCTCTCAAATAGCTGGATTACAGGAATGTGCCACCACGCCTGGCTAATATTTGTATTTTTAGTAGAGATGGGGTTTCACCATGTTGGCTAGGCTGGTCTCGAACTCCTGACATCAGGTAATCTGCCTGCCTCAGCCTCCCAAAGTGCTGGGTTTACAGGTGTGAGCTACCATGTCTGGCTTAAAAATTATTCTTTAACAAAAGTACATATATATACACACACACACACACACACACACAGACATATACACCCCATGATCTCCAATCCAAAGACAACAGAGAATGTGCATGAAAGAGGCACACTCAGAGTAGTCTGAGGGCAGAGCTCTGGAGTGGGCAGTGGGAGTTCCTGCTCCAGGCCAGCTTTGCACCTCACCTGCTGGGAGGGCTCAGGTAGAGCATCCACTTGGGCTTCTGGGAGCCTCTACTTCCTCCTTCAAGGCCCGTGGCTTTCAAAATCTTAATATGGAATCCCCCCATGGTAGGCCAGTGTTTCTCAATCCTGCCTGCCCTTTTGAAAAACTGGAGGAACTTAAAAAATGTACACCTCTCTCAGTACCTAGAGATACTGACTCAATGCCTGACTTTAAAAAGCTGCTCAGTTGGGCACAGTGGCTCACACATGTAATCTCAACCATTTAGGAGGCCGAGGTGGGAGGATGGTTTGAGCCCAGGAGTTCAGGACCAGCCTGGGCAATATGGTGAGACCCTGTCTCTACATAAATAATAAAAAATATTAGCCAGGTGTGGCGGCACACACCTATGGTCCTAGCTACTTGGGAAACTGAGGAGGGAGGACCGGTTGAACCCAGGGGTCAAGGCTGCAGTGAGCCAGATGGTGCCACTGTGTTCCAGCCTGGGCAACAGAGCAAAACTCTTGTCTTAAAAACAATAAACAAAAAACAAAACGAAAGAAGAGGAGGAGGAGAAGGAAGGAAGGAAGGAAGGAAGGAAGGAAGGAAGGAGGAAGCAAGGAAGGAAGGAAAGAAGGAAGGAAGGAAGAAGGAAGGAAGGAAAAAGAAATTTCGAATGGGAAGAATTTCAGTTTTACAACTGTAACTGATTATTTTAAACATATTTTTATTGTAAAATAAATCACGGATACAGAATCCGATGGACTTGACGTATGGCTGAACTAATTACTACAAAGTGAACTGTCTCCGAGACCAAGAAAAAGAACTTGGCCAGCCAGCTCAGAAGTCTCCTCGCGCCCCTCCCCCGTCTCTCCTTCCTCTTCCATAAGTAGTCACCCTCATTCTGACTCACGGGACGCGTCGATTGCATTTTTAACAGCAAGTCCGCTGGCGGTGGGAGGCGCTCGGGGATGGCTCTAGGGCCGCCAGGGCCCATTCCCTCCGCGAACACCCATCTCCCCGCAACGTTCAGGTTGAGCAAGACCTCCCGGCCCGGCGGAACCCTGCCCTCCTCCACTCTCAAGATGCCCTCTGATGCAACCGTAGAGGACACAGTTTCAAGTTTCTCGAGATAGAGAAGCGAAAGAGGATCCGAAACCGCGCTTCACAGCTGAATCTGATTTCGGATTCCTGTGGAAAAAGTTGGAGGCGCACAGCCGGGCAGAGCAGAGGCGCGCAGGTCTGCGGGGACGCAGCGCGGGGCGCGCGGTGGCGCACTCGTGACCTGGCGCATCGGCGAGACTGCAGGCGGCCACGCGGGGGCACGAACGGGATGGGGCATGCGCGGGCAGCGTCCAGTGGGCCCCTTGGGGTGCGGGTGGCAGTCGAACTAGGGAGACAATCTGTGGAAGGGCTCAGTCGTTACTTCACACCTTTCCCCGTTGTTTATTGATTGATCTTCAACTCTGTCTCTCCTGTGGAACCTTGTAAGAGTTCCTCCCTCTCCCTGTAAAATGGGGATAAGGTGTGTGATGCTGAAGCCAGCGTGGGGCACACTCACCATCGCCTTCTTCCTGACTGGGGAAACAGCCTGGAAACCCAGATTCTACCCCTGCCCCTCTGCCCCCACCCCAGGCCAGCTCTGCCACCACCTGCTGGTTCTCTGAGCAAGTCGCCCCTTCATTGGACTTCCATTTCCTTAGCTGTAAAATGAAGGAGGTGAGCCCAGTGTGGTGGCACCTGTAGTCTCAGCTACCTGGAGGCTGAGGCAGGAGGATCATTTGAGCCCAGGAGGCAGAGGTTGCAGTGAGCAGAGACCATGCCACTGCACTCCAGCCTGGGCGACAGAGCAAGACCCTGTCTTTTATCTTTTTGTGTGTGTGTGTGTGTGTGTGTGACAGAGTCTTGCTCTGTCGCCCAGGCTGGAGTGCAGTGGCGTGACCCCAGCTCACTGCAACCCCCACCTCCCAGGTTCAAGCAATTCTCCTGCCTCCGCCTCCCGGGTAACTGGGACTACAGGTGCTTGCCACCACGCCCGGCTAATTTTTTATATTTTTAGTAGAGATGAGGCCTCACCGTGTTAGCCAGGATGGTCTCAATCTCCTGACCTCATGATCTGCCCACTTTGGCCTCCCAAAGTGCTGGGATTACAGGCGTGAGCCATGGAGGCTACCCACCACTGTCCTTAAAAAAAAAAATTTATAAAATAAAAGAAAAAAGTTATAAAAAATAAAATGAAGGAAGTGAACAAGCTCAGGAATTTCGTATGAATGGCATAAATGACCAAATTAGAAAGAAGCAGCTTTGCTTCTCTCTCTTTTTTTTTTTTCAATCTTGTGCAGGTTGGCTTCTAAGCCCCAGCTTCCCCTCTGTCCTCTGCCCCCCACCTCCCTCCCTACCGTCCTCCAGCCCCTCAAAGCCCTCCCAATTTGAGCCTCCTTTTGGAAGACATCTCTGGGGGTGGTCCGGTTGGTGGCGGTGACTAAAGGGCTGCAGGGACACCCCTCGGGGGGATTTCCAGAATAATGAGGAAGTCAGGCCCAAAACTGGGCCTCCCAGACAGCTGGCATTTGAGTGCGTCCCCTGAAGGATCCACTCGACTTGCACAGTCTTGAAGGCGTCATGTCTGGTTTTTAAACACAATTTCAGTTAGTAGGCAACAGTTCAGATCGAGTTCACACGGCCTGTTTTACCTGTTCTTGCAGTCTCCCCTGCTCGCTGAGCCGAGTTGTGGGAAGTGTCCCCACCCAGCCCCATGGGATCCCTGGGGATCTGAAACTGACATTTCTGCTTTAGGTGCTGGAAGCAGGACTTGGAATGTGGGTGAGTGCAGTGGGGAAGGATTTTGCCATCAGAAACCCTGAACCTCTATGGATGAGAAATTCTGCAGGGGCAAAGACTGGCTTTGAACCCAGAAATGTCACAGTGGACTCCGGGCCTCGGTTTTCCTCATCTATACAATGGTCGATCAGACTAGTGGTCTTTAAGGGGCCTCTGGACTGGGCACTATAGGCATTGTAGGGGCTGTGCACTTTCTCAGTGAGAGTTTCTTGTTTTGCCCTCACTCGGAGGGCATACTCCTCAGGCTGGTGGTATGGGCCATTGCCCTAGAGTCCCTGAGACCTGGCCCTACCACAAATTCTGCCTCTCTCCCTTCAGCCCTTGTCCCTCCCCTCCGTGCCCTGGCTTGCACCATCCTGGTCTTTGCAACCCTCCACGGGCACCTCCACCTTTGACCCTGGCACCCTCCTGCCCTCGAACTCTGTCTCCCCACACCACCCTGCCTTCCACTGTATGTGTCTGCCTTCTCCCTCAGCCCACAGATATTACCGACCGTAGTCACCAGCTCTATGTTAGGCCTGGGAATTCAAGAGAGAATTAGAGCCCTCTGTAGACCCCGTCTATAGCTCTACTGGAGAGACACCCACGAACAGGGATAGAGAGGGGTAAATACTTGAGCAGGTGAGTACAGGGCCTGCAAGGCCACTCAGCTCAGACTGAGGGAATCAGAGAGAGCTTCCTGGAGGAGGCAGTATCTGAAGTGAGAAGCGGAGGGAAGTCCACCAGGCAAAGACAGCAGCTTGGGGAAGAGTGCACCAGGCGGAGACGGCATATGTGAAGGCCTGAGGAAAAGCAGAGCACGATGCATGCATGCCCTGGAGGGGTGAGGCTGCATCTGGGGAGGTCAGGTCCCAAGGCTGAAAGCAGGTTTTGGAGTCTGGAAAGGCTACATCCTCTGCTGTCCCCCTGGCCATGCAACTCCTTCTAGGCCTGACATTCCCCAGCTTCTTGAAAGCAAGATCATGCAGATACTGTTCAGCACACACGTCTGGTCTCCCTGGCAAGTGCCCAGCTCTGGGCCTGGACCCTTCCAGCAGCGCCACCAAAGGTGGCTGGCCTGAGCTCACTGGGGGTCCCTCCCCGGACCCCAGCCCTGCTTCAGTCACCCACTAAGGGATCCCTGGCATGCAACATGTCCTTGGCTCCAGAGGGGTTAGATTCATGGGGCTCCAACAGGCAGAGCTGCCCCTTATGGCATTTTGAGTACTCATTGGGTAGATTTGGGTTGTTGCAGGGATGTGGGAGGTACTGCTGGCATTTGGGCCAGAGGCCGGGATGGCTGAATATCCTGCAATGTCAGAGCCACCCTTGGGGACAAAAAAACTGTCCTAAGTATTCAGATTTTTTTTTTTTTTTTTGAGACAGCATCTGGCTTTGTCACCAGCCTAGAGTGCAGCAGCGTGATCTTGGCTCATTGCAACCTCCGCCTCCGAGGTTCAAGGTTCAAAGGATTCTCCTGCCTCAGCCTCCCAAGTAGCTGGGATTACAGGCATGTGCTACCACACCTGGCTATTTTTTGTATTTTTAGTAGAGACGGGGTTTCACCATGTTGGCCAAGATAGTCTCGATCTCCTGACCTCAGGATACCCCCATCTTGGCCTCCCAAAGTGCTGGGATTACAGGCGTGAGCCACTGCACCCGGCCTAGTATTCTGATTTTCAAACGTCCCTTCTGTATTGTCCCCAGTTTCTCCCACTTTCTTTCTTGCCCTGACTGAAAACCTAAAGTGCCTGGACTGCTCCGTGACCCAGCCAGCGGCAGGGCTTCCCAGCTGGCTTGAACCGAAACCACGGCCTTGAGCATTCCCAGGCGCTGATAAAGATGTCTAGGTTGTTACCCAAAACCCTGAAAGAAACTGGCCCCAGCCTTGAGCCCAATTCCTGAAACCCTGACCCCGTGGCTGTGGACACAACTAGGGGGACCGCCTTTCTCTCCTGGCCGCCTGAGGATATGCGCAGCCCCGTGGAAGTGAGCGCCCCGAGCAAAAGCCTGGACTCATCACCCTGGTGCTTCCTGCTTCTCTCTTTGGAATCCCAGCTGGCCCCTCAGGATGATTCGGGCACTCCCTTGTGGGAACTCCGAGGCCACCATTTTTGGGGCAACCCCAGCGCAGGGCTGGGGGCAAGACAAGACACTTTCAGATATTCATGTCAGTGAAAAACCAAACTCCATTTCACACCTAAACATGGGGTATTTTTGGCACATTTTATTTTTTATTTATTTTATTATTATTTTTGAGATGGCGTTTCACTCTTGCTGCCCAGGCTGGAGTGCAATGGCATTATCTCGGCTCACCACAACCTCCACCTCCCGAGTTCAAGTGATTCTCTTGCCTCAGCCTCCCAAGTAGCTGGGATTACAGGTACCCACCACCATGCCCAGCTAATTTTGTATTTTCAGCAGCGACGAGTTTTCTCCATGTTGGTCAGCCCGGTCTCAAACTGCTGACCTCAGATGATCCACACTCCTTGGCCTCCCAAAGTGCTGGGATTACAGGCATGAGCCACTGTGCCCGACCTATTTTTAATTTTTTTTTTTTTTTGAGACATTCTTGCCTTGTCACCCAGGCTGGAGTGTAGTAGAGGCTGACTGCAACCTCTACCTTCCGGGTTCAAGTGATTCTCGTGCTTCAGCCTCCTGAGTATCTGGGATTACGGGTGTGTGCCACCATGCCCAGCTAATTTTTTATATTTTTAGTAGAGATGGGGTTTCACCATGTGGCCCAGGGTGATCTTGAACTCCCGACCTCAGGCGATCCACCCACCTCAGCCAACAGTTCAGATCAAGAGATCACACGGCCTATTTGACCTGTTCTTGCAGGTTCGCTGGGACTTCAGGAAGCAAGGCAGCAACGCTGCACTGGGCAGGTCTCCCTGTGCCCCCATAGATAAGCACCTGCAGGGACAAAACACACCTGTGTCATTAAGTACACACCCTTTCACCTCTTGTGTGATGTGCAGGCTTGCACACAGAGCACCCGCCCCTGAGCAGGTCGGCCATCAGCGGAGCGAGCTTGTCAGGGTTGGAACCACACGAGCCTCTGGTTTAGGGAACACCGTTTATATGGGAAAGAACAACGAACAGACACAGGATGGGTATTCAGATCTGGGCATTTGGCAGACAGACATTTTCTCATAAATGAGCAAAGTGAGCCTGTCCCTTCAAGAAATGGAAGCATTTGTTGCCAATGATACAGTGGGAGCTTGGAGCTTTCCAGGGAAAACTGGAATTTTGGAAAATTTGTGTATACCACCACAAGCTTGACAACTTGTCGGTAAAGATTTTTCTGATGCAATGGATGATGGTGCTAACAAATGCTATTTTTTGACACTGTTTGGTGATAGGTCATCTTTTGGAAGATATATGTGATTTAATGGGCACAGAATTTCAAAATGACCCCATGATGCTTCAAATCCCATGTGAGTAAAACAGTCATTCACAGTACAAGATAGGCTGGGTGCGGTGGCTCATGCCTATAATCCCAGCACCTTGAGAGGCTGAGGCAGGCAGATCATTTGAGGTCAGGAGTTTGAGACCAGCCTGGCCAACACGGTGAAACCCTGTCGCTACTAAAAATACAAATATTAGCCAGGCATGGCAGCACATGCCTGAAATCCCAGCTACCTGGGAGGCTTAGGTGGGAGACTTGCTTGAACCCGGGAGGTGGAGGTTGCAGTGAGCTGATGTGACACCACTGCACTCCAGCCTGGGCAACAGAGTGGGACTCTTGTCTCCAAAAAAAAAAAAAAAAAAGCACAAGATAGGCCTGTTCATTTTAATATAACAAAGCATGAAATGCTCATTGATATGGTTTCAGATTCTACATTATAACCAACCTTAGAGAAACAACTGCTTGTTAAGTTTTGGTGTAGCGTTAAAGGAAAATATTCACAATTATTTGAAAAAGCTATCAAAATACTTGTCTTTTTTCCAACTGCGTGTTCACTGGAGACTGGGTTTTCTTCAATCAAAACAACATATTGCAGGGCACAGTGGCTCACGCCTGTAATCCCAGCACTTTGGGAGGCAAAAGTGGGTGGATCATTTGAGGTCAGGAGTTCAAGACCAGCCTGACCAACATGGTGAAACCCCGTCTCTACTAAAAATACAAAAAATTAGCTGGGCGTGATGGTGCACACCTGTAATCGCAGTTACTCAGGAGGCTGTGGCAAGAGAATCACTTGAACCCGGGAGTTCGAGGATGCAGTAAGCCAAGATTGCAACATTGCACTCCAGCCTGGGCCACAAGGACAAAAGTTCATCTGAAAATTAAAAAAAAAAAACCCAACATATTGCAACAGACTGAATGCAGAAGTAGACATGAGGCACCTGTAATCCCAACACTTTGGGAGGTTAAGGCGGGAGGATCACAAGGTCAGAAGTTCAAGACCAGCATGGCCCAGATGGTGAAATCCCGTTTCTACTAAAAATACAAAAATTAGCCAGGCACTGTGGCAGGCGCCTGTAATCCCAGCTACTGGGAGGCTGAGGCAGGAGAATTGCTTGAACCTGGGCAGCCCAGGTTGCGGTGAGCCGAGATTGCGCCATTGCACTCCAGCCTGGGCAATAAAGTGAGCTCCATCGCAAAAAAAAAAAAGAAGTAAACATGAGGCTCCAACAGTCTTCAATTAAGACAGTTGCTTGAGAGATTTGCAAAAGTGTAAAACAATGCTGCTTCTCTCACTGCATTTCTGTTTGTTTTGGAAATGAAGATATTTTTCATAAAAATATGTTGTTTATGTTTACGTGTGATGAGTTCATTATTGTTACTTTTTGATAAATTAATAAATATCTAGGTCCTCAATAATTCTTTAAAAATTTTTTTAAATACAATATTTAAAAAATTATTTAAAATAAAATAACTTAAAATAGAGATGAGGGCCGGGCGCGGTGGCTCACTCCTGTAATCCCAGCACTTTGGGAGGCCGAGGTGGGCAGATCACTTGAGGTCAGGAGTTTAAGAATAGCCTGACCAACATGGGAAAACCCTGTCTCTACTAAAAATACAAAAATTAGCCAGGCGTGGCGGCGCATGCCTGTAATCCCCGCTACTCGGAGGGTGAGGCAGAAGAATCGTTTGAACCCAGGGGGCGGAGTTTCCAGTGAGAGGAGACCGTGCCACTGCACTCCAGCCTGGGCAATAGAGGGAGATTCCCTTTCTTTTTTTATTTTTATTTTTATCACAAATTTTTGTTCAGGAGAGAGTCCCTTTCAAAAAATTTATGTAGCAATAAAGACATTAAAATAATTTATTATTTATTTATTTTTCTTTTTGTATGAATCGACTTTGAATAAGAAAAATCATCTGCTTTTTAAAGAGCTGGGCTTGGATGGTGGGGAACCTATTGGGTGCAACAATGTTGAGAACACTGCCCTCTGGCGGCCACTTCCAGTATAGTACCAGAGAGGTGGGGAAGCTGCGCTTGCTATTCTAGGACTGACCACGAGACGGCAGAAGAACACAGTATTTGCTTTTCTATTTTTATTTCTATTAGTTACTTTTTCTTATTTCTATTTGCTTCTTTTATATTTTCTGTTCCTTCTTTTCTATTTTTTAAAAAACTTAAGTGTAGATATGGGGACTCGCTATGTTTCCCAGGCCGATTCCCAACTGCTGGGCTCAAGTGACCCTCCCACCTTGGTCTCTCGAAGTGCTGGGATTACAGGCATGAGCCACCATGCCTGGACTAAAATTCTGTTTCTGATGTCTAGGTTGGTTCTCAGAGCCTCACACTCAGCCGGGTTCCCAGGGATTGGGGCAAGAGTGACCTCACAGAGCTGCCCATGGTAATGATGCCTGAAGTGCTCGGGTTAGCAGGCTAAGCCTTGTCTTCCCTGCTTCCACAGGAACTCACAGCACCCCTAGGAAGGGCCACACCCCTCACCCTAAATTCAGACAGACAGAATGCAGACCTGGACAGCAGGGACTCAGTAAGTTACTGGGTGCCAAACCTGGCCACCACTGTGCTGGCTCTGGGAAAACTTGACATCTATAAAACTTTTAATCCCTAGTAGGTGCTCAATAAAGTCATTCACTCTTTCAGATCATCAAGAAAAGATGTTGGGGCACTATAAAGTGCCAGGCACTGTCCTAGGCACTGAGGACACAGTGAGGAGCAGAAGGGGCCCAGGCCCTGCCCACATGGGACTTACAATTTGGTGAGGGAACAAAAAGTTTAGTCTCAAGAAATCAAAGTTTGGTTAGATGCTGTGAAAAAGGATGGGGTGCTTTAAGGGCACCTGAAAGGGGGGTCTTATTTACCTTGGGAGCCAAAAAGAAGCATAAAGGTTGATATGATTTGGACGTTTGGCCTCCAAATCTCGTCAAAATGTGATTTCTGGCCAGGCGTGGTGGCTCACACCTGTAATCCCAGCTCTTTGGGAGGTCAAGGCAGGCAGATCACTTGAGGTCCAGAGTTCAAGACCAGCATGGACAACGTGGTAAAACTTGGTCCGGACTATACCTGTAGTCCCAGCTACTTGGGAGGCTGAGGCAGGAGAATCGCTTGAACTCGGGAGGTGGAGGTTGTGGTGAGCTGAGATCGTGCCACTGCACTTCAGCCTGGCAACAGAGCGAGATTTCATCTAAAAAAAAAAAAAATTATCTGATAGAATTCTGAATTCCTTCTCTGTGTTGTTTTGAATTTCTTTGCATTTCCTCAAATAGAATTCGGTCTGAAAAGTCACATAGCTCTGTTTCTCCAGGATTGGTCCCTGGTGTCATATTTCGTTCTTCTGGGAGGTCATGTTTTCCTGTGTGATGCTGCTAGTAGATGCTTTTCGCCATCTGGGCACTGAAGAGCTGGGTATTTATTGTAGTCCTCATTGTCTGGGCTTATTTGCATCCACCCTTCTTAGGAAGACTTTCCGGATATTTGAAAGGACTTGGGTGTTGTGATCTATGTGTATTTGTTTTAGGGGGCACCCCACACCCAGTAACGCTGCGGTTCTTGCAGACTCACAGAGCTACTGCCTTGACCGTCTCAGACAAGATCTGGGCAAATTCTCCAGATTAGCAGGCAGAGACTCTTGTTCTCTTCCCTAACTTTCTCTCAAACAAATGGAGTCTCTCTGTTCCGAGTCATCTGAAGCTGAGGTGGAGTGACACAAGCACCCCCGTGGCCACCACCACTATGGCAGTGCTGCAGGTCGGAGGGCAGCACAGCAATGGGTCTTGCCAAAGGCCTGCTGTGACCCCTCCCTGGCCACTGCCTATGATCACTCCAGGCCCTGGGGCTCTGCAATCAGCTGGTGGCAAAGCCAGCCAGGCCTGTGTCCTTCCCTCCAGGGCGGTGAGGTCCCCCAGGCTCCAGGCAGGGCCAAAGATGCTGTCTGCAAACCAGGGACTAGCGTTCAAAACCTTGCAGGTCTACCTGGTGTTCTACTGCACTGTGGCTGAGCTGGCACTCAAACCACAAGACACAGCCCTACCCACTCTTCCCTCCCCTTTCTAAAGGCAGGGGAGCCTCACCCTGTGACCACCGCCACCACAGGCCCGCAGGGAGTTCTGCCAGAGTTCCCTTAAGGCCCCAAAGCTCTCAGTCAGCTTGCGGTGAATGCTGCTGGCCTGGGACTCACCCTTCAGGGCAGAAGGCTCCTCTTTGGCCCAGGGTAGGTTCAGAAATGCCACCCAAGAGTGGAGTCCTGGCATTGCGAACCCCAAGAGCCCACTTGGTGCTCTGCCTCTCTGTGGCCGTGCTGGCACCTAAAGTGCAAGACAAGTCCCCTTTGCTTTTGCCTCTGCTTTGCTCAAGTGGAAGGAGCCTCACCCCACAGCCACCACTGCTGGGAATGTGCTGAGGCTCACCTGAAGCCAGCAAGTCTCAGAGGCTCGCCGAGGCCCTCCACGTGGCCCCTGGGTATCGCTCAAGGCCTCTTCAGTCAGCAGGTGATGAATTCTGCCAGGACTGGCTTCTTCCCCTCAAGGCAACAGGTAGTCTTCTGGCCCAGGGTGTGTGCAGAAATGTCATCTGGGCCAGGTGCCGTGGCTCACGTCCGTAATCCCAGCACCTTGGGAAGCTGAGGCGAGCGGATCACCTGAGGTCAGGAGTTCAAGACCAGCCTGACCAACATGAAGAAACCCTGTCTCTACAAAAAACTAGCTGTGTGTGGTGACGGGCGCCTCTAATGCCAGCTACTCCGGAGGCTGAGGCAGGAGAATCGCTTGAACCTGGAAGGCGGAGGTTGCGGTAAGCCAAAATCACGCCATTGCACTCCAGCCTGGGCGACAAGAACAAAACTTCTTCTCAAAAAAAAAAAAATGTTACCTGCGTGTTAGGGCCTGGAAGTGGGGGTCTCACAATTCCGACCAGCGCCCTATCCGGCTGGGGCCGAGCTGGTAGTCAAGATGCAGGACAAAGTCTTCCCCACTCTTCCCTCTCCTCTCCTCAAGAAGGAAGGGCTCTCTTCTGGAGCCACAGGCTGTGCAGCCTGGGGTTAGGGGACGGGCGATGCCAGCGCTCCCTTGGCTGCCTCAGCTGATGTCTCAAAATGTTGTGTGCCCCACCCCCTCAGCTGGTTGAGTGATTTTGAGTGACCTTGAGCAAGTCATGTCACCACCCGGAGACACATAATGGGTATGGATCACGCATTCATTCAACAAACAGTTCTTGGGAGCCCGTCATTGCCCAGGACTGTTCAGGACACTGTGCAGGTAGCCGGGAGCCCCCAGGCTCTGTTTCCAGGCTTTGCAGTAGAATGGAGAATCTGGACACAGACATGAACAGGTGGTCACGCCACTGTAGTGTGCACAGAGTGACCGAGCATGGTGGCCTGGGGGACATGGGAGCACTTGAAAACCAACTCCTGGGGACTTGGCCCAAACCCTTTGCCAGCCAGTCCTCCCTGAAGGCCATGATCGCTCAGCTGCTGAGCCTGGGGTGGTGGACGGGTGCAGCCGGCCTGGAGAAGGCAGGGAGGGCACAGATACCCTCCATCCCTGATCCCCGGGCATCCCTGGAAATGGTTTTGGGGAACAAGTCCCTCAAATGCCCTTGAGATTATTTTGTCATTTGCTCTTTTTCTTGAATATGATGGGGGAGGGGCAGCAGATGTGTGGCCGTCACCCTGCTTGCCCTCCTTCTCTCCCCCCGCCACTTCCCTCTTCCCTCCTTTTCCCTCCATTTGTAGAGCCCCCTACACATTTTCCCAAAGCAGCAGCCCTGTGAATTCCTTTGGATCAAACAGTTAAAAAACAACTGCATCGGCCGAGTGCAGTGGCTCAGGCCTGTAATCCTAGCACGTTGGGAGGCCGAGGTGGGCACATAACCCGAGGTCAGGGGTTCAAGACCAGCCAGGCCAATATGGTGAAACCCCATCTCCACTAAAAATACAAAAATTAGCTGGGTGTGGTGAAGCATGCCTGTAATCCCAGCTACTTGGGAGGCTGAGGCAGGAGAATCGCTTGAACCTGGGAAGTGGAGGTTGCAGTGAGTGGAGACTGCACCACTACACCCCAGCCTAGGTGACTCAGCGAGACTCGCCAGGCATGGGAAGCTACTTGAGAGGCTGAGGCGGAGGATTGCTTCAGCTCGGGAGCTTGAGAACAGCCTGGGCAACACAACAGGACCCCCATTTCAAGAGGTTTTTTAATGGGATTATGCTCTTAATGTTGATCTGTAATGTTTTCACTCAATAATATATTATGGACCTTTTTTTCAGCTCAGTATTGATAGATTTACTTTATCCTTTTCAAATGACTGCATAGAATTCCATTGCATGGGCGGGCTTGGTGGCTCATGCCTGTAATCCCAGCACTTTGGGAGACCGAGGCAGGCAGATCATGAGATCATGAGTTTGAGACCAGCCTGGCCAACATAGTGAAACCCCATCTCTACTAAAAATACAAAAATTAGCTAGGTGTGGTGGCGGGTGCCTGTAGTCCCAGCTACTGGGGAGGCTGAGGCAGGAGAATCGCTTGAACCTGGGAGGCGGAGGTTTTGGTGGACCAAGATCGTGCCGCTGCACTCCAGCCTGGGCCACAGAGTGAGACTCCATCTCAAAACAAACAAACAAACAAACAAACAATTCTGTTGCATGGACATAGCAGAATCGCTCCATTCAGCTATAGATATAGACATAAATATAGATAGATATTACTTTCAGTTTTCTTATTTTTCAAAAACCTTTTAGATTCAGGAGTACATGCGCAGGTTTGCTGTATAGGTAAACTCATGTCACAGGGGTTCGCTGTACAAATTATTTTGTAACCCAGGCACTAAGCCCCATACCTGGTATTGATTTTTTTCGGCTCCTCTCCTCCCACTCTCCACCCTCCTGTAGGCCCCTGTGTCTGTTCCCCTCTGTGTGTCCATGCGTTCTCCTCATTTACCTCCCACTTACAAGTGAGAACATGCAGGATTTGGTCTTCTGTTCCTGTGTTGGTTTCCTAGAGATAGCGGCCTCTAGCTCCGTCCACGTCCCCGCAGAGGACACGACTGCGTTCTTTTTTGTGGCCGCACACTTTCAGCTTCCTGCGTTACAGGATTACAGCAAACATTAACATCTGTACCTGGAACTGTATATTTGTATCAGTCTCTAACAGACATTGTCATGCTTTATTTCTTTTCTTTTTTTTGAGAAGGAGTTTCACTCTTCTTGTTGCCCAGGCTGGAGTACAATGGCACGATCTCAGCTCACCGCAACCTCTGCCTCTCGGGTTCAAGCGATTCTCCTGCCTCAGCCTCCCAAGTAGCTGGGATTACAGGCATGCACCATCATGCCCGACTAATTTTGTATTTTTAGTAGAGATGGGGTTTCTCCATGTTGGCCAGGCTGGTCTCAAACTCCCGACCTCAGCTGATCCACCCACCTCAGCCTCCCAAAGTGCTGGGATTACAGGTGTGAGCCACTGCCCCCAGCCTGTCATGCTTTATTTCTATAGGGTCAACTTCTGGAGGTGGGATGGCTAATTCAGAGGGGATATGGATTGAAAACGTTAGTACCGGCTTGTCAACTTACTCTCCTAAATGTACACTCCCATGCACAGAGGGTCAGAGTGCCTGTTCCCCAGGCTCCCCAGCCCTGGATGTGAAATGTTTTCTGTCTTTTTTTTTTTTTTTTTTTTTCTGAGATGGAGTTTCACTCTTGTTGCCCAGGCTGGAATGCAACGGCGTAATAATCACAACCTCTGCCTCCCAGGTGCAAGCGATTCTCCTGCCTCAGCCTCCCGAGTAGCTGGGACTACAGGCACGCGCCACCACACCTGGTTAATTTTGTATTTTTAGTAGAGATGGGGTTTCTCCATGTTGGCCAGGTGGGTCTCGAACTCCCGACCTCAGGTGATCCACCCACCTCAGCCTCCCAAAGCGCTGGGATTACAGACATAAGCCACCGAACCCAGCCTGTTTTCTGTCTTTAAAATATCTTCTGTCCTTCTTTTGCAAGGCCCAACGTTGCCTGGGTGGAAACACATCAGCCCCAGAGGGCAGGGAAGAGGCTGAGGGAGGCAGGGGTGGATCCCAGGAGCCCTACTTCCTCATCCCAAGAACCGGTGACTGTGTTACCTAGGGGCAAAGGGCTTCGCAGGTGTGATTACAATTAGGGACCTGAAGATGGGGAGATTATACTGGATTAACTTCGTGAGCCCAAACTAATCACACAAGTCCTTAAAAGCGATAGCCCTTCCCAGCTGTGGTCAGAGAAAGGCGAAGTTGCTGGCTTTGAACATGGAAAAAGACACCGTGGGCCAAGGAACATGAGAAGCTTCTAGAACTGGGGAAGCTCAAAAAATGGCTTCTCCCCTAGAGCCTCCAGGAGCACAGCCCTGTCTACACCTGGAGTTCAGCTCAGTGAGGCCCGTGTTGGACTCCTGGTCTTTATAACACTAAGATAATTAATTTATGCTGTTTTAAACCACAAAGTTTGGGATTATTTGTTACGGCAGCAACAGAAAATAAATACAGTGGACACACAACTGCCTGTTACCCTGGCTAGACTTCTCAGGACCTGGGAGGCTGGGCAGGCCTCTCTGGCTCCAACTCCTTTGGGGAAGAAACGTTCAGCCACCAATTCGCACCACACCCAGCGCAGAGCAGGCGCTGTCCTACTGTATTCATTCTCCCACCAAGAAGGCCCGGCCTCCTCCCTTTGGACTTGGCCTTTTGCTTCTTCCAGCCCAGCCCCTACACCCTCCCCACCTGCCTCCTGGAGCCCAGTCAACCCTCAGGGAGCACCTCTTCCTTTAACTTAGTGCACCCGGGCTCACCTGTACCTCCTCTTGTTGGGAGGATGGAGGAGAGAAGAGAAGCACAGGACCATCTCTTCTCTCCTGAGCCCTAAATCCATTTGGGGTGCACAGACCCACAGAGAACAAGGGGTCACGCGTATGCCTGGGCACTTCTCAGGCTAGCACCATCCTTGAAGAGCAAGACGGAATTGTTCTGTGCATTCAAGAGCTTTTACTTGGCAGGGCCAAGTGGCTCACGCCTGTAATCCCAGCACTTTGGGAGGGCAAGGCGGGTGGATCACAAGGTCAGAAGATCGAGGCCATCCTGGCTAACATGGTGAAACCCCTGTCTCTACTAAAAAAATATATAAAACATTAGCCAGGCATGGTGGCGCGTGCCTGTAATCCCAGCTACTTGGGAGGCTGAGGCAGGAGAATTGCTGGAACCTGGCAGGCAGAGGTTGCAGTGAGCCGAGATAGCAGCCACTGCACCCCATCCTGGGCGACAGAGTGAGACTCTGTGTAAAAAACAAAAACGAGAACAAAACCTTTTTACTTGATTTGGGAGGTGAGGCACCTACGCAGATTCATATAATGGCCCTGTCGCCGACCTGTCACACTCCTTCAGCAGCCTCGCCCCGGCCGATGACAGCCACAGCTGTGGTAAATGGATGCTGATGATGGCTCATCCCTCAAAGCTACCATCTGTGGGCCTCCACTCCTCTGTCCCAGGACTTTCTGAAAACCCACAGAATCTTGCTGGGTCCCTGGGCAAGCAAGGCCTGAGAGTGGGGAAGCTGACCCCCAGACCACCCTCGGCCAGTGCGTGGAGGAGCTAAGGGGGGAACCAGGCCTCCCACCCTGAGAGGGACCATTGTGAGCCAGGTGTGATGCCTTGTGCCTGCAATCGCACTCCTCAGGAGGCTGAAGCAGGAGGATCACTTGACCCCAGCCAGGGGTTTGGGATGGACCATTCTGGATGACTTCTGTATGAGCCAAGCAACCTCTATCACACACCTCTTATCAGCATTTCCAGGGTCCCTGTGGCAGCCCCTCCCTTCCTCACCCCTGCTTCCTGGGAGGACCCTATAAACTCCTGCCTTCAAGTCCTCATCTGAGGCTCTGCTTCCAGAGGAAGCTGTAAGGTCTCCAGGGTCATAGGAATTTAATCAACTCGAATAATCCACTTGTTTTACAGCCTCCTGCCCTGAAGCCTGTTTCTTCCTAATCCCTGTGTGGAATGCACTCACCTACTTGGTTAAAATCAGCTCCTGGCCCAGGATGGTAGCTCATGCCTGTAATCCCAGCACTTTGGGAGGCCAAGGCAGGCAGATTACATGAGGCCAGGAGTTCGAGACCAGCCTGGGAACATAGTAAAACCCCATCTTTACAAAAAATACAAAAATTAGCTGGGTGTGGTGGCAAATTAATTAGTCCCAGCTACTCCGGAGGCCGAGGTGGGAAGATTGCTTGAGCCATGAGCCTGGGAGGTGGAGGTTGCCATGAGCCAAGATCATGCCACTACACTCCAGCCTGGGCAACAGAGTAAGATCTTGTCTCAAAAAAAAAAAAAAAAAAAAAAAGTCAGCTCCTGACAGCCCAGAAACTTACAGATGAACCAGAGTGACCTCTCCTCATGAGCCTGCTACTGTCTCCACTCAGGAGAAGCAATGGCTTTGTCACCATCACATGACGCCCAAGTACTGGTGTGACGGCTCACTGCATCTATGCCACTGGACCCCCCTCTACACACAACCACACGCCCCCTCCCTCTCCTTGCCCGATAAAACCCTTCTGTCACTCTCCCTGGAAGAGACACTGCTTTAGAGAATCCTCCCAGGATCCTTACTCACGCCAAGCCATAAAACGCCTATTGACCAAAACAAACCCTGGTTTTTTTCCAGGTAACAAACCCAAACTAAGGTGCTCAGGAATGATCACAGCCAAAACCTGAGCATCTTGTGTACCAGAAGGAGTCTCCATAAGGGCCCTGAGATCCAGCAAAGTCACCCCACAACACACAAGCTTGGGAGATGGTTTCAGTCTAAACCAGACCAGAGAGGGAATATAGCCAAGACACTCGATTGGATCTTAGATCAGGAAGTAAAAAGACACTTTAAGGGAAAAGTTGAAGAAATGTGAATGTCATGAGGACTGCATGTTTGCTGATCTTGTTGAATTAATGTTATTCTTGGGTGTCATGATTCTGTGATTCTGCAGGAGGATGTCTTTGTTCTTAGGAGATGTATACCTTCGGGTTTTTGGGTGAAGGCCCAAGAGATTGGCGAGTTATTTTCAAATTAGAAAACAGAAAGAGAGGGACAGAGACAGAGATTAAAAGGATGAGAGGCAGAAAACATGGTAAAATGTGAAGAATTGGTGAAATCTGGGCTGGGGGCACACAGGTATTCATTGTGCTAATCTTTTAGTACAACTTTTCTTAAATTTTAATGTTTTAAAATAAGAACAAATGTGGCCAGGCACTGTGGCTCCCAGCACTTAGGGAAGCCGAGGTAGGTGGATCACAAGGTCAGGAGATCGAGACCATCCTGGCCAACATGGTGAAATCCCATCTCTACAATCAATCAATCAATCAATCAATCAATAAAAGAAAGATAAGAACAAGTGTGCAGAAAGGGCTGCAAGCCTCCAGTGAGGCCAAGCACAGTGGCTCACACCTGTAATCCCAGCACTTTGGGAGGCCAAGGAGGATGGATCATGAGGTCAGGAGTTTGAGACCAGCCTAGCCAGCATGGTGAAACCCTGTCTCTACTAAAAATACAAAGAATTAGCCAGGCATGGTGGCACATGCCTGTAATCTCAGCTACTCGGGAAGCTGAGGCAGGAGAACTGCTTGAACCTGTCAGGCAGAGGTTGCAGTGAGCCGAGATTGCACCACTGTACTCTAGCCTGGGCGACAGAAGAAGATTCTGTCTAAAAAAAAAAAAAAAAAATTAGCCAGGCATGATGGCAGGCTCCTGTAATCCCAGTTACTTGGTAGACTAAGGCAGAAGAATCTCTTGAACCTGGGAGACGTAGGTTGCAGTGAGCCAAGATCGCACCATTCAGCCTGGGCAACAAGAGCAAAATTCCATCTCAAAAAAAGAAGCTATTCTTGGGGAGCGAGGAAGGCTTCATGGAAGAGGTGCTATGTAGGATGAGCCTGAAGGTTGGATATGTTCAGGGCAGAGACAAAAGGTGTTCCCAGCAGAGGAAACAACATTTGCAAAGGTGTGAAGGTTAGATGTGACTTCTGAGGAACTCATGTAATCAGCTGATGGGTTCCTCCTGCCTGCTGCACAGACAAAACCAGTTCATTTAGACCATGGTACTGCAGTAGAGAAAGAAGGCTAGCTACGTGGAAGACGAAGTTATTACTCAAATCAGTCTTCCCAAAGGCTCAGAGGTTAGGGTTTTTTTTTCTTTTTTCTTCTTCTTTTTTTTAAGGCAGGGTTTCACCATGTTGGCCAGGCTGGTCTTGAACTCTTGACCTCAGGTGATCTGCCTGCCTTGGCCTCCCAAAGTGCTGAGATTACAGGCGTGAGCCACCACGCCCAGCCCAGAGGTTAGGGTTTTTAAAGGATAGTTTGGTGGGCAGGGGCCTGGGGAAGGGGGAATATTGATTGGTTGGGGGTGAAATCACAGGGATGTGGAAAATGGTCCCCATGCTCTGGGTCCTCCAGGTGGGGGCCACAGGACCAGTTGAGTCACGAGTCGGTGGTCCAAGTGGGGTCAGTTGACCATCAGAAATGCAAAAGTCTAAGAAGACATCTGAAAAGGCCAATCAGGTTCAACAATAGTGTTGTTATTTATAGGAGTCATAGAGAAAGTCACACATCTGTGACCTCCGGAACAATACTGATAATAATTGACGGTGTGCCTGCATCTTTAGAGTTCAGGCCCTTGTCATAACCCTAACTTTGTGGACTTTTATTGCTTTACAAAGGTGGTTTAGTTTGGGGAAGGGCTATTATCAACCTTGCCTTAAGCTATAAACTACATTCCTCCCAAAGTTAGCTTGGCCTATGCTCAGGAATGACCAAGGACAGCTTGAAGGTTAGAGGCAAGATGGAGTCCGCTATGTGAGATTTCTCTCACTGTCATGAATTTGCAAAGGTGGTTTCACTAACACGGTGTGGCAGGTGTTATGGTTGGCCCACTCATCACACCTTCAAGTTGAATCAAGTAGGAGCTTAGAAAACTATACACTCACCTTTTCTCAAGCCCTTGCAGCTAGCAGTGGCCATGTGGCACAATTTTGACCAAGAAAGCTACTGAGGAGTCCCAGGGAAGTCTTTGCTCTCCTGATATGGCTGCCACCTTGTCTTCTACCTCCCTCCTCCTGGAACTCAGACCTAATTTACATGGGGCTGGCCATGCAGGAGACAGAAATTTGTAGAACACAATACTCACCAACGGTAGAATACACATTCTTCCATAATACCCAAGAATTGCTGGTTCAGATAAACGATATGGGCCAGGCGTGGCAGCTCATATCTGTAATCCCAGCACTTTGGGAGGATGAGGTGGGCAGATTGCTTGAACCCAGGAGTTCAAGATCAGCCTGGGCAACATGGCAAAACCCCATCTCTACAAAAAATAGAAAAAATTAGCTGGGCGTGGTGGTACACATTTGTAGACCCAGGCATTCAGGAGGCCGAGGTGGGATAATCACTTGAGCCTGGGAGGTCCAGGCTGTAGTGAGCTGTGATTGCACCACTGCACTCCAGCCTGGGGGACAGAGCGAAACCCTGTCTCAAAAAAAGAAAAGGCAAACCACACGTTGGGCCATAAAACGAGTCTCAATAAACTCAACAGGATTGAAATAATACAGAGTATATTCTTTGATGCAATGGAATTAAATAAATTCTATTAGAAATCCATATCAATATGATATCCAGAAACTCCCCCAAAGTAAGCAAGACTTCTAAATACATATTCTCTGGGTCTTGGAAAAAAAATCACAAGGGAAAATATTTATAAGTGAAAGAAAACAAAAGCATAAGATGTTAATCTCTTTTAGATTTTTATTTATTTATTTATTTATTATTATTTTGAGGCAGAGTTTCACTCTGTTGCCCAGGCTGGAGTGCAGTGGTGTGATCTCAGTTCACTGCAACCTCTGCCTCCCAGGTTCAAGCAATTCTCCTGCCTCAGCCTCCCAAGTAGCTAGGATTATAGGCGCCCATCAAATGTCTGGCTAAGTTTTTTCTATTGTCAGTAGAGAAGGGATTTTGCCATTTTGGCCAGGCTAGTCTTGAGCTCCTAACCTCAGGCGATCTGCCTGTCTTGGCCTCCCAAAGTACTGGCATTATAGGTGTGAGCCACCACGCCCGGCCTCTTTTAGTAGATTTTTAAAATCTTCTTAGGGAGAGGGTCTTGTTCACACAGGCTGGACTGCAGTTCCCATAGACAGAGTCTCTGCCATTGGAATCATGAGGCTTTTCTTGAAAAGATCACTTCAGATGTTTTTCAGACCCCAAATTCCAGCAGCCAGTTTGAAGACCCCCACAGAGGAATGGGGTCAGCATGGGAATACAGCTGCGCCCTTTCCCTGTCCCATAACTTCGCCCGGCACTTTCCCACCAATCAGCGGTCTCTGCGCTTCAGCCCTCCCCAAAACCCTTAGGAACCCTAGCCGCAGGCTCCTCAGAGAGATGGATTTGGTGACCCTACGATTAAACCTCTTCCTCTGCTGCAGCCTGGTGTCTTGGTATATTGACTTGCTGTGTGCTGTGGGCAGTGAACCTCTCACAGTTACACTGAGATCACAGGCATAAGCCACCGTACCCAGCCCTCTTTTTTTTTTTTTTTCAAGATGGAGCCTCCCTGTGTTGCCAGCTCCTAAAGTACTAGGACTGCAGGCGGGACCCACCTGCCTGTCCCTTCTAGCACACTTTAAATTGTTTTTTTCTGGTAACTTCACAAAGACAGAGCGACATTTTAAAAGTAAAGATGCTAAGAATAAAACACAATATTATAAGCTTTATAAATGGGCCCCAAAACATTTTCCCAAGTTTTTTTTTTTTTTAGTCCCCAAAGATGGGAGAAAAGAGAATAACTAATGTAAAATTTTATATCCTTTCTCTTGGATTGTCTGAGACTCAGGACAGAGGGAGAGGCATGACCCTGCTGTCCACGTCCTGCTAAGGCCACATCTGTAGCCAGCCCTGTTCTCCAAGAGGACATGCCCCTTCACCTCCCAACCTTGACCAGGCTTATTTTTACCCACCCCAATCACCAGCTAGCCTGGCATCCCTGTCATTTGGGAGCCTGGCCACCCCTGCACAATATAATTCCCTGGCAGATGCTCAGACCTTGGGTTGGCCCCTTTGACTTGCATTTTGGTGATGCTCTGTGGCCAGAAGTCTCTTCAGCAAATTAGGATCAGAACTCGGTGCAATGGAGTCAAAATGGGGGAGGGAGTCTGGGGGCTTTGGATTTTTTGCAAATGCCTCATTTCCATCATCAAATTGCATCTGGTCATCTTGGAAATATGGGTGCACCATCACTTGTCAGAGGAGACCAGTTGGTGCTGAGTGCGAAGCTTGCTTTAAAAAGGCGAGGCTGGTTCAGGCGCGGTGGCTCAGGCCTGTAATCCAAGCACTTTGGGAGGCCGAGGTGGGTGGATTACTGGAGATCAAGAGTTTGAGACCAGCCTGGCCAACATGGCGAAACCCCATCTCTACTAAAAACACAAAAATTAGCTGGGCGTGGTGGCACACACCAGTAATCCCAGCTACTCGGGAGGCTGAGGCAGGAGAGTCACTTAAACAGGGGAGGCGGAGGCTGCAGTGAGCCGAGATTGCACCACTGCACTCCAGCCTGGGTGAAAGACCAAGACTTTGGACTCTGTCACACACACACACAAAAAATCAGGAGAGGCTGGAGGAGCCGCATGGGGGGCCGGTGGCTCAGTGTCAAGGCAACGTTCAGTAAAGCCCATCCTGTTTCTTGGGTACTGTCACTTCAGAGAGGGCGGAGTTCCTCTGCAGCCTGTCTTGGATTGATCACGTGGCGACAAGCTGTCCTGCCTCGAGGAAGACACTAGGGGTCCTTTGTGTGCCTGTCAAGGTTGTTTCACTAAAACTCAGCTTCCATCCTGCCTCTGCTTCGGAATTCCACAAAATAAAGCCCGAGCTCCTTAGGAAGAAGGGAATCTAGCATGTGTTAAATTGAAACGGAGGTCAGGCCTGAAGAAGCCCCAAGCAGATAAAACCAGTTCGGCCTCATAAGTGACCTAAGCCTTGCTTGATTTGCAAACATAAGTAAACTTAACTTGATTTATTTCTTATAAATGTTTATACTAAAGGAAAACAGAACTTGAACTTAACCAATCAGAAGCAGCCAACAAGCTTATAATTCTTTTTTTTTTTTTTTGAAACGGAGTCTCGCTCTGTCGCCCAGGCTGGAGCGCAGTGGCTCGATTTTGGCTTACAGCAACCTCTGCCTCCCAGGTTCAAGGGATTCTCCTGCCTTAGTCTCCCAAGTAGCTGGGATTACAGGTGTGCATCTCCACGCCTGGCTAATCTTTGTATTCTGAGTAGAGACAGAGTTTCTCCATGTTGGCCAGGCTGGTCTCAAACTCCTGACCTCAGGTGATCTACCTGCCTCAGCCTCCCAAAATGCTGGGATTATAGGTGTGCCTGGCAAGCTTATAATTTTATAACTAGGGACTTTTCAATTGGACCCTTATATGACTGTTGTAACCAATCACATATTTTCTTTTAGACAGCTCTGTGCCAAGGCTGGAGTGCAGTGGCACGATCGTAGTTCCTTGACCTCCCAGGCTCAAGTGATCCTCCCACCTCAACCTCCCAAAGTGCTAGGATTATAGGTGTGAGCCACCATGCCTGGCACAATAAAACATTTTTTTTGTCTTTACTTTTGTGTCCGTCCTATGAAAGCTTCCCCATATTCCTTCATTAGAACTCCTGAGCCACTTCTGGTTTGGACCTGCCTGAATAGTGAATTGTTTGTTCAAATAAACTTCCCAATTTTATTGTGCCTTAGTTTACTTTTAAATGTGTTATTGAGAATTTACAGAGTGCTGGCCTGGGTAAGGGTTTTGTTTTGTTTTTGCAGATTTTCTTTCTTTCTTTCTTTCTTTCTTTCTTTCTTTCATTCTTTCTTCTTTATTTTTCCCCACGCCTATCCCCAGATTTTCATTTATTCGATAAGATTAATGATTTTTACTATTTACTTAAAATTTTAAGTTTAATTTTAAATTTAATTAAATATTAATTTACTTAATGATCAAAGTGAAAATAAACGATTTTAATTGCTTATAATTCATTCATTTATTAACTTAATTAATTAAGTTGATAAATTTAATTTTTTTTTTTGAGACTGAGTTTCGCTCTTTTCACCCAGGTTGGCGTGCAATGGTGCGATCTCTGCTCACTGCAACCTCTGCCTCCCAGGTTCAAGCAATTCTCCTGCCTCAGCTGCCTGAGTAGCTGGGATTACAGGCATGCACTACCACATTTGGCAAACTGTATTTTTAGTAGAGATGGGGTTTCACCATGTTGGTCAGGCTAGTCTCAAACTCCTTACCTCAGGTAATCCACCTGTCTCGGCCTCCCAAAGTGCTGGGATTACAGGCATGAACCACTGTGCCCAGCCAATATTAATTATTTTTTTAAGAGTGAGAGTGTCCCTCTGTTGCCTAGGGACAACAGAGTGCTGTAGTAGGATCATAGCTCACTTCAGCCTCAAACTCCTGAACTAAAGCAATCTGATCCTTTCCCCTCAGCCTTCCTAGTGGCTACCACTACGGGTATGCACCACCATGCCAGCTAATTTTTTATTTTTTGTAGAGACAGAGCCTTGCTATGTTTCCCAAGATGATCTTGAACCCTAGGCTTCAGGTGATCCATCTGCCTCAGCCTGTAAGTGCTGGGATTACAGCCGCGAACCACCATGCCCAGCCAAATATATTTAATATGTACAGTAAACCTTAATAAAAGAAAGAAAGAAACTTTGCCCTGCACTCTCTTTTTCTTTCTTTCTTTTTTTTTTTTTAAGTGAAAGCAAATTTATTAAGAAAGTAAAGGAATAGGCAGAGCAGCCCTGAGGGCTGCTGGTTGCCCATTTTTATAGTTATATCTTGATTATATTCTAAACGAGGCTTAGATTATTCATGCCTCCCCTTTTTGGACCATCTAGGGTAACTTCCTGACATTGCCGTGGCATCTGTAAACTGTCATGGTGCTGCTGGGAGTGTAGCAGTGAGGAAGACAGGAAGTCACTCTCTTCACCATCTTGGTTTTGGCAGGTTTTGGCCGGCTTCTTTACAGCAGACTGTTTTATCAGCAAGGTCTTTGTGACCTGTATCTTGTGCTGACCTCCTATCTCATCCTGTGACTTAGAATGCCTAATCTCCTGGGAATGCAGCCCAGTAGGTCTCAGCCTTATTTTACCCAGCCCCTACTCAATATGAAGTTGCTCTGGTTCAAATGCCTCTGACATTTCCCCCCTCCCTTTTATAAGAGAACCCTTAATCCTAAGGGTTATAGAGAGATGAAGATCCAACGTCTGTAATTTCTTCAGGTTGAATAGGGGCAATGATATTTCTACCTAATTATTAGGGTCTCTCTTTTATTAAGGGTGGAGAGGAGCTTAGTCAGAAAGCATCAGTATGGTGAGGGCCATTCACAATTGTTGAGTTCTGATAAAAGGTGATATCTGAAAGGTTAATACATTTTTAATTTAAGAAAACACTGAGCCAGGCATGGTGGCTCACGCCTATAATCCCAGTACTTTGGGAGGCTGAGGTGGATGAATCACCTGAGATCAGGAGTTCGAGACCAGCCTGACCAATATAGTGAAACCCTGTCTTTAGAAAAATAATTATAAAAAAGAAAGAAAGAAAGAAACACTGAGACCAGACGCAGTGGCTTATGCCTGTAATGCCAGCACTTTGGGAGGCTGAGGTGGGTGGATCATCTGAGGTCAGGAGTTCGAGACCAGCTAAGCTCATTCTGCATTCCTATACAAACAGTACATCAGTAATATATTCCATAATAGTAAAGCAAAATAAGTAAAACTATCCCAAGTAAACTAAATGAGAAGGCTTTCCATGAACGGTGCAACTGTTGGAACCAAGCTGATATGGGGTTGCTAGCTGATTCCAATGTGCACAGGATTAGAATCTTAATCCAGATTTTTATATTACTTAACCCTCTTGTTTCTTCTGAGCAGCAGCCAGAGAGCCCTGGTTGGTTCACAGGAATAAGCAAGGTCAGCCTAAATTGCAGAAAAAACTCAAAAACAATTATGAGTCTAGAATCTAGACTAGACAGGTATACCATAGTTTTTGAAACATGATTTTCTTCTCTCCAGTTTCCCATTTTTGCTAAAGACAAATCATAATGGGACCAATTTATTTGCAAAAATAAGCCTTAGTTTTATACTTGGCCTTATTATTTGTATAAAGCACAGCAAGAATAATTATTTCTCAGTTTTCCTAAGGGGTTTTATTGACTTTATAAGTCAAATTTGATTTTTTTTTTTCTCACCATGTTGGCCAGGCTAGTCTTGAACTCCTGACCTCAGGTGATCTGCCCACCTCAGCCTCCCAAAGTGCTGGGATTACAGGTGTGAGCCAACACACCTGGCTAATTTTGATTCTTTAAAGGAAAGTACACCGTTCCAGTCAAAAGCCGTGGTAAAATAACCATTTTATCAAATTGTGTCCTGTTGCAAAAAACAAACAGATTCTTATTGCACTTATGTAAATAACTATATTGCCATAAATTAAGAATACTCATAATAGCCTCCAATTTCTGGAGAAATCAGGTAGAGAGAAACAAATATGTTCCAAATTTTGTTCACAGGTGTATACTTTACTCAATTATTATAAGCTGTAAATAGCTTAAAAGCTTTTTTGAAAAAAAATAAATAAAACAAAGGATCAGCAACGTTTTAAGTAAAAAATCAAAAAGATTATTTCATGCAATTAACTCTTGTTCTGCTTGGTATTGATGCACATTTCAGCTCTACGTGAGAGTCCTGAAAGTTTTTTCTCTATGCTAATGTCACAGTCTTCAAAGTCTTCAGAAACCCACATTCAAGAGCACCTGCTAAGAATTCTATAGTTGACTATAAAACCACCTTTTGAAGAGCACCAAAACAAGACAACAGCAATTTTCTATGAATGGCAAATTTCTTAGGGCAGCCTCTATTAAACCCACAATTGACTAAGAATTTTGGTTACTTCTGTGGCATACAATAATTTACATAACAAGTATAACTACCAATAACATGCACTAAGTTGTAGGAGAATTACAGGAGTTTCCCACAATTTTTGAACACATATCAATAACACATTTATACAAATACAGCACAAAGAAAGCCAAACACCATTTCATATTTGGCAATGCTTCCTATATGATTTTTAAACCAAATAAGACACATTTCACTGTTGCATTAGGGCATTATTGATGTTAAACCCAACTCTTAACAAAACCATATAGACAAATGTATTTAATGTTAATCAGTTTGACCATAGATAAGATTCACATAAATCTTTTTTATAACCTTTACAATTTTTGTTAAGGATTAGATCAGTGCTCTAAGAGAAACCTGTTCTGCTTTATTCCAATGCTCAATTTACAGAAAAACTGAATAATAGCCCTTCAACTTTAGGCAATAGGTTCACACACAGATTTTTATTTTTACAAGATTAACTTTTCACAAACCTTCCACAACTTGTTTAAATTTTCAGTTTTATCTTATCTAACTTAAAGCAATGTTTTAATTATTTAGGCAAAGCAAAAACACATTCCCATGACTTATTATAATCTTTTACCAAAACACATTTCACTTTCTTTATACACTTTGCATGTAAAATGGTTTCTTCAGTAGTCTCAATTACATGTTCTGTTTTTATGTACTAAGTGTGGAACCTAGGATATCAAACAGAAGTGCGGGTAAAGACTAACTCTTTCCAGCATAGCAGGGGGCATAGCTCTCTACATGTCCCCAGGACTTATCTAGAATCTAATACTCCAAAGTAGGTAAACTGAATAATCTCCTGAAGTCAAAGAAGCAGTTTATGGCCTTAATGCTTTTAGTAAACCTAATATCTGACCTGCCTAATTTAGATCAAATGTCTAAGTTTTGAAGACATTTTTATTTTACTTATAATCTTTAAAACTGTCTTTATATCCCAAAAATTACTTAAGTCATGTGAACTAAAAGGCATTACATTTTTTATTTTTCTGATAAAATGTTTGATTTAAGCTCTTATTTTTTCTTTTCTTTTCTCTTCTTTTTTTGAGACAGAGTCTTGCTTTGTCGCCCAAGCTGGAGTGCAGTGGCATGATCTCAGCTCACTGCAACCTCCGCCTCCCAAGTGCAAGCAATTCCCTGTCTCAGCTCCCAAGTAGTTGGGATTATAGGTACCTGCCACCATGCCTGGCTAATTTTTAGTAGAGATGGGGTTT
>NW_016107530.1:414051-417880 GCF_001604975.1 Cebus imitator | reverse complement strand
AAAAAAAAAAAAAAAAAAAAAAAAATCAGGTAATGCAATGCAAAACAGAGCATAGCCTTAGATTTTGAGAGTGATCTATCCACTTTTGATTCCTGGGTTCCATGAGGAAAACAGAGGTTTTTCCCAAAACGGCATCTGTGGCACCTTCTCTGTTATTCCCAGGGAGTCCCAAACTGTCAGAACTTGAGTATCAGCTTTTAATTAAGCAGGCTTTTAACCAAAGCACTCTAAAAAAAAAATCCTTTTGAATTTCTTATTACCAGACTCTAGCCAGACTAAACAGCCAATATTTCTGGCTCAGATAAAGGAAAATTCAAGACAGTTTGTGGAGAGGAAGATAATCAACAAATGGTAAAGGCAACACAGATATCAACTCAGAAAGGACTCATTCCCAAAGCCAAGCGTTGAACCCAGGCCATCATTGTAAAATGGCAAAACCTTAGCTGCTGAGCTACAGCAGTGGGCAGTTTTCATTGTTCTTCCCAGGAGGAGTCTAAAGCAGCCAGTTTTGAACTTGCAAAGGCTTTTAACTGCTCAAGATAATTTTTAGGGCTAACTGACATGAACCCAAAAAAATCCCTTTCCCTGGATGGTGGAGACCACTAGGAAGTACTGCCACGTGGTTACAAAGTCAAGCTCCCAAGGACATTTTTCAACATGTGGTCTTTGGGCAAGATGGTCGCCCTGAGTAACAGAAAAGATAAGAAAGGGAAAGGAGAGAAAGAGAGAGAAAAGCATTGGCTGTGGCAGGGTGGGGAAGGCACAGCGCTCTGGGAAGCCAGAGAAAGACCCACCCATCCGAGAAATGCTGAAATAAAGGTTCAGGCAGCCACTTGTCAGTTGCGAAGGGATCTTTTCTAGCAGTCCCATTAGCTCTCAAGTCTTCCCTTTAGGGGAGGAAAAAGCTCCCCATGTTCCATATTCCTGTACACGCCTAATCCTGTCACCAACAATCCTCAGCAAAGAGGGCAAGATAGATTAATTCAAAGAGAATAGCAGTTAACATCCTATAGTGCCAAACCCATTCTTAGCTGAGAGGGACTTTACTGTGGTGGGGGGCCTCTAACTCCCTAAATTTTAGGAAGAGCTTTAACCTTTCTGAGTTGAGACTTGAACCCAAGTTCAGTCAAGTGTCCTTACTTACTATTTATTTATTTATTGATATGGATTCTTGCTCTGTCACTCAGGCGCCCAGGCTGGAGTACAGTGGCGCGATCTTGGCTCCCTGCAACTTCAAGTGATTCACCTGCCTCAGCCTCCTGAGTAGCTAGCATTACAGGCACATGCCATCACACTCAGCTATTTTTTTTTTTTTTTTTTGAATTTTAGTCAAAACAGGGTTTCACCATGTTAGCCAGGATGGTCTCCATCTCCTGACCTCATGATCCACCCGCCTCTGCCTCCCAAAGTGCTGGGATTACAGGCATGAGCCACCTTGCCAGCCAGATTCCTCTTAATAAAAGGTAAGTACCGCCAGGCATGGTGACTCACTCCTGTAATCCCAGCACTTTGGGAGGCTGAGGCGGGTGGATCACCTGAGGTCAGGAGCTCAAGACTAGCCTAGTCAACATGGAGAAACCGCATCTCTACTAAAAATGAAAATAAAAAGAAATTAGCCAGGCCTGGTGGCATACACCTGTAATTCCAACTACTTGGGAGGCTGAGAAAGGAGAATTGCTTGAATGCAGGAGGTGGAGGTTGCAGTGAGCTGGGATCGAACCACTGTACTCTAGCCTGCAACGGGAGCAAGACTCCGTCTGAAAAAAAAAAAAAAAAAAAGAGAGAAACCTTTAAATTTCTCTGTTTTAGGAGAGACTCTAACTCCCCTAAATTGGGCCACTAACCCAATCCCATCATTTAGCCAGGTAAACGCACCCCACTTACGCAAAGTCAGTCAATCAGTGCTACAGTCTATTTTATTTGGGTTGGGGGTCTCCTCAGTATCATCCCTTCCATGGTTTACCAGAAAGACGTTACCAGAAAGGTGTCCCAATCCAGACCACAAGCATGAAAGAGGTTTCTTTTTTTTTTTTTTTTTGAGACAGAGTCTCACTCTTGTCGCCCAGGCTGGAGTGCAATGGCGCGATATCAGCTCATTGCAATCTCAACCTCCCGGGTTCAAGCGATTCTCCTGCCTCAGCCACTGAAGTAGCTGGGATTACAGGCACCTGTCACCATGCCCCACTAATTTTTGTGTTTTTAGTAGAGACGGGGTTTCATCATTTTGGGCAGGCTGGTCTCAAACTCCTGACCTCAGGTGATCCACCTGCCTCAGCCTCCCAAAGTGCTGGGATTACAGGCGTGAGCCACTGCACCCAGCCAGGGTTCTTGGATCCTGTGCAGAAAGAATTCAAGATGTGTCCATAGCAAGTTTATTAAGACAGTAAAGAAATTAAGAATGGGTACTCCGCAGGCAGCGCAGCCAGCCCCGTATTCTATCTCTTGATGGCATTAACCTCTATCTCCTGCAGGTTCATCTGCTTTCCATTCTGTTATCACATCTTTGCCTGTTTCTCCCTAGAGTATAAGCCCCTTGAGAATAGGGACTTAGTCCACTTTGATCGCAACTGAATCTCAGCACCAAGAGCAGGGATGGCGTGTTGAGGGCAATCAACTGGGTTCACTGAACAAATTCAGGGCAAAGTTGGAATCCAAATGTAGGTCTTGCAACCACCCAATGGGTTCACCTTGCCCACTGCCTAGTTAGAGGCAATTCATCAAGACAGGGGAATTGCAATAGTGAAAGAGTAATTCACACAGAGCTGGCCGTGCAAGAGACCAGAGTTTTATTATTACTCAAATCAGTCTCTTCGAGCATTCCGGTATCAGTTTTTAAGGATAACGTAGCTGGGCGCGGTGGCTCAAGCCTGTAATCCCAGCACTTTGGGAGGCCGAGGCGGGTGGATCACGAGGTCAAGAGATCGAGACCATCCCGGTCAACATGGTGAAACCCCGTCTCTACTAAAAATACAAAACATTAGCTGGGCATGGTGGCGCGTGCCAGTAATCCCAGCTACTGCGGAGGTTGAGGCAGGAGAATTGCCTAAGCCCAGGAGGCGGAGGTTGCGGTGAGCCGAGATCGCGCCATTGCACTCCAGCCTGGGTAACAAGAGCGAAACTCTGTCTCAAAAAAAAAAAATAAAGAAAGAATAAAAGGATAACGTGGTAGGTGGGGGGAAGCCAGTGAGCTAGGAGTGCTGATTGGTCAGGTCAGAGATGAAATTGGAGGGAGTTGAAGCTGTCTTCCTGTGCTAAGTTAGTTCCTGGGTGGGGGCCACAAGATCAGATGAGCCAGTTTATCAATCTGAATGGTGCCAACTGATCCATCAAGTGCAGGGTCTGCAAAGTATCTCGAGCACTGAGGTCAGGAGCAGTTTAGGGAGGGTCAGAATCTTGTAGCCTCCAGCCGCATGACTCCTAAGCCATAATTTCTCATCTTGTGGCTAATTTCTTACTCCTTACAAAGGCAGTCTAGTCCCTGGGCAAGAAGGAAGTTTGTTTTTGGAAAGGGCTGTTACTGTTATTGTTTTAAACCATAAACTATAAACTAAGTTCCTCCCAAAATTAGTTCAGTCCACGCCCAGGAATGAACGAGGACAGCTTGGAGGTTAGAAGCAAGATGGAAGGCCGGGCACGGTGGCTCAAGCCTGTAATCCCAGCACTTTGGGAGGCCGAGGCGGGTGGATCACGAGGTCAAGAGATCGAGACCATCCTGGTCAACATGGTGAAACCCCGTCTCTACTAAAAATACAAAAAATTAGCTGGGCATGGTGGCACGTGCCTGTAATCCCAGCTACTCAGGAGGCTGAGGCAGGAGAATTGCCTGAAC
>NW_016107530.1:407734-409011 GCF_001604975.1 Cebus imitator | reverse complement strand
AAAAAAAAAAAAAAAAAAAGAAGCAAGATGGAGTTGGTTAGGCTGGATCCTCACTGTCTCAGTCATAATTTTGCAAAGGCAGTTTCAGTCTGCCTCATGCTGAATGGCCACTTTTTCCATCCGCCATCCTACTAAAGGAGCACATTGAGGTTATGTGATGGAAGAAGGCTGCAGAGCCAGCTGGAGCTGGGCTCAGGATTTCAACCCAGGTCTTCCAGTCCCAGGCTCCCCTGGTGGAGTCCCTAGTGGGTGGGGCCACAAAAGAGTTTGCCAAACGCCCATGCTCCTTCCTCCTACCACCTGCCTGGAAAGTTCAAACAAGGGGATTTGAGGGAATAGTAGATATTGGGATATTTCTAGAAGGCAGCTATGCTCACCACTATACCACCAATGCGACATCTGGGATATCTCTGAGCGTGGCGGAAAAACCCATTCAAAGTTCTCCAGCAGGGTAAGAGTTACTAATGGGGCCAGCCCCTGTATAAAACCCTTGACCAGCTTGGACCGAAGGCGAGTATCCAGTGCCAGACCTACAGTCACAATCAGATGGGTCTGTGTGTTCCTCACTGGCTCCCAGGAGATTCTGGTCACCATGGAAGCTAGGCCCCTGGGCTTCCTTCTAAGGACATCTTTGGATAGCATCCCACCAGCCCAGTAGCCCCTCCTGTCCAAACTGGCCCTGGGGAGAGGCTCAGACTGGCCTGGGATGTCCAGGATTTCAGGGCTGACCTGTGGACCCAGTTTCTGATCAGGATTCCAAGAAAGGAGAGGTTGCCAGGATTAGCACATTTGGCAGGGGAATGTGGGTGGCTGGAACCCGGTGCTCAAGGCTGGAACATGGAATACTGCAGAGTCGCTGAGCTGGAGCTACAAGGGACCTTGAGCATCAACTCATCTAATGTCTTTCTTGTTCAGATAGGGTGATTGAGGCCCAGAGAGGGGAAGCAACATGCCCAAGGTTGTGACTGTCAGGATGGGAATAGTTTTAGGTTGGATTTCCTGAAGCGGAGCCTGAGTCTAGGATTTGAGTGAAAGTGATTATTTGGAAAGAATGGAGGCCAAACAAAGGGGTGACGTCAAGCCATGAACCATAGGTGGGGAAGCGGGGACCCAGTCCTGCAGGGAGTTCAGCTGTGGAGGCAGCGAGGGTCACCTGCAATCCCAGCTACTCAGGAGGCTGAGGCAGGAGAATCACTTGAACTCGGGAGGCAGAGGTTGCAGTGAGCCGAAATCGCTCCACTGCACTCCAGCCTGGGCGATAGAGCAAGAGTCCATCT
>NW_016107530.1:395391-407299 GCF_001604975.1 Cebus imitator | reverse complement strand
TGGAGTGCAATGGCGCGATCTCGGCTCACCGCAACCTCTGTCTCCTGGGTTCAGGCAATTCTCCTGCCTCAGCCTCCTGAGTAGCTGGGATTACAGGCACGCATCACCATGCCCAGCTAATTTTTTTTTTGTATTTTTAGTAGAGACGGGGTTTCACCGTGTTGACCAGGATGGTCTCGATCTCTTGACCTCGTGATCCACCCTCCTCAGCCTCCCAAAGTGCTGGGATTACAGGCCTGAGCCACCGCGCCCGGCCCCCTCTCTCCATTATTTAGGTTGACACATCTCAAAGTTGTCCTGATCAGGTGACAAGGGATCTGCCCCTGAAGGGCGTGAATTCCCAGGTACTTCCAGGGCTCCCTCCTGAGCACTGGCCGGTTAGGTGCTGCAGCCCAGGGCAGTCCTTCACCAAAGAGATGCAGGCACTGGCTGGGGTGGGGGGAGGGTGGAGTGCACTGGGAGAGAGTGGCCCAGAAGTGAAGGGAGCAGGAAGGAAAGATCTCATCTGCTCCAGTTTACCAGCTTCTCTCTCTCATTGTACAGAGAAGGAAACTTGAGCTCAGAGAAGGCCAGTGACTTGCTTAAGGTCACACAGCTAGTTAATGGCAGAGCCAGGCCTGGGACCAACTCTCCTGGCTCCAAGTCCTATGAGTTTCCCATTTTACTCAGCTGTTTTTTATCATGCTCTTACCCTGAGCCGCTGGAAATGAGGGAGGTGAAAGAGGAGAAAGCCCAGAGGAGACAGGCAATGCTCAGATAAGCTGTTGGTGTGTCTGGCTCCAACTGACACACTGGCTCTGCACACAGGAATGTTCTAGAAATGCTCGGAAAGGTCGAGTGCAGTGGCTCATGCCTGTAATCCCAGCACTTTGGGAGGCTAAGCCAGACTCCTCATGAGTCAGGAGTTTGAGACCAGCCTGGTCAACATGGCAACCATGTATCCTTGGCTACAAAGATCAATAACATGGCGACACCAGTTCGTGTTTGGAACAGGCAGTTGCTGGGCAGATGTCCTCGCAGAAGGGATTTTTGTGTAAGGTTGTGACTGGCCTTTGTGCAAGGCTGTGGTTTTGCAGTCTTTTGTGATAGTTGTTGTTATCAGGCACACATGCATGAGAACCATCTCTTCACGGCCTTCTCTGGCTCTATACTAAAAATACAAAAATTAGCCAGGCATGGTGGCAGGTGCCTGTAATCTTAGCTACTCGAGAGGCTGAGGCAGGAGAATCGCTTGAACCTGGGAGGCGGAGGTTGCAGTGAGCTGAGATTGTGCCATTGCACTCCAGCCTAGGCGACAAGAGCAAGATTCCCTCTCAAAAAAAAAAAAAAAAATGTTCAAAGAACTTGCTGGCCAATGCGCATGTCCTCCAAATGCACCAGACCAGTGTGTGCACAGAAGTCAATGGGGCAGAAGAAAGGCTACAGCATGGTTGGTTTTGCTCTCCGTTTCAGAATCCCAAGCAGGAAGGGTGCTCAGAGCTATGGCACCGTGCCCCTGATGTGTGGAAGGGAAACTGAGGCCTTAAGAGATAATGGACACCCAAGGCTACGCAGATCAGTGAGCAGACCCAAGTCTGGTCTGTGATGTCCCATGTGGTCACCCTTCCCTTTGGTCCCCAGGACTGGGCATCAGCTATTTCTAGAATTAGGTAACTCGTGTCTCCTCCTCTCCATCTGCCTGGCCCTGCTCCTGCCTTGCTCATCTCTTTTCTAGACCATCACAGAGCCTGTGCCTCCCGGGTTCAAGCAATTCTCCTGCCTCAGCCTCCCGAGTAGCTGGGATTACAGGTGTGTGCCACCGCATCCGACTAATTTTTATATTTTTAGTAGAGAGGGGGTTTCACCACATTGCCAGGCTGGTCTCAAACTCCTGACCTCAGGTGATCTGCCAGCCTCGGCCTCCCAAAATGCTGGGATTACAGGCGTGAGCCATGGCGTCTGGCCTGAAGCCCCTGTTCTTACCCCTGTGCCATCCCACTTCTCGCCCTGGTCACCTTGCTCTGAAGAACTCACCGCATGCCTGTTTCTCCACCAGACTGTGTGTCACATGACGACTGTGTAGCAGGTTTACCTCTGTCTCCCCAGCACCCAGAGCAGGGCTGGACATGGGATGGGTGCCTGACAAAATATTTGTTGACCGAATGAATGAATAAGTACAAATTGCCAAAACTCTTTCCCAATATATGCTTATTATTTCTACTCTCTTTTTTTTCCCCTTACCTTTGGCTCTCCCTCAATAATTAAGCCTATCGTGGTCTGTTCCCCTCACACCCGGTAAAGGCTTTGGAATCCCCAGGCCTACTAAGGGTGAGGGTGCAGGGCCACTGCCCCCAAGCGGCAGCTTTGTGTAATGGCTGAGAATCCAAGCTTGAGAGCCAGACTTCCTGGGTTTGAATCCTGGCTGTACTGTTGACCAGTTGGGTAGACTCTGTGAGCATCCGTTTTCTCACCTGTAAAATGGGGATAATAATGGTGGTGGGGATATGGATGGCGATGGTGTATCAGGCACCTCTTAGGCACCACTTCAAGATGTTCTGCCCTCTCTTCTTATTTATTTATTTATTTATTTTATTTTGAGATGGAGTCTCGCTTTGTCAGCCAGGCTGGAGTGCAATGGTGTGATCTCGGCTCACTCCAATCTCTGCCTCCCGGGTTCAAGCAATTCTCCTGCCTCAGCTTCCCGAGTAGCTGGGATTATAGGCATGCACCACGATGCCCAGCTACTTTTTTTGTATTTTTAGTAGAGACAGGGTTTCATCATATTGGCCAGGCTGATCTCGAACTCCTGACCTTGTGATTCGCCCATCTCAGCCTCTAAGAGTGCTGGGATTACAGGCATGAGCCACCATGCCTGGCCCCTCTCCTCTTATTCATTCTGACCACGGCCATGGCAACTAGCTCTGCACAGGTTGTGATGCGCTTCACTGGGTGCAGCCTACCAGCACCTGGCCTCCCGTCCTGGGGCTTTTCTAAGTCATTAAAGCATGAGATGCAGGACTCTCCTTGGTGTCTACATGCAAAACCCCAAAGCAGGGGGAGTTAAAGGCCCTTGGGGTGACACTGGCCAATGCGGGCTGGGGAGTACATTCTGTCTCTTTCTTCCCTTGGTCTGACTGTCCTAGGGTGCATTTTTTAACTTAAAAAAGCCAGAAAACACTGGGGTGCATTTTATAGGGCCTCTTGAGAAATACTTCCACATAACTGAGAGCTCATTCAAACACCACTGGTGGTGGCCAGTGGGTGACACTTGTACATCACTGTCTCCTGCTCCGATTCACTCCTCACTCCCCCTGTGCCCCATCCTCCTGCCCTCCAGGATCAGAATCCTCACAGAGCAGTTGGCATGAAGCCTGCCCCGCGGGCTTTGCTTTCCAGGGAACCCAGACTAAGACGAACGCTGGCTTCCTCCAAGGGTGTGTGACAGGTGAAATAAGTTTGTTCCTGCAAAGCACCTAGATCAGGCCTTCTGTCTTCTCATCTCCCGGCTCCTCCCTCCCCTCCCCCACATCCGCCAACCACAAGGCCCTGCTGACTCCATCTTCAAAATAAATCCAGACTAGGCCCACCTCTTTCCATCCGCAGGGCCCCATCTCACCTGAGCCACCACCCTCTCCTGACCTGTTCCCTGACTGGGTCCTAGCTCTAGCCTTCTATAGTCTGCATTCTCAGTGACCTCACCAGAATGCAAATCTGGTTGCGCCACTCTGCTCTTTTTTTTCTCTTGCGTCAGATCCATATGGGAGCTTTTTTTGTTTTAGATGCAGTCTCACTCTGTCATCAGGCTGGAGTGCAGTGGCAACATCTCCGCTCACTGTAACTTCCACCTCCCAGATTCGAGTGATTCTTCTGCCTCAGCCACCCATGTAGCTGGGACTACAGGTGCCCCGGCCCAGCTAATTTTTGTATTTTTAGTAAAGACAGGGTTTCACTATGTTAACCAGGATGGTCTTGATCTCCTGACCTCATGATCTGCCTGCTTCAGCCTCCCAAAGTGCTGGGATTACCAGCATAAGCCACGGCACCCGGCCGGCCCCACTGCTTTTAAAAAATTGTTTAAAGTCCTTGGGGCGGTGAAGCCTGACTCTCTGGTCTCTTTCCTGACCACACTCAACTCTGCAGTCTACTGCTGTCCTCTCCTGTCAACTTTGTGCCTGCATAGGCTCCTCCTGGAAAAGAATGGTCTCTGCCCGCGTGCCCCTCTTCATCTGGCTGACACCGGGTATCAGCAGAAACAGGGAGCCTTTAATTTAACTTTTTGTTAAGAATTTTTTTTTTTTAATTTTGAGATAGTCTCACTCTGCTGCCTGTCAGGTCCCCAAGTCCAAGCCTGGCCATTATAGCCTTGGTGACCTGCACGTACACCCCTGGATGGTCCCCAGGAGCCAGGAAGTCTGAAGTAACCACGAGTAACCAGGGGGCCACAGAAAGAAGTGAAACAACTTGTTCCTGCCTCAACTAATTGCTCTCTCCCTGCAACCTGCAACCACTGTTCCTGCTCAGGCTTGCAAAAATTTCCTCCTGGACACTGAGTTTCTCAAAACCCCCACCCCTGTAAATATGTAATTTACAGCATCTTCCCTTCTGCTTGCAACCAAAACCCCCACCATTATGATCATGCCTGTTTGTAATAAATAACCTCTACCCTTGTAACCATGTATCCCGTGACGCCCTTCCCCTCCCCAAGATAAATTCTCACCTTTAACTGATCATTTGCCACAGTCTATATAACCAGTCCCCTTTCCTACCCCCTTTGCCTAACTCTTTTTTTTTGGATTTGGCCCGATTGCACCCAAGCACGAAATAAACAGCTTTGTTGTCTGCACAAAGCCTGCCTGGTGGTGTCTTTACACAAGTGACGCACCTGACATTGCCTATGCTGGGAGTGCAATGGCACAATCTCGGCTCCCTGAAGCCTGGATGTCCTGAGCTTAAGCAATTCTCCCACCTCAGCCTCCTGAGTAGCTGAAACTACAGGCACATGCCAGCATGCCCAGCTAATTTTTTCTAATTTTTGTAGAGATAGGATTTCACCATGTTGCCTAGGTGGTCTTGAACTCTTGAGCTCAAGCGATCCTCTTGCCTCAGCCTCCCAAAATACTGAGGTTACAGACATGAGCCACTGCATTAGGCTGAAGAATTTTTTTTTTTTTTTTTTTTTTTTTTTNTTGAGACGGAGTCTCACTCTGTCTCCCTAGCTGGAGTGCAGTGGCACAATCTTGGCTCACTGCAACCTCCGCCTCCCAGGTTCAAGCAATTCTCCTGCCCCAGCCTCCCGAGTAGCTGGGATTACAGGCATGTGCCACCACACCTGGCTAATTTTGTATTTTTAGTAGAAATGGGGTTTCATCATGTTGGTCAGGCTGGTCTCGAACTCCTGACCTCAGGCGATCCACCCGTCTCAGACTCCCAAAGTGCTGGGATTATAGGCATGAGCCACCGTGCCCAGCAAAGAAATTTTTAAACATGTAAAAAATGGGAAGGAATAGTCTAATGAGCCCAACATACCCATGACAGCTTCAACAGTGATCGCTATGAGGCACAGCTTTCATTCACACTTCCACCCACTCCCACCCGTGCCTTCCCTCTCCTCAGAGTATTTGAAAGAGAATTCTACACATCATTTTACCTGTACTTCCAGACATAACTCTAGATGATAAAGACTCCTTTTCACAAAAGCAGAACCACAACATCATTATCGCACCTATACAATTTAATGACAGTTTCTTAAATCATCAAATATGCCATCAAAATTCATGTTTCACCAAATTATTTTATGAATCTTTTAAAAATACAGTTTGTTTAAATCAAGATATAAAGTCCATGCATTGTTTTTATTTATTTGTTTGTTTGCTTATTTTTGACTCAGGGTCTGGCTCTGTCACCCAGGCTGGAGTGCAGTGGCGTGAACTCGGTTCGCTGCAACCGCCGTCTCATAGGCTCAAGCAATCCTAAGGTGCACCCCACCATGCCCGGCTAATGGTCGTATTTTTTGTACTGATGGGTTTTCACCATGTTGCCCAGGCTGGCCTCCAACTCTTGGCCTCAAGTGATCCGCTTGCCTCAGCCTCCCAAAGCGCTGGGATTGCAGGTGTGAGCCACCGTGCCTGGCCGAAGTCCACACATTGTGTTTAGTTAATATGCCTGTTCGGTCAATGGGCTGTAAGCCCCTCTCATGGGGCCTTTAAGCATCATCCCAGGATGAATGAGTATTTGCTTAGACATACGTGTGTCTTCTATAGACAGTGGGATTAAGGCATGTTTCCCCCTATGGACCTGGTATCCAATATGTGCTCAACAAGGGCTGGTTGAAAACAGGAATTTTTCCTCTCCACCCCACAACAGCGGCACAGCCCCTTTCTCCTTAATACGATGGTGACACCGTTCTGGCATTTGGCCTTTGTATCCCTCAGATGCATCACAAAGTTCCAAGGCTCCAAATAAAATTCAAGACTCCAAATGTCCCAGCGGGAAGGCCCCTTATAAGGCCAGCAGGTGCAGGTAAAATGTGGCTTCTTGACGGACTTGTGAGGCTGAAATGCTGCCCTCCCATCTGAGACAGAAGAGTGCCGAAAAGCTGTTGGGGAGCAGGCAGACTGATTCCAAGACAGAGGCCATCGGTGGAGTGAGGTGGGGTAGGGTGGGGTGGGGCGGGCCGGGGGGGAAGGGCAGCCAGGCTGCTGAAGATGCAGACAGGGACTCGGAGGTCAGCTGGGCTCTGAATTCTCAGCAAACCTCTGGATCCCTAGGGCAGGTCACAGAACTGTTAGTGACAGGACCAAAGCACCCAATCAGGTTTTTCTGCTACAAGAGACTCAGGTCTCACAGGAGGATCTGGAGTGCTTCATCCACGCCACCCGCTTCCCCCCTCCCCCCAGCAACCTTGGTGGAAGCTTTATCTGGTCTGGACCTGGAGGATGAACTGGGACCTTTGACTCCCACCCACTGAGAGGCCGGCTCCTGGGAAGGCGTGGGTCAGGATCAGCTCTATCTGGTTCTCTTGTTTGCTGCCCATCTGTAAAAGCTGAGAATGGCAGAGGGCGGCCGAGTGTAGATGTTCAGGTTTTAGCTTTTTTGGATTTTCCTGCTTCTGCTGTACAGGAAATAACTTATTGTCTAAACACTATACCATCCCATTAAATGTCAGGACTGCCGTCTTAGAGAGGCCTGAAATAGCTCATGACGCTAAGTACTGGAAGTCCCAGGAGGAAAACCCAGCGAGTGGAATCCAAGACGTTCTCACGTGTTCGGAAACAGGACCATTACCAGGATTCGGACAAGGAACAGGGAGGTTCGGTTTGTGTTCCAGTTCTGAGCCCTTGACCTCGTCTCTCGAGAAGCTGGCCTTTGCACCCCGGAGCCAGCGCTGCCCAGCCGACCACGCCATGCGCGGGAGGCGACCAGGACCCCACTCGCCTGGCAGCCCAGCCGGAGACCCAGCTGCCTGGGAGAGTCCGAAGATAATGCCAGGCAGCGCTGGAGGGCCAGAAAGACCTTCTGTCCCTCCCGCTTCTCGGCTCTTCCATTCGTGGAGTCCGGGACAGGCCTGCGGTGCACGAAAGCGCGCAAGGGTGGGTGGGGGACCTGCTGCCGCCCAGGGAGACGGTGCTGTGTTCTTTGGGAACCGGGGAAACGGTCCTCCAGTCTTCTTGCCCAAGGCGGGAGCAAGAAGATTCTCTCTGGGCAGAGATGACGGAAAGCCGGTGCGGCCAGAGGGTTCTCCCTGTCGAGGGTAGTGGTGGGGGGTGGCCACAGCCCGGGGGCTCCGGCACGAAGCCTCGGGGGTCTCTACGTAGCCTCCACCAACCAGCCTCGCCGGGAGAGTATGGATACCCGAGCGGCCCCAGGAGAATCCTCGGGGACTGGAGGGCGGACGGGCAGCGCCCGGAACAAAGGCCCGCAGAGGGGTCCTGGAGAGAGCGGCTCCCCGGGGGCGGCTCCCCTCCCTCTCCTCCCTCCCCTCCTCTCCCGTCGGCTCCTCCTCCTCCTCCCCTTCTTCCCCCAAAGGCCCGGCCGGCGCGTAGCCCGAGCAGCGCCAACTTCGCCAACGGTTCCCAAGTTGCCGGGCGCGCAGGGGTGGGAGCTGGGTGGGGTGAGGAAGAGGAGGAGGAGGAGAGCTCCCGGGCGCCTTGGACGCGGTTCAGGAATCCGCTGCCGCTCGCCGGCTCGGGCTGGAGCGGGGAGGGCGCCGGGCAGGACCGCTAGCCCGCTTGCTGCGCAGGACGGCGCCCGCCTGGCGCCGCTTCCCTTCCCGCGTGCCGACCAGCCCGGCCGCGCCTGCATCCCTCCTGCCCGCCCCGGGGAGGGCGCACAGCCCGGGCCGCGCGGGCGCCGGGGCCGCGGAGCCGCTTCTGCCGGGATCTTCCAAGAGGAAGGCGAAGTTGCGAGCGGATGCTGCCCGCGCCGGACCCCAGCCGCGGAGGGTCGGGGCCGCCAGCGCCGGAGGAGCCTCAGCGGCCGGGGTGAGTGGGGCGCCGGCGTCCGGGAACTGCAGCTTCGGCCGGGGGAGGCCGCACAGCCGGGAGCCCCCCGCCTTCCGGGTACGGACTGGCGCGCCAAACTTTGGAGGGAGAAGGGGAAGAAGCAGAGGGTGGGAGGGTGAGTTCCCAGCTCGGGGAAAAGCCCAGGCAGGCGCCCACAAACCGCTGCATCCGGATCACACCTGCCAGGTACACACAGCTCATCGCCACTCATGCCCCGCACACGCGCAGGCCGGTCTGCGCACACCCACACCGGCCAGGCACGTGCCACACACCGAAATGCACATTCCTTGGAGCACTGGGGGATTTGGCCTCCACACCAGGCACGTCCTCACACCTCTCCAGCACATCCACGGCCTTTGTCTGCTGCCCCGGCAGCCCCCAGGGAGAGGGAGCCCCCAAAGCGCAGCGGGCGGGAGAGAGGCTTCCTGGGCTTTGAAAACTCACGGCCAGAACCTCGAGACCAAGGGTGGGGGGAGCAGGCGTTGCAGTCGGTTCTCGGGGTTCAGCAGGAGCGGATTTGGTGTAGAAACTCGGTGTCTGGGTGATGTGTCTGGGTGTGCGAAGCCCTTCCGGAGGCGAGGCCCGGAGAGAGGAGGGAGTGATTCATAAACTCAGAGCCGGCGTGCCAGGGTCTGTGAGCAAAGGGGAAGAGGCTGGTAGGCCTTTGCTGCGCTAGACAGCAGGATGGTGGCGGTGACAGTCTTCCAGGGAAGAAGGGTCCGTACCCTTCCCCCCAGCGGATGTGTTACCTCCAGGACATCCAGGGGAACTGAATGAGGAGATTCCAGCCCTGGGTGTGGACGGGGGAAAGGGAGGTGGGCGGATTTAAGCCTAAAAGGTTAGGGAGAAGCCAGGGCAGGCCCGAAGCCTTAATTATTTTCCTTGCACCTGAACTTGTGTTTGGTTTCTGATGCGTGGTGTTCCTGGGCCCCAAGATGTACCAGGGATTTTGCTGGGCCTAGCATAGTGCCTGGCACAGCGGTCACTCAGTCAGTATTTGCTTGATGAAAATGACACCGGTAATTGACATTCTTTATGGACTTACTGTGAGGCAAGCCCAGTGGGCCTCTGCTGGGTTGGACGTGGTCTTCCAGCAGAGGAGGGGGCCTGAGTAGCTCCTCGCAGTCCTGCCTGATCGGTTTGGGCCAGTGGCCCAGGCAGTGTGTGTTCCACTGTGTCCTGTGGGCTGCCCTTGGGGGACTTGAGCTCATCATTGGCCTCTGCCCCGCTAAGAAGGCAGCAGGAAAAGTTTCATTTCTGTATCTGGCTAAGGTGAGGTTGTGGGTTTTGGTAGATGGCAGGCTATTTGGCAGATTCTGTGGGATCTCCATTGAAGAATAACTTTAGATCCATCAATCTTCCCATCTCCTGGCTGCAGGGGAGAGGGGTGGGTAAGTGGAGAAAGAGATGGGCCAGGCTGCTGGGCATGTGCTGGGGGCAGGAGGAACATGGGAACATGTAGAATTTGGGGGCAGCTGCTTTTCTTCCTGGCTCCTGATGGCCTGGCTGGAGATGGGTCTCATGAAAGGTCTAGCAGCTGTGTCCTGCAGCAGTGGCTTGGCTCTGTGGTGGCAGCAGGTGGAGGGGTGGTCACAGTCCCTGTACCGAGTATTGCTGTGGGTTCTTCTGTGCCAGCTTGCATGAGTTTTCCAGAGGAACAGAAACATCCATGTTTCCTGGAACTGGATTGCCGGTAGTCTTGGGATTGAGAGTGCACGAAGATGTGGGGCTGGCCTGGGCATGTCATTGAAACGAAATGTGTCATTCCCCACCCCTGCCCCCTTGTGAAGAGCTCTGACTAGGTTCAGTGTGCATTTCAAACTTCTAAATGCTGAAATTAGCAAGTCATGTGGGTAGTAGCACCAAGGACTGTGGCCTCAGATGAAAGAGGAGGGGATCTGGGCTTGGCTACCCCCAGTTTCAGGTGGAACCTTGCAGCCAGTTCCTTCCCCATATCCCCTTTCCACTTTCATTATGCCCTCTGTGAATCGAGAGCTCTGTATACGTTACTTAAATAAATCATTACATCCCTATGAGGTTAGTATTTCATCTCCATTTTGCAAACTAAGGGTCAGAAAAGTTACGTAAGTTTTTCAACATCACACAGCTAGTAAGAGACAAAGCCAGTTTTGTGTATTTGTGTGTGTGTGTGTGTGTGTGTGTGTGTGTGTGTGTTTAGACAGAGTCTCGCTCTGTTGCCAAGCTGCAGTGGCGGGATCTCTGCTCACTGCAACCTCCGCCTCCCAGGTTCAAGTGATTCTTCTGCCTCAGCTTCCCGAGTAGCTGGGACTACAAGCTCGCGCCACCAAGTCCCGCTAATTTTTGTATTTTTAGTAGAGACGAGGTTTCACCATGTTGGCCAGGATAATCTTAATCTCTTCACCTCATGATCCGCCCACCTCGGCCTCCCAAAGTGCTGGGATTACAGGTGTGAGCCACCATGCCCAGCCATGTTTTTTTTTTTTTTTTTTTAACTTAATGTTAGGTTTGGGGTACATATGCAGGTTTGTTACATAGGGAAATTGCATGTCATGGGGGATTGGTGTACAGATTATTTTATCACCCAGATAATAAGCATAGTACCCAATAGATAGTTGTTGAGTTTGGTTTTGTTTTCTTTTGTTTGTGTTTGTTTTGAGACAGGGTCTCTTGCTCAGGCAGGAGTGCAATGGCACAATCACTGCCACTCACCAAAGCCTCGACCTCCCAGGCTGAGGTGATCCTCCTGCCCCAGTCTCCCAAGTGGCTGACATCACCATACCTGGCTAATTTTTTAAATATTTTTTGTAGAGACAGGGTTTCACCATGTTGCCCAGGCTGGTCTCAAACTCCTGAGCTCAAGCGATTTGCCTCCCTCAGCCTCCCAAAGTGCTGGGATTACAGGCTTGAGCCATTGCAGAGGCCCGTGATAGGTAGTTTTTTATCTTCATCCTCCTCTCTCCCTCCACCCTCATGTAGGCCCTGGTGTCTGTGGTTCCCTTCTTGGTGTTTAGATGTACTCAGTGTTCAGCTCCCACTTCTAAGTGAGAACATGCAGCATTTGGTTTTCTGTTCCTGTGTTAGTGTGCTCAGGACAATAGCCTCCAACTCCATCCGTGTTGCTGCAAAGGACATGATCTTATTCTTTTTGTGGCTGCATAGTATTTCATGTTGTGTATCTACATTTTCTTTATCTAGTCTACCGTTGATGGGCATTTAGGTTGATTTTATGTTTTTGCTATTATGACCAGTGCTATGATAAACATATGTGTGCATGTGTCTTTATGGTAGAACAATTTATATTATTTTGGATATGTACCTAATAATGGGATTGCTTGGTGGAATGGTAATCCTGCTTTGAGTTATTTGAGAAATCGCCAAACTGCTTTCCACAATGACTGAACTAATTTCCATTCCCACCAGTAGTAAACAAGCTCCCTTCCCCTCCC
>NW_016107530.1:379966-394986 GCF_001604975.1 Cebus imitator | reverse complement strand
TATATATATATTTTAGTAGAGACAGGGTTTCACCAGGTTGGCCAGGATGGTCTCGATCTCCTGATCCGCCCGCCTCAGCCTCCCAAAGTGCTGGGATTACAGATGTGAGCCACCACGCTGGCCAGCACTCCCTTTTCTCCACAACCTGACCAGGATCTGTTATTTTTTGACTTTTTCATAATAGCTATTCTGACTGGTATGAGATTGTATCTCGTTGTGCTTTTGATTTGCGTATTTCCAATGATTAGTGATGTTGACCATTTTTTCATATGCTTATTGGCCACATGCATGTCTTCATTTGAAAAGCATCTGTTTGTGTCCTTTGCCCACTTTTTTTTTTTTTTTTTTTTGAGATGGAGTTTCACTCTTGTTGCCCAGGCTGGAGTGCAATGGCACAATCTCGGCTCACCGCAACCTCTGCCTCCCAGATTCAAGCGATTCTTCTGCCTCAGCCACCCAGTAGCTGGGATTATAGGCGCCTGCCACCATGCCCGGCTAATTTTGTATTTTCAGTACAGACAGGGTTTCTCTGTGTTGTTGGTCAGGGTGTCGAACTCCTGACCTCAGGTGATTCGCCAGTCTCAGCCTCTCAAAGTGCTGGGATTACAGGTGTGAGCCACCATGCCTGGACCTTTGCCCACTTTTTAATGGGATTGTTTTTTGCTTGTTAACTTGTTCAAATTCCTTATAGATTCTGGATATTAGAGTTTTGTTGGATGCATAGTTTGCAAATATTTTCTCCTCTTCTGTAGGTTGTCTGTTTACCGTTGATTGTTTCTTTTGCTATGTAAAAGCTCTTTAATTAGGTCCCATTTGTCAATTTTTGTTTTTGTTGCAATTGCAAAGCCAGTATTTGAACCTGGATCGTCTGACTCCAGAACCCACCCTGTCTCCACCATGCCAGGCTGTCTGCAAGGTCCTTATTGGTTCTCCATGGCAACAGGGAAACAGCACTGAAGCTTCTTACTAACGTGGTCCCAGGGCCTCTGCTTGCATTCCTCTTTTTCCACACGCTCTGCCGAGCCTGGATTATACCTTAGGCTGTGGGAATCAAAGGCTGGGTGGTACCAGGCTGCTGGAGCCTTCTGTGTGGCTCTGGAGTCAGGAAACTATGGAGATTTGGAGGGGAACACAGGAAGAGATGACTCGCTGCTTATCTGAGAAGTTCGGACAAAGCTGCCCCTTGTGACCATACCTTGAATAGGGAAGAAATGGCCAGGTAGACCAAACATCCTCAAATGGGTTACTGTATTTCCCCCCCATTTCCCACTGTTCCTCTCCAGGGTTATCTATTACCTGGGGAGATCAGCCCTTACCTGACACCTCCTATTGTCATATACCTGGTGAACATAAGGGCCCATGTCACAGCTGCCCTTCCCACCCCGCCACATGCTCTGGAGAGCTGAACTCAGCAGCTCCTAGTCCACAGGAGAGAAGGCTCGGGCAGAGCCGGGGCAGCCAGGGGAGGTCATAACCACATGCCCACCTGGTCCCCAGCTCTTGCTTTTACACCCATGCCCCGCCAGGAGACAGCAGTTCTCCACTGGCCCTATTTACAGATGAGGACATGAGGCTCAGAGAGATGCCATGGATGGCCAAGGTCACGAAGCCAGGGAGCTGCAAAGGCCCGGGACAGCTGTGTTTTCAGTTGGGGTGGTATTCTCTACCCCTGCCCCCCAAGAGCTGAGACCAGTTACCCCTGCTGGGGCAGGGTCATCACTGCTCCACCCACACTCATCTCTGCCCTGAGAGCCCCAATACAGGTGTCCGTAGAATGGGAAAGGCTGGCACCCTTCAAAACACGCAAGGAGTATTGGCTGAGCACTGCCCAGCTGGTCCCTGCCACCTTCCGTGGGAAGCCCACCTGGGCGAGTTCTGAGAGCCTTCCCAGTGCTGAGCTGCAAAGAAATTTGAACCCTCTGCCCGTCCACTGCCGAGGGGACACGCTGACCAGGATGGAAGCTGGGGGACTGGGTGTGGGGAGAAGCCACCCCACTGCAGGGGCTGGGGCTGTCCATCCTTGTACTCCTGGTTCCGTCCCAGTGCCTGAGACATGGGAGGTTCAGGGGAATGTGGTCAGATGCTGGGTGAAGCTCTGGGAGGGGCTCTGAATGCTTCTGCTGGGAAGTCCTAGGGCAGCGGCTCAGGTAGGGTCTTTGCTGCGAGGGAACACTCACAGAGTCTCTGGCTTTTGTGAAGTCATGCCTCCAGAGAGGAGACACTTCTCCTTTTCATTCCTTAAACGGAAACGATATTTGTCACCTTTTCTTCTCTGAGGCCTAAAGTGATGGCAGAACGCTGCTAGTCTCACTCCAAGCGTGTGGACCCCACAGTGGGGTTTGGGGTGACCCTGGCAGGCCTGGACGGTCTGTTCTGTGCTTGCTGGTGGACACGCTTCAGCCCTCTGTCTCCATTGCCCCAAATCTGGTTGTGGCTCCTGGGCCCCCACCAGCGTGGAGGGCCGGGGTGGCCCAGGAGCCCCTGACCACCAGCGTGGAGGGCCGGGGTGGCCCAGGAGCCCCTGACCACCAGCGTGGAGGGCCGGGGTGGCCCCAGGAGCCCCTGACCACTGGTGGCTTTCTTGTCTCCAGCCGCACTCCTTCCTCTTGATTCCCCCAACACCCCACCGCCGCCGCCTCCTCACAAAGATGGCTGTGTGCGAAGGGACTGTGGCTTCCCTGGGCCTTGGGAAATTTATCACTGAGGTTCCAGAGGACTCTATGAAAAGGATTTGGAGGAAAAGTGTGGAAAATAAACAAGCCAGTTCCCAGCTCCGCCTCTCCTGAATGCCGCAAGTAAACAACCACCTCAGCGGCCAACCCGGGATGTTCGTATTTGGCCTCGGTTACACCTGCCCCCTCCCCGCCAGCCCCTCCTCCTTGACTTCGAGAGCCTCAAAAGGCAGGAACACACCCTCCACTGGCCAGTGCTTGTGCTGCAGGGACGCTGGTGGCCGGGCACAGGGAGAACATGTATGTGGGACAGAAGACAGCCGGGGGTCCCAGCTCAGCCCCGCTCCCTCTGAGTCAGTCCCAAGCCCAGGCCCTGCCCAGCAAGCAGACGGTGACCTCTTGGTTGGTTGGTGAGTTTAACTTTGATGGTGCAGAATGATGGGGCTTTTCTCCAGTTTTGTGGCGTCCGAGAAGCTTTGCTTCTTCAACATGGCTTTAGGGTAGCTAGACCAAAGCTGATTTTCCCGTATGTCTCTCCAAGGTGGGACCTACCTGTGAGCAAACCTTCATACATTTGTTTACTGTGTAGGCTACCTGGACAAAAATGTCAGGTTTCTTTGCTTTGGACTGCAGTCCTATCAGCTCAGGGGTGGTGGGGTAAGGTCACGCCAATGATTTCCAGAAACTCAAGCGCTATTCTGAGTGACTAAGCCTGTGGGATAGGAAGCACATTTTCCATCTCTTAATAACTTCAATTTATTTAGTGACCACCTTTAAAATCAAGCACCCGGTGAGAAGGGGGAGAACCAGGGCTTGGCAGTGGAGGGCCCCCACCTTGCAGCCAGGGAGTGGCTGAGGGCCCTTCTGGTTCTCTGGCTGCATTGAGCTCAGTCCACAGGCCCTGAAGCCTCTGGGATCTAGGGAGTGGGGCACTGCCGGAAGGTTCTGGGTCCTGCTACTTTGTCCTGCTGCTGCCAGGCTTCTGGAGAGGGTTGTTGTGGGGTGAGCCCTGCATCCCGCAGCCTTGGTGGCAAAGGCCTAGTGGGCTGCACTCCCATCTGCCTGTCCCTATTCTATGTTTCGGGCTTCTGAGGAAAGTTCTGGTTCGTAAAACGGCTCCACAGCTTAGCCGTCTGCAGAGTATGTCTGCAGGTTGATCGGCTTTCTGTCGTGTGTGTGCTGTGCTTGTTCACACATGCCACGCCGATGCCCGCCTGTGCCAGCCCCAGCCCCCGCAGCTACCTGAGATTTAGCCCTGGGCATCTCCTCCCTGCCCCCACTTCCCCGCTTCCCCCTCCTCTCCTCCCTTCCTCTCCAGCTTCCTCGCCATCTGCAGGATTCTGGAAAGTGCTAACGTGTCTGAGCCAAACAGTGCTATCTGAGGAAATATTTTGAAAACACACGGGGCCACCCCCTTCCCCACACTGACTACGCTGATTTTCAGCAAGGAATTTCCCAACTCCAGCCACAGGGAAGGGCTTCAGGTACCTGGCTTTCCTCTGGAGACTTCCAGGGGCTTGTCAGGGACACGGAGAGAAGCTGAGGGCCCGTCCTGCAGGGCTGAGGACAGACATGTCTGAAGAGGCCCCGAGAATAGAAACCTGGACCCTGCGAGTCACAACTCAGGGTCACCCACCAGAGGGTGAAGAGGTGGCTGTGACCTCAGAGGTCAGGCACCCGCCTTCTTTTTACCCCGAGACATGCATTTCTCTTTCACTTTTCTTCCTTCTTTTGCATCTGGTGTGGGTGCGGGGGTGGCGTGCACAGGAAACAGTAATGGTATGAGCTGCTGGTGTGCCTGGCACTGCCCTGAGCACCTACAGGGCACCCGTCACCGAGCTCTCCCAGGAAGTTCTGGAGGTGGCTCCGGTTATTCCCACCATTTTACAGATGGGAAAACAGAGGCAGACAGGCTGGATAAGTTGTTGACATGCCGCAGCTGGTGAGGGGCAAAGCCGGGCCCGAGCCCCTAGGCAGACTCCAGAGTCTGGACTCTCAGCCCTGCCTTGGTACCACCTGTGTGTGAGTCTGTCCCACCATGGCTGCACTAAGAGGGCAGATGGCACACACTGACCTTCATTTTCAAACCGTGGCCAGCGCATGCCACCGGGTTCTAGCTAGGAAGCTCTGGCAAGGTTGGCGTCGCCTTGGCCTTCTCCAGGTCTGACTCCGGCACCTGCTGGCTGCCCTGGGCAGGGCATTTTGGATCCTGCATCAGGGTCTTTTGCAAGGTCCACTCTGCTGATGCTGCTCCCCTGTGCCCTGACCTGGTCTCAGGAAGGGTATAGATGGCAGCGGCTGTGGTCTCAGTTGGCAAGGGGAAGCTGGCAGTTCGGGAGCTTCTGCCTCCCTAGGACCATTCCAACAAGACAGAAAACCCCACCCCGAGTGATAACTGGTCCTGTGATCTTTCAACAAATAATTATTCCCCAGCCTCACCTGGACTCCGTATCCCACATTTCAAATTGTCCTCATTTCCCAGACACACACACCCCACCCTCTGTAGCCTTCCCAGCTGCCAAGGACATTCCCTCCTTCCCCCTTTTCCCCTTGGCTTGGATGTCACCTTCTCCTGGAAGGGGAGAGTGGTGGCCCTCCCCATGGCTGCCTGAGGGTCCCCCTTGCCACGTTTGGCCCGCTGTATTACGATTGCTGGTTCAGTGTTCTGTGGTCTACACCAGGCAATGCTTTCTGCAAGGGGAGGACAGCTGTCTGCCTTGTTCATCTTTGTAGCCCCCAGCTTGGCAGTGAGTGTCACTACCTGATTATGGAAGGAGTGAGTGACAGATATGGCACAGGACCCGCAGGGGGCAGCTGCCTGGGAGGATGGGGCAGGCCCAGTCTAGGATGCTTCTGTGAAGGAGTGGTTCGTGTCTGGGGAGGCTGGTGGGACTCATGGTGAGCTGGTGGGGATCCCAGCACATGGCCTCTTGAGGTCATTACCCCGTGGATATTGGGCTGGGATCCTGAGGATGGGCCTGAAACCCTTCCAGAAGCCCTTCCAGTCCCGTCACTTGTCTGCCTGCTCTGGATCCCCCTTTTTGGGCTGGTGGCTAGCTGCACTCTGGGCCCCTGCTCAACCCCACCAGCAAGTGGACGTCTGTTCAGCCTCTCCAGGGTCCAGTTCCCATCCCCAGGTAACGAGGCCTCCCATGACGGAGTCGATTCTCTGAGCAGAAAGAGGGAAGCCTGGTTGGCTGGCTGCCTCCCCAGGGGTGGGTGGAAGTGTTCTGGGGCCCCAGCTCCAGCCCTCAGGCTGTCTATCCTTGCAAAAGTAGTGGGGCCCAGAATGCTGAGTTCTTGGGTATCACCTGTCCAGAAACTGCGTGCCTGTGCTCATGCTGGCACTGCAAGATGGTGGGATAACAGGAGGGACTTTCAGGCTGGAAGAGAGGAGACCTGGGTGTCCCAGTGACCACCTTTGAGTCCCACTGTGATGAGCCCACAAAGGTGGACATGAGGGAAGACTTGGAGAAGGCTTCCTGGAGGAGGCAGGCATTCCAATGCATGAGGGAAGCTGGGCAAAGGCATGGGGATGGGAAAGTTGAGATTGAAGACAGGGCCTGGTGCGGAGTCTGGCAGGGCTGAACTGAAATGTATAGGATGCACAAGGATAGAGGGACGGGCAGGATGGAGTTGTGGTTGTGCACACACACTCTAGAGCTGGGCTGCTTTCATGGGAACCCCAGCTCCCCACTTACTGGCTGTGTGGCTGTGGCCAAGTTGCTTACCTTCTCTGTGTTCAGTTTTTTCACTACTGGTACCTACCACATGGGGATGATATGGGAATAAAATATGTTTCTATACAATTGTCGGGAGCAGTATCTGGCACACTGTGAGCATCAAGCAGGGTGAGCTATTATTATATAGGTATATGTTTTGATGCAGCTAGAAAAGGAAGTTGAGATCAGATCATAGAGGCCCTTGAATGTCATTCTTTCCATTCACTAAGCACCTGCCATGTGTCAGGCTCTTCACAGTCATTCTCACCAAGCCCCCTATAGCCCGGCAAGGTTGTTAGCAATTTCACAGTTGTCTCCATTTCACAGATGAGGAAACTGAGGCTCGGAGAGATACAGTAATCTGCCCAAGGTCACTCAGTCAGGGAGAGTCAGAGACAGTAACAACACCCAGGTCTGCTGTCGCTTGAGTCTTCCCTCAAAGTGGATATTGGAGAGACATGGAAGGGGCATCACGGGGATGAGCCCTGGGTGGGGGCCGCAGCCAGAAGCACAGCAGGAATGTGGCAACTGTGGGTCCCTGGGGCAGGGTGGAGACGGGGAGAGATGCCAGGCGGGCCTGGAGGCCACAGCATACAGCTCACCATTCATAGCCCAGGGCAAACCATTGAGTCATTTGGGGAAAACATGACATCACTGAGTCTCACTGTCTGCCGCCCACCTGCTGTCTGCCCTTTGTGGTTCTTCTGACTACCTCAGTGCCCCAAGTCCCCAAGGGGACCCGCAGGTCCCAGGTAGCAGGGCCAGGTCAGCACCCCAGCTTCCTGTACTGACTTCCTCTCCCCAGCCATGGTCTTCTACCTTCCCACCTCTCCCCTCCCTGCCTAGGGCCCCTGCCCCAGCCCCACTCATACACACTGCTGAGGCAGAAGCTTCTGGAAGTGCTGATGGGCATGAAGAGCTTCCAGAAGGGCTGCCATGCCAAGCCTTTGATTGGAATTCTGGGCAGAGGGGGAACAGCTCAGAAGCCTGTGTCGAGCTTTTAGAGTTGCTTTTCCTTGAGAATGGTGCCTGCCGTTTGGGTGAGATCGCCTTTTCAAAAGTGGAGCCTGGTAGAGCTATCTGCCCAGCACTATGCCATGACCCAAAGGGGATTCAGAGACTGACAGGCAGGCCCCGCCTTCCTGGAGAATACAGTTGTGTGTCTGAGAGCTCTTTCTGTACCAAACATCCTTGAGCTGAGTGCTTTATTTTCATCCATCTGATTGCACGAGGTAGTCTCATTTTACAGATGCCATCCCGGAGGCCCAGAGAGGTTAGGCAACTTGTCCAAGGTCACACAGCCAGGATTCAAACCCATGACTGTCCAACTCCAGATGTACTCTTAGCCACTCTGCCATCTGGCCACAAATGAAGCCACCAGAGAACCACAGAAGGTGGGATGTACTCAACATTTGGTCGATAAATTATACAGTGCAGACAGGAAGTACACGGGGTTTTCATCCCAGAGCAGCCTGAAGTATGTAGATCTGTTCAGGAGAAAATCCAGCTTCTCTCGCTGTGCAAATCCCACCCATGCAGCTGTTTGGGGTGAGAGGTTTCTTTAAATGTCTGTTGACTCTCCTCTCTGGAAGGAACACAGGAACTCAGGGGGTGCCTGTCCTGGTGCTGGTGGCCACACCTGGAAAAGGCGTATGAGTCAAGCTAGGGGCCCAGTGCCAGCTTCCTTGGCCTGTCGGCGGGCGCAGATGCCAGCCTTTGCAGCTGCTGCTGCGACTCACATCTCTCTCCCGGTGCTGCCCTCAGTCAGGGCAGCCGGTGAGGAGGGTCGGTGGCCAGGCCCTGTGCAGAATGATGCCCTCTCACCTTTGCACGGGAAGCGTGATTATCCTGGCTTTCCAGGTGAGGACACTGAGGCTTAGAGAAGTTTTCTGGCTGCCTCAGCTCCCTCAGTGGGAAAGAGGTAGAACGGAGACTCAGTCTTCTTTCTGCAGGGAGAGGGCGTTTCTTCCTGGAGGTGGGAGGAGCCAGCCTGCCCTCCGACACTGGTTGGCACAGTCCTGTTCGGTTCTCTATTCTGGGCTTGCACTTCTGATTCATTCTGCAGTCAGCGGCTGTCTGTGATTTGGGGAAAATGACCCTCTAGGGTAGGAGAAAAGCTCCTGGAGCACTCCTGAAGCCACAGGGGCCCTCCCCAGGCTTTGGGAAATGTTCCTTCTCCACCCAGATGCCAGCACCACCCTAGTCCTGGCGGTACCTGTCCCTGGAAGGGCCTCACTGCAGTGACTGATTACCCAGCATGCAACACACTGCCATTGCTCTCAATGGACAGGTGATGTGGGGACACGGGTCTGCAAACCTGCCGTCTTTAGGGGTCCCCCATGCCTTTTAATGCGTATATCAATGTACCCCAAGCCCCAGTTCTATAGAGTTTGTACAACTCCAGTCCCTGCCCCAAGGATTTCTGGGAAGCCCCCAGGAATGCTAATGAGGCCACAGTCTGCCCACCCCAGCCCCAGTCTCATCAGGCTTTAGGGGTGGCCATTCCCCCTGCTATAGAAGAGAGAGAGAACTCAAACCAGCAACTCCCCCTCCTCAGGCTCAGGCCCAGTCACTGCAGTAATAATTTCTGGGAAGCTGTCTTTGTGCTTGCAGAGAAGGCAGGCTTTGAAGTTAGACCGGAAGGGTCGTTTTGCTTCCAGTTGCCCCCAAGTTTTCCTTTCTGAGATAGGATTTGTTCTCTGCCTCTGCTTAAATTCAAAGACTTGTGAAAATGACTTTTCCCAGACAAGAGGCTAACCTCAAAAGAACTTTGCCTCTACAGACAGAAAACTGGAACCTACTTTTATTTTTGTTTTTGTGCGTTTTTTTTTTTTAACACCCCTCCCCTTGGTTTTAGTTTTATTAAATTTTAAAAAATCAATAATACATGCCCATGGCACAAAGTTGAAAAGGCACAAAACAGTCTCTGCGCAGTCTCTTTCCCATGCTGGACTGAGACACTCAGCACTGTTAGTTTGGTGTGTGTGTCCGCTGCGTTTAAATTGTCCAGCTTAAAAACAAAACCTTTCCCTGTTTCACAATTCAGTCAACCGAGGCACAACCTGGAAATAGCTCCGGGCCCCTTGCAGCGTCCAGCACTGCCAGAGGACTGTTATTACGATAATGACCATGGCCGAGGCTGAGGCTGCATGCCACCCCCCCCACAAGCAGGGCCACTGCCCACAGTCCCAGCCCCCAGCCCTGAGCAGTCACACACACAGTATGAATGAGGCCAGCCCCTGCCTGCCCACTCAGCTTCCAAGCCTAGCATTCTCAGGCTCCAGGCTAACCCTGCCCTCCCAGCTGCCCCTTCAACATTGTCGCCTCTTGTCTTACAGGCAGTAGCCACAGCTGAGGCTGTGGGGTCAGGGCATGGCAGGGGTGATCTGACCAACCTCTGCTGCCTCTTAGCCACACTGTGTATTCAAAGTCCCCTAAGCTTGATTGTATTTTGAGACAGGGTCTCACTCTGTCACCCAGGCTGGAATGCAGTGGTGCAACCATAGCTCACTGCAGCCTTGACCTCCCAGGCTCAAGTGACCCTCCTACCTCAGCCTCCCAAGTAGGTGGGACTACAGGTGTGCTTCACCTAATTTTTTTTTTTTTTTTTTTGAGACGGAGTTTCGGCCTTGTTACCCAGGCTGGAGTGCAATGGCGCGATCTCGGCTCACCGCAACCTCCGCCTCCCGGGTTCAGGCAATTCTCCTGCCTCAGCCTCCTGAGTAGCTGGGATTACAGGCACGCGCCACCATGCCCAGCTAATTTTTTTGTATTTTTAATAGAGACGGGGTTTCACCATGTTGACCAGGATGGTCTCAATCTCTTGACCTCGTGATCCACCCACCTCGGCCTCCCAAAGTGCTGGGATTACAGGCTTGAGCCACCGCGCCCGGCGTGCTTCACCTAATTTTTAAATGTTTTTAAGAGACGGGGTCTTGCTATGTTGCCCAGGCTGGGGCTTGTTTGTTTGTTTTGAGACAGGGTCTTGCTCAGTTACCCAGGTTTGAGTGCAGTGGCGCAATCTCAGCTCGCTACAACCTCCGCCTCTCAGATTCAAGTGATTCTCCTGCCTTAGCCACCTGAGTAGCTGGGATTACAGATGTACACCACCACACCCAGTTAATTTTTGTGTTTTTAGTAGAGACAAGGTTTCATCATGTTGGCCAGGATGATTATTTTTTTAAAGAAGGTCTCCCACCAGCTGGCTCTGAGCCACTGGCTGAGAAGGGAAGTCCATGAAGCATTCAACAGTAGTAACTGCACTGCCTCCTCCTCATACTGAACCTGCCTCTATGCTGGGCATGTGCCACCCATTCTACAGGCATCATCCTATCTCACCTTCATGGCAGCACTGTGAGGGAGCATTGCTGTCCCTGTGTGACAAAGGAGGAAGGAGCGGGGAGAGGTCACATTGTACAAAGTGGTTCAGGGTTGGGCACGGTGGCTCAGGCCTGTAATCCCAGCACTTTGGGAGGTCAAGGCGGGCAGATCACTTGAGGTCAGGAATTCGAGACCAGCCTGGCCAACATGGTGAAACCCTGTCTCTACTAAAAATATAAAAATTAACCGGGCTTGCTGGCACGCGCCTGTAATCCAGCTACTTGGGAGGCCGAGATAGGAGAATCTCTTGAACCTGGGAGATGGAGGTTTCGGTGAGCCGAGATCGTTCCACTGCACTCCAGCCTGGGCGACAGAGTGAGACTCTGCCTCAAAAGAAAAAAAGTGCCTCAGCTGGGCTTGGATCCCCAACATGTCGGGCCCCAGTCACCAGGTTCCTGACCCCATGCTGCCAGGCTTCCCCGGACAGTACCACAAACTCAACAATCTGCTCCCTTCCTCCGAAGGGTGACCTGTCATTCCCCAGAGCTTGTTTAATAACTAAAGTAGTAATCATAGCAACCTTCTCTACCCTTCACTATGTGTAAGCATTGTTCTAGAAGCACACACATCCATCATTTAGTCCTCACGGTGCTCCCACGTGGTAGGCGCTGTCCGTATACCCTTTTTGCAGATGAGAAGATCAAGGCACAGGAGCTTGTCTGGTGAGCAGCCCATGTTTACAGGGCACTGAGGAACTGGCCTCTAGGGAATGCGGGGCTCCTGTTGTACCCCAGAGGGGCGGTGCCCTGCCTCCTCTCTGCTGAGCCTTTGGAAATGGCCTCCGAGGGGCGCCTGTTCAGCACAGCTCTGTGAGCCAAGAGCAGGAGTGCTAGAGGCACATGTAGACATCGTCTGCGCCCTCCCCAGGGTGCCTCCCCACGTCTGACCTTGGGGGCCTGGTGCCAAGGGGAGGTTCTTAACATACTGGTTTCTCCTTGGCCCCGGGGCAGCTTCCTTCCCTTCCCTTCCTTCCTTCTTCCCTTACATATTTGTTCAGTGCCATACACATTACCTCTCATACAAGGTGAAAGGTGATAGGAATGGTGCAAGGTAGAGAGAGGAATGGTGTGGGAGAGGAACACGCGGTAGGAGGCTCTCCCTTCTCATCCTGGCCTGGCACCTCCAGCTGGGTGGCCTTGGGTGGGTCGCTCAACGTCTCTGGACCTCTGTTTCTCATGAAGGAGAGGGTGGAGGTGAGGACCCAGCTTGCCTGCCAAGGCTCTTGTGAGAATCAGAGGTACAAAAGGGCTTTCTAAACAGGTGAGGGTGACAGATGGCTGGAGAGGGGTTAGACTAGTCCCCTGGGGGATTGGTTATGGCTGTGGGGATGTGCGGGGTTTGGGCTGAGCCTTAAGGGATGGGTGGAAATTGGCCAGGCACAGACGGGGGAGGGGTGGTGCTTTAGGCACCCCCAGCCCTAGGCTCATGGTTGCCCAGCCCCTTCGGGCGTCACCTTCCCTTTTCTGCGTTTTCACCCAAAGATGGACTCTCAGCTCTGAGTTCTTTTTAGGAAATGACTTTATTATTTTTTCTATTTATTTTTTTATTTTTTTCTTTAAGGCAGTCAGAATATTATTTTTGTAATAATGCTTGATGCTTTGTCTGTAAAATTCAAGTACAATGGGTAAGTACAGAAAAGAAAGCTGCAAATCACCACTAATCTCCCCACCCAGATGGAACTGTTTAGTTATTTGGTCAGTATGCTGATAGCCACCTCAATAGGCAGGCCTACCTGGAGGGAGTGGGAGCACGGGGCCACAAGGAAAATGCACAATTGAGTTTACCTTCAGCCCAGAGTTGTAAAGATTGTCTGGCCTGAAACAGTCCTTCCCTTCTGTCCACTGCCTGCATGACTGCATCTGTTGGGGAAAGAGGGAACGGGGAACTCTCAGGCATGGGCTTCAAAACCTCCCATTGAGACAAATTACAGAAAAGGAGCCGGTCTCACTGAGCACATTCTAGCTCCCCAGCAGTGGCTCTCCAACTTTTTGAATAAAACCTCAGACTCAGACACACACACGGAACTGAAACAAAAGCCTTATGAATCCCATATTTTGGCTGGGCACGGTGGCTCATGCCTGTAATCCCAGACACTTTGAGACACTTGAGGAGGATCACTTGAGCCCAGGAGATCGAGGCTGCAGTGTTTGCACCGGCGTACTCCAGCCCCGGCAGCACAGTGAGACCCTGTGTCCAAAAAAAAAAAGAAAAGACACTCACGCTTATCATCATGATACGTGAGGCATTCTGATATTTTCTAATCTTCACAATGCTGTTGTTTAAAAAAAAAAAAGCTTATCTTAACCTACCGAATTGTTGGCACAGCCTGCAGTTTGAGAAATGTCACTGTTGAGCAGCGATTTTCAAACATTTGTGTGCATCAGACTCAACTGCAGAGCGTACTCAAAACAACGTGCTCCCTGTCCTGAGGTTCTGAGTCATTAGGTCTGGAGTGGGACCTGAGGATTCGCATTTCCACCAAGTTCATTTCCACCAAGTTCCCAGGAGGGGCTGATTCTGCTAGTCTGGGGACCCCACTTTGAGACCAACCCTCCTAGAGTATTTTTAAGGCAACATGCTCCCTTGGCAAAGACCCTCAGGGGATTTGCTTTATTGAATGGATGAGAATTGCTAGTTGCTAACATCTGAACGTAATACTTGAGGATGCTGGTCAGGCATTGTCACTGGTCTCCTTAACACCACCCTCCTAAAATCCCGCTCATACTCTTAATATAAAGTGCTGAATGTAGAAAAGGTCTGCTAAGCAAAGGGACATTTATGCCTAGCCCTGGTTACATTCCCTGCCTCTCAAATCCCAGACCCACAGAACATAAAACCCTCCCAGTCTTTCTGAAAACACTGTTCTTCTAAAGGCAATGAAAGGCGCTATTTAGCATGTAGGTTTCACCTTTCTGTTTTTTTAAAGGGAAGAAGGTAGGTCAAGCGTGACTGCCCCATGGGGAAGGCTGTCCCCACTGGCTCTGGTATGGGTCTGGTGGGTTTCACTGGCGGTCCCCGGTTTCCCAGCTTTAACCGGAAATTTTCCTGGCATTGTAGTCCGTGGCAGCACCTTGGCCTTGCAGCCTGCCAGATTCAGAGACTGGCCTATGTCCCAAACTGCTTCTGCTCTCCAACCAGGGACTGACAGCCCCCACCCCTAATCCTCCTCCTTCGTAGCCTTGGGGCCCCCATGGCCCCCTCCCCAGCCTCGCAGCCCTCCAGAAGCCAGCCCTCAGCTGGGAGCAGCTCCGCAAGGGAGAGGAGTGTTAAATGGGCACAGAGCCCCTCTGTTCCAGTAACAATGGCCCGTTGATGACTAGATTCTGCCCAGGTCAGCCCCCTCAACTGGACTTCAGGAAGGAGAAAGGACTCCAGCCCCCACAGGCAGCCATTTCTGGGTGTGAGGTTGATTCAGACGCCCGAGCCTCTGTCTACCCACAGAACCTCATTCTTCAGACCCTGGTGCAGCAGAGAGAAACGCCCATCCCAGGAGTGATTCCGTTCAGTCCAATTCAACAGACAGTTATTGAACAGTCCTGGCCACTGAGGTTTGGTGCTAAGTAGCTGTGTGGAATAAGAATAACCACTGACATGAATTCAGTGCTTTTTACTGTCAACCCCGCCCCTGGCTGCCCAGCAGTCTCTAGGGAACTTATAAAAATTCCCAGGCACAGATCCCTCCACCTTGAAATCTTTAGGGGGTGAATCCCTGGCACTGATATTTTTTAAAATCTCTCAGAGTGATTCTCACGCCCAGTTAGGGTGCAGTATCACTGGCCTCTGGTCTGTTAGATGTTGTGCTAAGCATTTAACTTGGAGTTCCCTATTTAAGGAATCAGGTGCTTATGGGATGCTGCAATTTGACCCCCACAGATGTCCACATATGCGCCACCAGCATCTGTGGATATGTGACCTTGCATGGTAGGGACTGTGCAGATGGCATTAAGGATTTTGAGTTGAGAGATTATCCTAGATTATCCAGGAGATCCTTAAATATAATCATAAGCGTCCTTATAAGAGGGAGGCAGAAGATTTGACTACAGAAGAGGAGTATCAGAATAATGCATGGTGAGAAAAACTATTAGCCATTGCTGGTTTGCAGTTGCTGGAAGGGGCCATGAGCCGTGGAAAGCAGGCAGCCTCCAGAAGCTGGGAAAGGCAAGGCCTCAGACTCCACTTTCTCAGTAAATCCCTTCGTTCCTTCCTTGCTTTGTGTGTTTTGTCCAATTCTCTTTTTTTTTTTTTT
>NW_016107530.1:372137-379676 GCF_001604975.1 Cebus imitator | reverse complement strand
TTTTTTAAGACGGGGTTTCACCATGTTGGCCAGGTTGGTCTCGAACTGCTGACCTCAGGTGATCCGCCAGCCTCGGCCTCCCAAAGTTCTGGGACCACAAGCATGAGCCACCGCGCCAGGCCCCAGTTCTTTATTCAGGACACCAAGAACATGGATACCCTCCACCTTTAACACAAAGCCACACCACAAGTTGATAACAGGTCCCCAAAGATCAGTTCTTGACCAGGGCTCTGATCTGCCCACTGCTGTACAGTTGCTTCCTTCTGGCTAAATCCACTTGCTCAGACAGAGAGCCTAATGGTTGAATTCATGGACTATGGAGCCAGGCTTCCTGGGTTCAGTTCCCAGCTCTCCCTTTAACTGAGGGGAAGTTTTCTCTTCCCCTTGCCTTTGACGGGGATGGTGACTGTTATCTGATCATGATCTAGGGTTCTTGTGAAGATTAAATACATTTATGTACGTGAAGTACGTGGAACAACAATTCCTGTTCATCGTGTTAACTTCTGTTACTATTCAGCTCCTCTGGGGCAGGGGCTGGGTCTTTTCCTTCCTGTTCCTAGTGTCTGGCTCCATGCTTGGCCCAGAGCAAGTGCTCAGCAAATGAATATGCTTGTTTCATGTGAGCCTTTATCACTCAGAGGTTCTTTAGGTACCTTCCCAAAAGCTTTCAATCTTAACAAATTTCCATCTTAGTTCTTCAAATCCTTCTTCTCCTTCTGCCTGCCTGGGAGCTGTTGCAAAATTGCCATCGAGCAGTCTGAAGATTGCTGTGCTCCTTGCAAAGTCCAGTGAGCAATTCAAAGATAACCCAGATGTCCCAGGCCTCCCGGTCAGAGTGCTTGTGCTGCACAGATGGCACGGCTGCCCCCCGCCTCCTTCACCCCGAGGCCCTGCTTGGCCAACCCGCTGAGGTTGCGCAGAGCTTTTTGGGCCCTATGGCACCACTGCTTGGGCACCAAGCCTTGAATGGTCTCACAGGACTCGCTGCCCCAGCTTCTCTCCTTAACAGAACCCACAACACGTTGTCCCACTGATGGGGGATCAGATATCATGCCATTCCCTCCGGAGGGAATACTCCACATGTATAGACCCCAGGAAGGTCACTTGCTCATGGTTCTGCAAAAAGCCAAACTCCAGTTGAGTTTCAGTTGGAACCCAGCTAGTTCACTTCTTTTTTTTCCATTTTTCAAAGATCTCTTGAAACAGTGCCTGCTGTTGTGGGAGCTTTCTTTTCTTTTCTTTTCTTTTCCTTTTCATTACACTGTTCCATTTTGACATAAGAGTAGATTCACATACAATTTTAAGAAATTATACAGAGAGGTCTCAGGAATCTGTTAAGCACTTCCGCCTATGGTAACATTTTGCAAAAGCCTAGCCTAATGTCACAACCAGGATACTGACCTCATAATACAGAATCCCTTGTATTGTTGCCCTTTTTTTTTTTTTGAGATGGAGTTTTGCTCTTGTTGCCCAGGCTGGAGTGCAATGGCACGATCTTGGCTCACCGCAACCTCCGCCTCCTGGGTTCGGGCAATTCTCCTGCCTCAGCCTTCCGAGTAGCTGAGATTACAGGCATGCGCTACCACACCCGGCTGTTTTGTATTTTTAGTAGAGACGAGGTTTCTCCATGTTGATCAAGCTGATCTTGAACTCCTGACCTCAGGTGATTCACCCATCTCAGCCTCCCAAAGTGCTGGGCCTACAGGCATGAGCCACTTCGCCCAACCCATGTTGCCCTTTTATAACTACATTCACTCCCTTCCTGCCCCACCCTTTCCTTGATCCCTAGCAATATTAGTCTGTTCTCCATTCTTACAGTGTTGTCATTTCAGGAATGCTCTGTAAATGGAATCATACAGTGTGTAACATTTTGTGATTACACAAAAGGTTTCACTCAGCACAGTTCCCTCGAAATTCATCCAAATTATTGTCTGTGTATCAGTGTTGCTTTTTATTCTGAGTAGGTAAAATAAGGGACACAGACCTGTTCTCCTGGTATCCCTCCCTGGTTCACACGAGATTCAGCAGCCCGCCGCCGCTCTGGCCTCGCTCATAGCTAGTGTGTGTATAGGCAGCAGCAGCTCCCGCTGTCTCTAAGAGCTCCCGGGTAGTGAAGCTGGGTGCTCTAAAAGTAGGGGCTCTCCATCTTTGTGAATTCTAGGTTAGAATCACCTAAGGAGCTTCAAGTAATCTTGATGCCCAGGCCATACCCACACAAATACAATCCTAATCCGCAGGTGGCACCCAGGCCTCAGTAATTTTAAAACTTCTCTGGATGATTCTCATACGCTGTCAGAGTTGAAAACCAGTACTCTAAAACAGGTGCAGCAAATTCACAGTAGCTACGCCATCCTTTACCCATGATAGATGTCACAGAGCAATCACAGCACACTTTTCCTGCAGGGAATCCACCTGCTTAAATACAGCGTGCCAAGTAGCCCCTTCCCATCCATCAGCCTTGGCCTGGAGTGGAAACTGACTTGCCCTCCTAGCTGAGAAACCGTTCGGCCATGGCCATGTCGAGCTGTGCCCAGGCCTGAGGCCTGTCATATTAGGTGAGTGTCCCTGTAAATAATGCTGGAAAGGTGGGCCCTTGACTGACAGGAATAGCTGCAGCAGGCAGGGATCACCTGGGCTGGTTCTGTAAGATAAAGTTGAAGTGGATCAGCCAGCGTCCCTCCCCTGCAGTCCAGTGTGGGGAGAGATGTACCCAGAAAATACCAACCAACAGTGCCATTGGCATAGAGGGCTCCGGCTGACATCTGTTCAGACCAGCAATAACGCCCAGCCTGTGTGCAATCCTCCCAATTTTCAGAGTTCGCACAGCTTCCCTGGTGCTCATAATAACCCTAAGGGGCCAGCCTAGGCTCAGAGAAGTTATTTGTCACCCAGCATCAGCAGAGAGTAAGTGGGAGAGCTGGGACCCACTCCAAGTCTGTCCAAGTTCAGGGCCATGTGTCCAGTGCTCAGAGCAGTTAGACAATTGGCCTCTTTCTACCGGCAGACCAAGTGTAGATGGGCTCCTTTGTGGCCACAGAGAAGCCCAGAGGATAGCAGCAGACCAAGCCCCCTGCTGCCCAAGACCCCTGTGGCCCCTCTCTTCTTAACCCCTGCTTCTCCTACAGATCTAGAGCTGAGATTTGGACAGAACTTGCTGATGAAAAAGACAAGAGGTTGAAGTCAGGGCAGGAGGAGAAAAAGAAAAAACAAAAGGAAGGGGCTGGGATTCCTCTTTTCATCACAGGAATAAAACCCCTTCCTGCCGTCACTGGGACCAGCATGTGGGAGTTTGAGGAGGATCCAGAGGAATCAAATTCAGTCTCCACTGTGTAGAAACAGAGGCCAGCACGGTGGCTCACACCTGTAATCCCAGCACTTTGGGAGGCTGTGGGTGGATCACTTGAGGTCAGGAATTCAAGACCAGCCTCGTCAGCATGATGAAGCCCTGTCTGTACTAAAAAAAAAAAAAAAAAAAAAAAAAAAAAAAGCTGGGCATGGTGGTGCCTGACTATAATCCCAGCTACCCGGGAGGCTGAGGCAGGAGAATTGCTTGAACCTGGGAGGCGGAGGTTGCAGTGAGCCAAGATCATGCCACTGCACTCCAGCCTGGGCGACAGAGCAAGACTCCATCTCAAAAAAAAAGGATAGAGGAAATACTCAGAAGTAGGGTTGGAAGAAAACAGGGAGCAGAAGAAATTATCCTCTCTGTTCTGTCCCTTACTTGGTCATTCTCCAGGTACAGAAAGTCTCCTTAGAAGGTCAGGAAGGAGGATACAGCAGGAATTGGGGATCCTGGACTTAATGCATGGAGAGTTTTTCTCTACCCGGTTATCTCGGAAATCCTGTGATGGAACCATCTTACAAGGTGCAGAACAAAGTGGGAAGCTGTGGCCATGGTATGGCGTTGAAGGGTCGCCCATGGTCCCCTCACTGCTTCCGTGGGCTTCCCCTGAGCATCTGCACGAATATGCACCCGTTGCATGTATACGTACTGCACACATTTCTGGTCAAAAGGTTGCTAACTGATAAAACTGACAAAAAGCTCCAAACCCCACACATGGGCACAGCGATTTGCAATAATGAGCATGACCAAAATGGAAAAAAATAGGGCACATGAGGGAGGAGGAAAGACAAAGGACCCCAGGGCCCAGAAGATTCCTAGCCTTCCTTAGCCGTCTCCTCCTAAAGCAGGGGTAACAAGAACGTGACACATGTGCCAGCCCTTCCCCTGTGATATAGTTGGGATATTTGTCCCCGCCCAAATCTCATGCTGAATTGTAATCCCCAGTGCTGGAAGTGGGGCCTGGTGGGAGGTGTTCGGCTCATGAGGGTGGATCCCGCATGGCTTGGTGCTGTCTTCCTCATAGTGTCATTTAGAAGTGTGCGACACTTCCTCATTCTCTCTCTCTCTCATTCCTGCTTTTGTCATTTGAAGTGCCTGCTCCTGCTTCACTGTCCACCATGAATGAAAGCTCCCTGAGGCTTCACCAGAAGCCAAGCAGATGCCTGCAGAACCATGAGCCAATTAAACTGCTTTTCCTTATAAATTACCCAGTCTCAGGTATTTCTTTATAGCAATGCAAAAACAGCCTAGTACCCCCTATCTGTACACACAGCGGACATCATTAATCAACTGCCACATTCTTTCCTACAGAAAATAAGCCTGACCTCAGGATTCTTCTCATTAAAGTGCTCCAGGCTGCCAAACCAATCTATTAACTTTTATTCATGAGATGAAAATGATTTGCCAGATCAAGTTGTGGTGCTTCACACCTGTAATCCCAGCACTACGGGAGACCACGGCAGGAGCATCACTTGAGGTCAGGAGTTTGAGACCAGCCTAACCAAAATGGTGAAACCTCGTCTCTACAAAAAGTGTAAAAATTAGCCAGGTATGCTGGCATGTGCCTGTAATCCCAGCTACTCAGGAGGCTGAGGCAGGAGAATCTCTTGAACTCAGGAGGTGGAGGTTGCAGTGAGCCAAGGTTACATCACTGCACTCCAGCCTGGGTGAGAAAGTAAGACTCTGTCTCAAATAAATAAATAAACAGCAGGGACACTTTCAAAACCCAGGGCCCCTGGATATCTACATAAAGAATGATACCTACTGAAGACAAAAAAAAGAAATAAAAATTACTAGCCCTAGAAGGAAATAATCATGAAGACTAGTTAGCTATTCAAATAGGATAATTAGCACCCAATAACTTCAGATTATAGAGNAAAGAAAGAAGGCAGGAAGGAAAAGAAAAAATGAAATAATTTGCCATCCTCAGCTTGAGCCCAGGAGTTCAAGACCAGCCTGGGCAATAGGGAAAGACCCTGTCTCTCCAAGAAAAGTTTTTGAAAAATAGCCAGGTGTGGTGGCACATGCCTGTGATCCAGCTACTTGGGAGGCTGAGGCAGGAGGTTCACTTGAGTCCAGGAGGTTGAAGCTGCAGTGAGCTATGACCACGCTGCACTCCAACCTAGGCAACAAAGCAAGACTCTGTCTCAAAAAAAAAAAAAAAAAAATGCTGGAAACCTGGTACAGTCACCGTCTTTGTCAGGCTCCCTCTTGCCTGTTCTTGGTTAGGTTCGTCATAAAGCTGCTTAGATGGACTTGGTCATTCAAGTAAATATTAAGCGCTAAGTGTGTGTAGGATGATGGATTTGGACACAACTCCGTATGCTTTTTATTTCTACTTGTTTTCATAACCACTTTCTCTTATTTTGATATTTTAGTAACACGGTAACAAATTTAAATAGTAGAAGAAAGTATAAGTTAAAAGTCAGTGACAGTTCCCACCTGTGTCCCAGTTCTCTTGGCCACTCTCGTCAATCTCCTGTTTCCATCTCCAAAGATATCTGGCACACGCCCTGTTTGTGTGGCTCCAGCCCAGCTTTAGGTGGTCGGTAACATGCCACACATACTCTTGCCCTTGCCTTTATCGCCCATGTCTTGAACAGTGTTTTATGTCAGCCCTCCAGAGCTGCCTCTTTCTTTTTGATCATGACAGAGTATTGCACTGATAAATGTACCTAACATTGAGCTAACAAGCTGTGGTTTTTTGTTTTTGTTTTGATTTTGCCTACTAACATGCATTAGGTCATGGTTCAACTTTTGTAATTAGAATCAGTTTATGGTTGTATGTGTCCTTGTTGTATTCATGCAAGCATATCAGCAAGATTAGCTCCTAGAAGTGGAATTCCTGGGTCGAAGAGTGTTATACAGCAGTCCTTTGGGGCTGCTGTGACAAAATATCGTATACTGGCAAACTTACAAATAGCAGAAATTTATGGCTTATGGTTCTGGAGGCTGAATATTTCAAAATCAAGGAGCCAGCAGATTTGGTCTGGGGTGGGCTGCTCTCTGCTTCCAAGATGGCACCTACCTATGGCATCCTCACCTGATGGAAGGGGCAGACAAGCCCCCTCAGGATGCTAATTTAAAAGAACATTAATCCCATTCATGAGGGCTCCACACTAGTGACTTAGTCACTTCCCAAAGGCCGTACCTCTTAATGCTAGCACATTGGGGATTTGATAACAACACAAAAATTTTAGAGGGGACAAACATTCAGACCATGGCAAAGAGTATGCATATTTAAAACTGTGATGGTTTAACCAAATTGTGCCTCAGAAAGGACGCGCCCATGAACATTATGTATTAGGACAGGACGGGCTATGCTGCAGGCACAATTAGTCCCCCAAATCTCAGTAGATAGCACAGCAAAGGCTTATTTTTCTCTTGTATCACATCTGTGCAGATGGGACAGCTCTCCAAGCAGCATCTCAGGGATCCAGGCTGCTTCCGTCGTGAACTAAGCCAGTTGGAACATGTGGCCTCCACTGCTGCCACAGCCAGGGAAGAGAGGCCTGGATGAAAGCGTGGGATAATTTTAAGCAAGGTGGCTTATATCACTTTCACCCACATCCTACCTGTCAGAACCCGTCATATGGCCTCCGCCTGACTGCAGAAAAAGTCTGGGAAATGTGGAGGAGCCCATGGCCACTTGATGAGCCTCATGTCTCTGTCAGTCAGTTCCTCATAAATTCACCCACACAGTATATTCCAGGGCGTTTTGTTCTTCACTAATCAAATATATGAAAAATGGCATCGCACAGAATGTCGTTCTGCTCTGCATGTCTGTGCTTTCTTTGGGCAGTTGCCCTCCGCCTTTTTCTGCTGAAATACTCACAGGAAATTATGTTCACACTCCAGACACCCTCCAGCGGCCTTCCCCAAATTTCCCCAAAACCCAAAAACCTTTTGGGGGAAGCCCTAAAACTTTCTATATTTTGGCTGTTACAGGCATACCTCAGAGATACTGCAGGTTTCAGTTCCAGACCCCTGCAACAAAATTAATATCATAATAAAGCAAGTCACACAAATTTTTTTGTTTCCCAGTGCATATAAAAGTTACGTTTATATGGCCGGGTGCACTGACTGTAATACCAGCACTTTGGGAGGCCAAGTCCAGCAGATCACCTGAGGTCAGGAGTTCAAGACCAGCCTAGCCAACATGGTGAAACCCCATCTCTACTAAAACTACAAAAATT
>NW_016107530.1:369427-371892 GCF_001604975.1 Cebus imitator | reverse complement strand
GAGACGGGGTTTCACCATGTTGACCAGGATGGTCTCGATCTCTTGACCTCGTGATCCACCCGCCTCGGCCTCCCACAGTGCTGGGATTACAGGCTTGAGCCACCGCGCCCGGCCAAAACTACAAAAAATTAGCCAGGCATGGTGGCAGGTAGCTGTCATTCCAGCTACTCAGGAGGCTGAGGTAGGAGAACTGCTTGCATCCAGGAGGCGGAGGTTGCAGTGAGCCGAGATCATCGCCATTGCACTTCAGCCTGGGCAACAAGAGCAAAACTCTGTCTCCAAAAAAAAAAAAAGAGTTACATTTACAGTATACTGTAGTCTATCAAGTGTACAGTAGCATGTCCAAAAAAAAAGTACATACCTTAATTTAAATACTTTATTTTCTTAAAAAAATGCTAACAATCATCTGAGCCTTTAGCGAACAAGTCGTAGTCTCTTTGCTGGGAGGGTCTTGCCGCAATGTTGATGACTGCTGACCAACTGCTGAAGATTAGGGTGGCTGTGGCAATTTCTTAATCTTTTTTTGAGATGAGGTCTCGCTCTGTTGCCCAGGTGGGAGTGCAGTGCTGCCATCATGGCTTGCAGCAGCCCTGATCACCTGGGCAGTGCCCCCACCTCAGCCTCCCGAGTGGTTGGGACCACAAGCGTGTGCCACTATACCCAGCTAATCTTTTTATTATTTGTGGAGGCATGGTCTCACTGTGTTGCCCAGGCTGGTCTCAAACTCCTGGGCTCAAGGGATCTTCCCGCCTGGGCCTCCCAAACTTCTGGGATTACATGCGTGAGCCACTGCACCCAGCCACAATTTCTTAAAATAATCACAACAATAAAGTTGACTGCATCAATTGACTCTTCTTTTCATGACAGATTTCTCTGTAACATGCAATGCTGTTTGATTCACAGTAGCACTTCTTCCAAAATTAGAGTCAATTCTTTCTAACGCCACTGCTGCTTTGTCAATTATGTTTATGGAATATTTTTTTTTTTTTTGAGACAGAGTTTCGCTCTTGTTGCCCAGGCTGGAGGGCACTGCCACAAAAATTAGCTGGGTGTGGTGGCAGGCACCTGTAATCCCAGCTACTAGAGAGGCTAAGGCAGGAGAATCACTTTAACTCAGGAGGCGGAGGTTGCAGTGAGCCGAGATTATGCCACTGCACGCCAGCCTGGGTGACAAAACAAGACTTCATCTCAAAAAAAAAAAATTAGTCAGGTGAAATACCATGTACCTGCGGTCCCAGCTACTTGGGAGGCTGAGACCGGAGGATCGCTTGAGCCCAGGAGTTTGAGGCTACAGTGTGCCATAATCATGCTACTGTACTCCAGCCTGGGTGACAGAGTAAGACCCTGTCTCTAAAAAAAAAAAAAAAAAAATTAATTAAAAAAAGAACTTGAAAGTCAAAATTGCTCCTTGATCCATGGCCTGCAGAACGATTGTTGTGTTAGCAGGCATGGAAACATTAGTCTCTTCTTACCTGTCCGTCAGACCTCTTGGGTGACCAGGTGTGTTGTCAATGAACAGTAATATTTTAAGCAATAGGTGTCAACAGTGGGCTTAAAATACTGAAGACATTATACTGTAAACAGGTACGCTGTCATCCAGACTTGTTCCATTTACAGAGCACAGGCAGAGTAGATCTTAATTGTTAAGGTCCCAAAGAGTTTTGGAAAGGTCAATGAATATTGGCTTCACCTTAAAGTCACCAGCTGCCTTAGACCCTAACAAGAGAATCAGTCTATCCTTTGAAGCTTTGAAGCCAAGCACTGACTTCTCCTCTCTAGCTATGGGAGTCCTAGATGGCATCTTCCATACACTGAAAACCTATTGATTACCGCAGCCACCCACGTCAGTGATCTTAGCTAGATCCTCGGTGTCATTGGCTGCCACTTCTCCATCAGCACTTACGGCTTTACCTTGCACTTCTATGTTATGGAGATGTCGTCTTCCTTAAACCTCTTGAACCAACCAAAACTGGCAGCTTTTCTGCAGCTTCCTCATCTCTCTCAGCTTTCCTAGAATAGAAGAGAGTTAGGGCTGTGCTCCGGTTTAGGCTTTGGATTAAAGGAATGTTGTGGTTTGTTTGATCTTCTATCCAGATCACTCAAACTTTCTCCATATCAGCAGTAAGTCCATGTCACTTTATTATCATTTGTGTGTTCTCTAGAGTAGCCCTTTTAATTTCCTTCAAGAACTTTTCCAGCCAGGTGTGGTGGCTCACACCTGCAATCCCAGCACTTTGGGAGGCTGAGGTGGGCAGGTCATTTAAGGACAGGAGTTCGAGACCAGCCTGGCCAACATGGTGAAATCCTCTCTCTACTTAAAATACAAAAATTAGCCTGGCATGGTGGCAAGCACCTGTAATCCCAGTTACTCAGGAGGCTGAGGCACAAGAATCACCTGAACTCAGGAAATGGAGGTTGCAGTGAGCTGAGATCACGCCACTGCACTCCAGCCTGGGCAACAGAGC
>NW_016107530.1:367805-368934 GCF_001604975.1 Cebus imitator | reverse complement strand
AATAAATAAATAAATAAAAGAACTTGTCTTTTGCACTCACAACGTGGCCAACTGTTTGGTGCAAGAGGCCTCACTTTCAGCCTTTCTGGCTTTCAGCATGCCTTTCCCACTAAGCTCCGTCATGTCTAGCTTTTGATTTTAAGCAACAAAAGTGTTGACTCTTTCTTTCTCGTGAACACTTAGAGGCCATGATAGGCTTATTAATTGGCCTGATTTCAATATTGTTGTATCTCAGGGAACAGGGAGAGGCCTGGGGAGAGGGAAAGAGACCAGGGAATGGCTGGTTGGGGAAGCAGCAGTGGGAACACACACATCTATCGATTAAATCCATGGCCTTCTATGGGTGTGGTTTTGGCACCCCAAAACAATTACAATAGTAACATCAACGATCACTGATCACAAATCACCATAACAGATATAATAATAATGAAAAAGTCTGCAATATTGCGAGAATGACCAAAATGTGACACAGAGACACATAGTGAGCTCATGCCGCTGGAAAAGTGGTGCGGATGGGCTTGCTTAAGGCAGGGCTGCCACCACCTTCAGTTCATAGAAAGCACAGTATCTGTGAGGCGTAATAAAGCAAAGCACAATAAAACCTGGCCCGCCCTATTCATAAAAACATATAAAGGCATGTGAGTGATAATATAACGTTAGCTGGGTCAAGATCTTTGCCAGCTGTGGTGTGGAATGGATTGTCAGCAGTTCTGTGCAATTTCCTAGGCTCTCTGTAACTCCACCTCCTTCCTCATTCATGAAAGCACAAGTCAAGCAGGGACAAAGGTAGAATTACGAGGAGAACTTTGTATTCATTGCAGTTCTTTTCACAAAGCTAATTTTTTGCAAACTTTAATGCTTAGCTATTCTTTTTTTCTTTTTAAAGTTTCATTCTGTCATCCAGGCTGGAGTGCAGTGGCACCATCTTGGCTCACTGCAATCTCTGCCTCCTGGGTTCAAGCAATCCTCCTGCCTCAGCCTTCCAAGTAGCTGGGATTGCAGGCATGCACCACGATGCCTGGCTAACTTTTGTGTCTTTAGCAGAGACGGGGTTTCACAATGTTGGCCAAGCTGGTCTCGAACTCTGACTCTTTTTTTTTTTTTTTTTTTTGAGACGGCGTTTCGCTCT
>NW_016107530.1:362452-367590 GCF_001604975.1 Cebus imitator | reverse complement strand
GATCTCTTGACCTCGTGATCCACCCACCTCGGCCTCCCACAGTGCTGGGATTACAGGCTTGAGCCACCGCGCCCGGCCTCGAACTCTGACTCTTAAGTGATCCACCTGCCTCAGGCTCCCAAAATGCTGGGATTGGGCTGGCATTGTGGGGTGATGTCTTGTAGTAGAATACTAAACTAAGAGATGGTGAAGAATTTAGTTTGGAAGCCAGTGAGAATTCTGAAAAGTAGGAAAGGCCAATGGGTTTTATCTTACACACCGCCTCTAATGGATTGGCCCTGCATTGAGAAGGTCATGAGGCTGTATCCAGTCTCAGCTGAGAAAAGGATGGTTATTGGTTAGTGATATCTGCCCCAGGCACAGGCCTGCGGGGTGGTGGAAGGTGTGCCATGTATTTGCCATTCTTATGCTGAAGTAGCCTAAGCTGTAAGAGGATGATGAAGTTGGGCAGGGATGTCACTAACCTGGGAGACAGGAAACCTGGGTGGTAGTTTGGGTTTTGTCACTACCCTATTTATACCTTGGTCGAGCAGTTGACCTCTCTGAACCAGAGTTTCTATACATGAAAAGTGAGGAAGAATGGATAAGTAAATTACCAAGCTCTTTTCAGTCCTGATGTTTTGCAGTTTTAGGACAAGTGCCATGTTTTCTCCTGATTAGTGAGTTGGTGTACAGAACAGATTTCTCTTGAACCACTTAGAAAGAAACACCCCGCAGGCCAGGTGCTCACGCCTGTAATCCCAGAACTTTGGAGGCCAAGGCGGACAGATCGTCTGAGGTCAGGAATTCGAGACTACCCTGGCCAACATGGCAAAACCACATCTCTATCCAAAATACAAAAATTAGCCAGGTGTGGTGGTGCATGCCTGTAATCCTAGCTACTCGGGAGACTAAGGCAGGAGGATTGCTTGAACCCGAGAGATGAGGTTGTAGTGAGCCGAGATCATGCCACTGCACTCCACCCTGGGCCACAGAGGACGACTCTGTATCAAAAAAAAAAAAAGAAAGAAACACCCCCTCAGACTTGCACAGTGGAAGAAGAGCACAAGTAGCATTGGAAAGCGAGACTGCTTTGTGTAAGGCTGCTGCCCTGAGCTACAGCCAACAACATGGTTATTTCTTAGGGGCAAAATCCACTGGCATTTCTGCTTGTTCTCGGCCCAACCACTCTGAGACGCTGGGTTCAGGCCTCACACCAGGACCCGAAGTGCATGCCCTTCACACAGCAGCCAGAGTAGAGGAAGCTGCTGTCCTTTGTGTTCACCCCATACCCATGGCTCCCACCATTCCTGAGGCCTGCTCAGTCCTTTCTGGCCACAAGAGGCCACAGGGAAGGTGGGAGCAGCTGGGGCCTGCAGGGCAGCTGAGGGGAGGGCATCCCTGGGGGTCTGGCTCTAGTGTTTCCGTCTTTCCCTAGCTGACCTGCTGCCTCAGGACATGGCACATATTCCACCACCCAGCAGTCCTATGCCTGGGGCAGAGAAAACCATATTCAGTGCCTGGGACAGGACAAGTCAGCAAGTTTATCTCCAGAGAGGTGAGAGGCAGGATGAGATGACCAGGCCCAAATGCCACCCACTAAATGATTGGGTTAAGGACATTGCCAGCTGGTGGCCAGGCCAGGTCATCACTGTTTCCCTCGTTCTGTTGGTTTAGGGGGAATTGAGACAGCTTCCCACACTGTAACACTCATCACCAGTGTACAAACCACTGACTGCTACATCTGTAAAAGGCCAGTGGTTCCTTCTTGGTACCACCTAGCACATCTCAGGCGCAGGTGGAGCATTTTGCCAGAATCATCTCATTAAACTTTTCACGGCCACTGAGTATACAGTAGTTGTTGTAAATGTCCCTATTTCACCTATGAGAAAACTATACTCCAAGAGCTTTAAATTTCTTGCCTAAGGTCACAGAGCCTCAAAGACAATAAATAAAAGCAAGGACACTGAAAGCACCCATGGCTTCAGAGAGACTCATTGCTAACTTTGTCAGACATTTTGCCAAGACTCTCTCTCTCTCTCTCCCACCCTGTATCTGTGTGTGGGTGCATATGCGTGTATACACATACTTTTTTTTTTTTTTAAATAAAATAGACTGTAACTGGACATACTGGTGTGTCCTGTTTTTTGGTTCAGCGTCAAAACATAAGCATCTTTCTGCGCAATAAATTACGTTTATGCTGGCCTCCTTTTTTCAGTGGAGTATTAATTAAGCATCTTGTATGTGCCCAGTGTTCTGCTGGCTCTGGGGGAAGACCATCAGCCTACAGGAAACAACACCTAACTCTTTAAGGCAGTGCATAAGCCCATACATTTGCTTCACAAACACTGATTGAGCCCTGCTGCGTGCCAGGCACTGTGGGTGCCATGGAGAACAGACTGCTGTCGTCTGAAGCAAGAGCTGGGCTCCTCCTAGCTTCCTCTGTCCCCCTAACCTCCCCTCACCCGCAGGCATTGCTGGGGGTATTTTCCTGTTTCTTTTTGTTGTTTGTTTTGTTTTGTTTTGTTTTGTTTTGTTTTGTTTTTTGAGACAGGGTCTCACTACGTTGCTCAGGATGGTCTCAGACTGCTGGGATCGAGCAATTTCCTGCCTTGGTCTCACCGTGCCTGCCCATCGTTTAATTTATTTATTGTGGTCAAATGTACATAGCATAAAATTTACCATTTTACCATTTTCTTTTTTTTTCGAGATAGAGTCTCACTCTGTCAATTAGGCTAGAGGGCAGTGTTGCCATCTCGGCTCACCGCAATCTCCGCCTCCTGGATTCAAGCGACTCTCCTGCCTCAGCCTCCTGAGTAGCTGGGATTACAAGCATGTGCCACCATGCCCTGCTAATTTTGTACTTTTAGTAGAGACAGAGTTTCTCCATGTTGGTCAGGCTGGTCTCGAACTCCCAACCTCAGGTGATCCGCCCACTTCGGCCTCCCAAAGTGCTGGGATTACAGGCATGAGCCACTGTTCCCGGCCTTTGACTGTTTTCAAGTGTACAGTTCAGTGGCACTAAGTACATTCACACTGTTGGGCAGCCATCCCCACTGTGCCCCTGCAGAACCCCTTTCATCTTACAGGACCAAAACTCCCCGTTAAACATCAACCGCCTAGCTCCTCATCCCAGCCCCTGGCAGACACCCTTCTCCTGTCTGTCTCTGTGATTTTGATTGTCTGGGTGCCTCGTAGATAAGTGAGATTGTACAGTATTTGTCCTTTGGTGACCAGCTTATCTCACCGAATGTGATGACCTCTGGGGCCATCTGTGTGGAGCAGGTGCTGGCATCGTTTTGACTTCTCGAACATCTCACGGGTGTGACCTCCCCCTCTACCTCTGTGCCACCACCTCGCTCAGCCGCCTGCTCTCTCCTGGTTCCCTTGCAGAAGAGACTGACTGGGCTTCTGGCCGCTAGTCCTTTCCTCTTCTAATGCATTTTTCATACCACTTCCAAAGTGATTGTGCCTTCCTCTTTTGAAATTTTAGATTTGATTTTTAAAAGTAATAAACTGATACAGGTGTATGGTTACCAAAAATTCAAACAGTATAAAAAAGAATACCATCCTGGGCAATGTAGAGAGACCCTGTCTCCATACATGATTTAAAAAAAGAAAGTAGCCTGGCATGGTGGTGCACACCTGTGCTCCCAGATGCTTAGGAGGCTAAGGTGAGCGGATGGCCTGAGTCAAGGCTGCACGGAGCCAAGATCATGCCACCGTACCCCAGCCTGGTGACAAAGTGTGACTGTGTCCCCAAAAAAAATCAGTCAAAGGGTATAAGGTGAAAAGACTTGTAACGTTATGTTTTCGTAGCTCTGCGTCGGCGATGGTGTCTCCTGCATGGCTTGCTTTCACTGTGCCAATGCACCGCAGTTACCCAGCCCGCCGGCTCTGATGAGATGCTCGCCATGCTTCTCACGTGCTGGAGTTCAGGGCTTGGGCCACGTCCTTGGCCATGAATCCTGGTCTATGTCCAGGTCGGTTCTGAATGAGCCAGCACACTCCTCCCCAGGCTGCCTGGCTGCATGGTTGAGGGCATCCTGGACACCAGTTTCAGCCACAGCTCCTGACCAGGCAAGTGCAATGAAGCCAGGAGGTGTGGGTCAGCTCCTGCCTCTCCATCCTGACAGGGAGGCCTGAAGCTGCTCTCGGTTCCTGTACTTCCTGCAGCTGTTGGAAGGGATCGTGTCCAATGAGGGTAAGAAAGTGTGCTCCCCCACAGCCCTGCGCAGGCATAAAGGGCCAAGGGGCAGCCGGGCCTCTCCTGGCCAGGCCTGGCTTAGAGTCTGTGGCAGCCCCACTCCTGCCAGGCTGGCCCTTAGCCCCAAGGTCCACCTATGGTACTCACCCCTGCCCCTTTCCAGCCACGTGGACATCCACTGATGTTCAGGTGACAAATATCTTCACCTTTGCCTGCTTCTACTCAGTCTTGGGGGCGATTGGACACAAGGAAATCAAAGATCGGTTCTTTCTTGGGAGAGGAAAAGGAAGCTGGAGCCCTGGGGTGCTAGGATGCTCTCGGAAGTAACAGAGCCCCATAGCCCTAAGACTGTATAGGCTGTGTGCAGTGTGGGGGAGCTGCAGCCAGCCATTCATTCACTTCCTGTTCTTTCATTCCTGATCTTCTTCACTCACTGGCTCATTCAGCAGCCTCTGGGCTGGGCGTTTACTCTCCTGTCAGACACCACGCTCCTGACTGGGTGGCCTTGGCCTTCCCAAGCTGTCTCTGTGTGTCCCCAAGTGCCATGGAACCTGGCCTGGACAGGCCACTGGATGGACAAGCTCTTCTCATCTAAAACGGAGGCAGTTGACATTTTGAGCTAAATGATAAGAACAAAATTAAAAAGTAAAAATGAAAAATAAAAACCAAGGCAGGCTGGCATAGGAGCTCCATCTCCCTGCCCTTTTGTGCCAGTGGCCTGGGGGTTCCCTGCCCTACCTCTGTCTCCACTCTGCAGATGCTGAGAAAACTCACAGAAGAGCCCACTCCAAGGTGTTTGGCAACAAGGTGGGGGCAGGTCAGGCTGGCCTCCCAGCGCCCAGCACATGCGGAGCTTTCCCACAGTGGATTTCAGTGCTCTCACTCTGCCTCGGTGCTCCCACTCCGCCTCGGTGCTCCCACTCCGCCTCGGAGCTCCCACTCTGCCTCGGTG
>NW_016107530.1:341599-361840 GCF_001604975.1 Cebus imitator | reverse complement strand
CTGCCTCGGAGCTCCTCTGTCACCAGCTCTTGCCCTCCCTTGGCTCCTCTTTCCCATGCAGCTCCTCCTCCTCCCCGTGGGAAAGGCCGAGAGGCTGAGAGGCCGGGCCAGCAACAGCTGAGGTCCCCCCATCGCCCCCTCCTCACCCCACCCCACTGTGCTCTTGGCCCCAGGCAGGCGAGGGGAGTGGAGTTTTGCTGTCTGATGCAATGTCTGGCAGGGCTGTCCCTTATCACAGCTGACTTGCTGGAACCCCCACCTTCCCCGGGGGAGGCTGGAACGGGCTGCAGTCCATTTTGGGCCTCAGTGGAAGGGCCTGGCTGGAGGCTATCCAAGTAGAAAACTTCGTTCTCTGGGAGGCATCTTGCCAAGTCACGAGGGAGGCCTGAGCAGAAAGACCCCTGCGGGAGAGAAGGGAGGGAAGCTGAAGCCTTACTTGCTGGTGCTCTCAAGGCCTCAGCTCACGGCCCCCTTTTCCCACAGCATTCCCTCACTCACTTTTGTCTGCGGATGGCTCAGGCTGTTTTCCACCCTCCCCCTTATTAGCCCACAGCTGTGAGAGGCTGGATGGAAACAAGAATTCAAGAGACTGCAGTTACGTGCAGTTTTGCCCATCGTCGGTGCCCATGGTGTGCACCATGCTCCCGGCACAGGTTCCCAGCACACGCCCTTAGCAGGCACCTGTGGCCTGCGTGCTCATGCTCACAGCCTGTGCCCATGTGTGCCACTCATCTGTGGGCAACTGCCTTTTTTTTTCGTCCTTTTCATATCTTCTGTCAACTTAGAATGATTATGCATCTTACACTGGGCTCAATGGTTTGGGAAGGACATTCATTCCTTCATTCCTTCATTCATTCAGCAAGTATTTATGAAGCATCCGCTCTGTGCCAGGTATAATTCTGGGCACTGGAGATGCAAGGGTGGAGCAGACAGATAAAGCTCTTCTCTCCCGGAGCCATCATACTCGGGGATGAGGGGCCATCAGCAAGCGCATTTCATCGTACTGGGGGATGAGGGGCCATCAGGAAGTGCATTTCCGTCTATGAAGGGAGTAAAGCAGGGTGTTTGGAGGGAAAGTGATGGGGGTGGTTCACATTCGGTCAGGGGTCAGGGAAGCACTCCAGAGCGGGGGACATTTGAGCTTCGTCCTGGTTGCTTAGAAGGAGCCAGCTGATGCAGAAGCCCCCAGGTGGGGAGTGGCAGGAAGGGCCAGGGTGGGGTGTTGGGAGAAGAGGCAGGAGGGGTGAGCAGGGTCTGGATCTCGAAGGTCCTTAAGAGGGCTTGTGTTTTATTACGTAGTCCACGGAGTGTTTGAAGCAGGACCTGCCTTATTGTCCGTGCCTCCAAGTTCCCATGTGGCTGGGAAGCTAGGCGGCAGCACAGCTGTAACAGGTGCTCAGGTGCTCCCCTGTCTGGGTGGCAAGCGTGCCCATATGTGATCCCATAGAAGGTGCCGGGCATGAGGAAGCCAGGGGAGCAGAAGGGGAGTGGGGAGGCCAGCAGGATTGTGGGCCTCAGTGGGGAGGGAGTGGGCGAGGCAGCATGGAGGGTAAGAAGCCCACACTAGCCACACTAGGGCCTCGGGAGATTGTGGACGCCGTCGGGAGCATTATTCCTGGAGGGGTGGGGGCAGAAGCCAGATGAGAGCTGGGAGGTGGCAGGCAGGTAAGGACGTGAGACAGAGGGGGACCGGGATTTGAGAACTGTATCATAGTTATAGGTGGGGCAGGAGTCCACATCGCAGCCAGCACCTGGAAGGTCGGGCTGGCATCTGCCCAGGGCCTGGCACGTGGTGCGCACTCACCAGATGGTCACTGCCCTGAAATAACTCAGCACCGTTCTTCTCTCCCTGCCTCTGGTGTTTGTGGTCCATGTGCAGAGTGTTGGGCAAAACTGGGCCGAGGGAGCTGTCCCACTGCCTGCTGCACCCGAGCACGGCCAGACACGTGCTCTGACATGCTTCACTGTTGGCCCTGGCACCCTGCAAAGCGGCCTCCAGTGGGACCCAAGCAGGGGATGCCACCTTTTCCTTGGGCGGTTGGTTATGTAGTTGCTGGAGCATTGAGGGGATGAAAATTTTGCTTTTGGCTTTTTTTTTTTTTTTTTGAGACAGAGTTTCACTCTTGGTGCTCAGGCCGAAGTACAATGGCGCGATCTCAGCTCACGGCAACCTCCACCTCTCAGGTTCAAGTGATTCTCCTGCCTCAGCCTCCCAAGAAGCTGGTATTACAGGTGCCCACCATCACATCCAGCTAATTTTTATATTTTTAGTAGAGACAAAGTTTCACCATGTTGGCCAGGTCTCGAACTCCAGACCTCAGGTGATCCACCTGCCTCGGCCTCACAAAGTGCTGGGATTATAGGTGTCAGCCACCGAGCCTGGTTGGATGTAAGGTATTGAGTACTAGGGGCTATGAGGGACCAAGAGAAGGAGGAAGAGACTTTTCAGTTCCTCCCATGAGCTAAGCCAGGGGGGTAAGCCTAGCCTTTGCACCATGAAAGTGGGAGAGAAGTGATACAAAGATTCATCTGATGTCACAGATGTCACAGGCCTGCTCCTTGCAAAGGGCCTCCTGCAGGATGCAGTCTGCATGGGGCTTTGCCGAGTAACCCCCATCTGGGCCCTATCCCCTTCCCTCATGCTCCTGTGACCTCTGGTACCATGACCTTCTCCCGCCTCCTGGCTCTGGGAAGCTCCAAGCCTCCTTCACCTGTCCGCTCACCTGCCCGCTCAGTTTCCAAAGCTAAACAGAGGCGCAGCTGTCTGGACAGGGCAAGGGGGCAAATGGCCTGCCTGGGTTTCCTGTCTTGAGTATCCAGCTTTGCTTCTTCCTTTTAGGGCAGCATCAGAAAGGATCTCAAGAATGCTGTGTTGTTCTGGGGATGAGGAGGCTAGAATAGTCTTAAAAGTAAGTCCCTCCCCTGGAAGGGAGGGAAGGAGAAGGTTCAGAGGCTTGTCATTTAGGCACCCCAACTTGTAAACCTTACCAAGGTGCCAGGCCCAGAAGGGAGAGGGTAGTGAGGGCAACTCCCCCACTCATGCCTGCCTTTTCACCCCTCTCCTATTTCACGAGCATTTACCATGCATCAGATACGTTCCTCACAGCACCTTTGTGCAGCAGGGACTGCCCTTTTCATGCTGCAGGTGAACAAATGCCTAAGGAAAAGGTTGCCACGTATACAAGGTTGCACAGCATGGTAGAGACACAGGAGGAACTAGAGCTCAGGAGTTCTGGCCCCAGCTCCTTCTGCCTCCCTCACATCATCAACCCCAGACTACCTGAGGGTAGAGGGGGCAGAAAGTCAACACCCTGTACTCTGAAAACTCAGTGGTGGTTCTCACCGTGTCAGTGGGGCAGGTGGCCTCGCCCCCCACCGTGGGCCAAAAGGGTACATGGGGGACATGGCCCCACTGGCCATTCCACACACTCATGCCAACAGCTGCCAGGCACCAGCCTCACCACTGATTTTTGGACAGCTTGTCTGTGCCAAGTGCCATTCTAGATGCGGGTCCCAACTTCGGGGAGCTTGCATTCTGGGAAGGGAGACAGCTAGAAAGCCCCACCATAGGTGCTAGGTTGGGGGTCCCGGGGAAGCACCAAGAAGCTCAAATGACCTGGACCTGGGAGGGGTGGCCAGAGACTTCTGCTGGAGGAACGTTAGGTAAGTTATTTAACCTGTCTCAACCTCAGTTTCCTCACCTGTTAAATGGGCTAGCTGCTGTCTCACAGGGCTTTGCTGAGGTTTTGATGAGGAGTGTAAGCTCTTACCTGGCCCAGAGAAATATGTACTCAGGGAACTTCGGCTGCCTATGCCATTGGTTGGCCCTCCCAGCCAGAATGCAGGCCCCGTGAGCGCACAGGCCATGCCTGCTTGTTCACCCCCATAGTCCCAGTGCCTAGGCCAGAGGCCAGCACACAGTAAGTGCTCAGAAAATATTCACTGAGTAAGTTCATGAGAAAAGGCCCAGGAGGATCAGAAAGAGGCAGGACTATTCCAGTTAGGAGTAGACGCTCCTAGGCCACGCATGGTGGCTCACGCCTGTAATTCCAGCACTTTGGGAGGCTGAGGCAAGCAGATCACCTGAGGTCAGGAGTTTGAGACCAACTTGGCCAACATGGTGACAGCCCATCTCAACCAAAAAATACAAAAATTAGCTGGGAGTGGTGGCTCATGCCTGTAATCCCAACTACTCAGGAGGCTGAGGCACAAGAATTGCTTAAATCCAGGAAACAGAGGTTTCAGTAAGCTGAGATTGCACCATTGTACCCCAGCCTGGGTTGCAGAGTGAGACTCTGTCTCAAAAAAAAAAAAACTGAAAAACAAAAAGCGGTGGCGTGGGGATAGACTCTCCTTTCTGTGGTTTCTCTAACCACTCACACTAGGAGGCCCTCGCACCTCCCTCTGCCCCACCTGAACCTGGGGGCCCCACCCCAGCTGCCAGAGTGCCCACCTGCTCACCCACATTTGGAACCCTGACCTCACTGCTTTCCCCAGAGGACAGACTTTTCTGGCTATCCCTGAAGCCACTTTATTATATGATGGAAATGCAGCCCCCAGACCCTCCTTCCTGCCCTCCCACTCCCCTATGTCAACATCCGCCCCTTCCCTTGGGGAAAAAAAAAATTCATCTTTTCCAGAAAGAGGGACAGGCAGTAGCATTGAGCAAGGTGGCCCTGGGTGCCCTGTATGAGGTCACAGTAATGTGTTTCCAAACCCCAAGCTGGAGCAGGTTGTCCCCTGTGCATGACCTTCTGGAGAAAATGGATGGACTTTCAGAAGTGGGGGCTGTGCAGGAATATGGGGTCCTGGTGCAGAATAGGGTGTGTGTGGATGCTGCCACTGGCAGTGAGGATGAATGAAAGAAACGGTGATTCAGGCTCCATGGGCAATGCTGTATTCGCTCCAGCCATAAACAACTTTAGAGCCAAGTGCGGTGGCGCACCAGTGGCACACCTGCAGTCCCAGTTACTCCAGAGGCTGAGAAAGGAGGATTGCTTGAGCCTAGGAGTTTGAGGCCAGCCTGGGCAACAGAGCAAGACCCTGTTTCTAAATAATAATACTAATAATACATACTATTTTAGTTGAGGGTCAGTTTTTCCTTTATCCATCTGTTGTTCAGCAACTGTCTATCTCTTGCCTGGCCCAGAATTGAGAGATAATGAGAGGCCCAGACAAACTCCCTGTCCTCCCTGAAGGGATGTTCAGGGTTGAACAATTGTTGCTTTATGACAAAGTCCCAGGTGCTCATGATCATCTTTGTACAGTGGTGGGGCTGTACGGAGTCCTAACATAGCCTGGGGGAGGCTGCCTAGAAAGTGGAGACCCGCAGGCTGAGGCCACATTAAGGATTTAGGTAGAATTCATGCACTATGATTTTTTTTTTTTTTTTCTTTGAGACAGAGTTTCGCTCTTGTTGCCCAGGCTGGAGTGCAGTGGCGCAATCTTGGCTCACTGCAACCTTTGCCTCCCGGTTTAAGCGAGTCTCCTGTCTCAGCCTCCTGAGTAGCGAGGATTACAGGTCCCCAACATCACGCCCAGCTAATTTTATATTTTTAGTAAAGACAGGGATTCTCCATGTTGGTCAGGCTGGTCTCAAACTCTCAACCCCAGGTGACCCGCCCACCTTGGCCTCCCAAAGTGCTGGGATTACAGGCGTGAACCACCACACCCGGCCGACATTATTTTTCTTTAGTTAATTTTTTACACTTTACACATACACATGGTAAAATGTGTGTACTGATGGCACAGTGTTACATAGCAAACATAAGACTCACTCCACCTACCCGTCCCCCTTCTAGAGGCAACCATTGTTACCAGTCCTCGTGTTTTCCTGCAGCCAGAGTCCATTTGTATCCCGCATCTATATTTTTTCCCGGCATTTTTTTTCCAAACAGGATCTTGCTACATTGGAGGTTCTCCACCTGGGATGATTTGGCACCCCCACCTTCCCACCCCAGGAAACACTTAACAATGCCTGGAGATATTTTGATTGTTACAGATGATCAGTGGGGGCCAGGTGCAGTAGCCCATGCCTATAATCCCAACATTTTGGGAAACCGAGGCAGGTAGATTGCTTGAACTCAGGAGTTCAAGACCAGGCTGGGCAACATGGCGAGACCCCATCTCTACAAAAAATTTTTAAAGTTAGCTGGGTGTGGTGGCGTGCACTTGTGGTGACTCAGGAGGCTGAGGTGAAAGAATCAATTGAGTCTGGGAGGTTGAGGCTGCAGTAAACTATGATCGTGCTACTGCGCTCCAGCCTGGGCAACACAGTGAGACCCTGTCTAAAAAACAACCCAAATTGGCAATTACTGGGTAGAGGCCAAAGATGCTGTCAAACATTCTATAATGCACAGGACAATCCCCACTTAACATGGTCGAAAATGTCAACAGTGCTGAGGTTGGGAAGTCCGGTCCTGCATGAGCACAGGGTCTACAACGTGTGTGTGTGTGTGTGTGTGTGTGTGTGTGTGTGTGTGTGTTCTCATGTATATTCTGCATCATTCACATTTGTACATCGACCTCATTATTCTTTGTAGCCACAAAAATCCATCACCTGGATGCTCCACCATTTTCATTCAGGTGTTTGCACTCTTTTTGCCGTTATAAACATTTATGCTACAAGGGCTATTCTTTTCCATCCACATGCCTTTGCTGTGTGAGGTCAAGGGAGAAGCTGATGGAGTGGGATGGATGAACCTGATGATTCGTTAGCATTTTAAATGACCTGTTAAAGAGACCTTCAGTCTCTCTCGGGCACAGTCTGTCTGGAGAATGGATCTGGGGTCCTGGCTGCTAACCAGGGCCGAGATCCTCAAAAGTCTGGTGGAGAAATGTCCTCTGCATTCCTCGTGTACAGACAAGGGTGTTCTGACCACCTGTCTCTCTGCAGGACGAGGGTGTCCCCCACCTGAAGACGACAAGCCAGGTCCTGAGTGATGCCCCTGAGCTGAGTGTCCAAGGCCAGCCTGAGACGCCCCCTGTCTTTCCCCATGGAGAAAGGACTCACTTTGCCCCAGGACTGTCGGGACTTTGTGCACAGCCTGAAGATGAGGAGCAAATATGCCCTTTTCTTGATTTTCGTGGTGATAGTTTTTGTCTTCATTGAAAAGGAAAATAAAATCATATCAAGGTGAGAGTTGCAAGCCCAAGTCTTCATCTTCCTTTCAAGGTGGGGTGGGCGAGGCAGAGAGGTAACTGCAGGGCTCTCTGTGGACCTGCAAATGCCTTCCTTCAACAAGCCATCCCCAGGCCCCTCCTGTGTCCCAGGCAGTGGGTCCTGCACACATCCTCATGACTGTACAGGGGTGAGACTTGGGCTCTGGACTCAGATAGCCTGGGTTGGAGTGCCTCATGGTGGCCCTCTACAACTGTGAAAGATTAGGCAAGATACTTCCCATTTCTGAGTCTTTGTTTCCTCTTCTGTAAAATGTGGCTAATGATGGTACCAGCGCTGTTGTAAAGATTAATGAGAAAATGTAAAAGCATCTAGCCCAGTGTCTGGCACATAGTTGGTATCCAGTACTTGCTGGCTGTGACTATCACCATCATTGTACTTCCTGGCCTAGAGTGATGCCTTGCATTAGCAGCACATCGCCTGTAGAAGTCTTGATGTCATTGCGCCCATGGAAAGGCAAGGTCCTAGTACTTAGCTATTCTGATGGGTAGGGCTGCCATGTGCAGCTGCCAGGTTGTGTACTGCTCAACTCCAGGGGCATGCCCCTCAAATAGGCTCCTCTGGGAACGCCCCCTTACCCCTTCGAATTGGCAACATACAGCTATGTGCCCTGGGCCTGTTCTCCTCCCAGGCACAAGACCTGCCAGAAAGCATTAGCTAAGATGGGTAGATCAGGGATTGGGTTGTAGAGTAAACACTGTCAATGCCCCATTTGGATCACTAGGCAAGGACTGTTCCAGCGCACGCCTGTTGGGTTCTACTGCAAGCCCCTGCAGCTCTGCACCGGAGGGCTTCCTCTCTACCTGCACACTGGCAAGCTGGAAGCACCAGGGAGAAAATGTCCCCCAGGTCCCCATCAGACTGAGCATCCAATGCCCACACCTGCTCCGTGCGGCACATCCATACATGGATGCCTTTCCTCCCCTGCCTCACTTCCCCACCTAGTTCTTCTTGCAATCATGTCCCAGATAAACGATTGAAACACAAATCCTTGCCTCAAAGTCTGCTTTTGGGGAAACCCAACTGAGACAGGCTTTGGTGATCTACTTGGAGGACTGCTTAGGGTTGCCCAGGAGGCAGGGTCCCCAGTCAGCCACTGACCCTGGTCTTCTTTTGTCCTCACAGGGTCTCAGACAGGCTGAAGCAGATCCCCCAAGCCCTGGCAGATGCCAACAGCACCGACCCAGCCCTGGTCTTGGCTGAGAACGCATCTCTCTTGTCCCTGAGCGAGCTAGATTCAGCCTTCTCCCAGCTGAAGAGCCGTCTCCACAACCTAAGCCTGCAGCTGGGCGTGGAGCCAGCAGTGGAGGCCGCTGGGGAGGAAGAGGAGGAGGAGCCGCCCAGACCGGCCGCGGCGGGGCCCCGGCGCCACGTGCTGCTCATGGCCACCACGCGCACCGGCTCCTCGTTCGTGGGCGAGTTCTTCAACCAGCAGGGCAACATCTTCTACCTCTTCGAGCCGCTGTGGCACATCGAGCGCACGGTGTCCTTCGAGCCGGGGGGCGCCAACGCCGCGGGCTCGGCCCTGGTGTACCGCGACGTGCTCAAGCAGCTCTTCCTGTGCGACCTGTACGTGCTGGAGCCCTTCATCACGCCGCTGCCCGAGGACCACCTGACCCAGTTCATGTTCCGCCGCGGCTCCAGCCGCTCCCTGTGCGAGGACCCCGTCTGCACGCCCTTCGTCAAGAAGGTCTTCGAGAAGTACCACTGCAAGAACCGCCGCTGCGGCCCCCTCAACGTGACACTGGCCGCCGAGGCCTGCCGCCGCAAGGACCATATGGCCCTCAAGGCCGTGCGCATGAGGCAGCTGGAGTTCCTGCAGCCGCTGGCCGAGGACCCCCGCCTGGACCTGCGCGTCATCCAGCTGGTGCGAGACCCCCGCGCCGTGCTGGCCTCGCGCATGGTAGCCTTCGCCGGCAAGTACAAGACCTGGAAGAAGTGGCTGGATGACGAGGGCCAAGACCAGCTGAGGGAGGAGGAGGTGCAGCGGCTGCGGGGCAACTGCGAGAGCATCCGCCTGTCCGCCGAGCTGGGGCTGCGGCAGCCCGCGTGGCTGCGGGGCCGCTACATGCTGGTGCGCTACGAGGACGTGGCGCGCAGGCCGCTGCAGAAGGCCCGCGAGATGTACCGCTTTGCTGGCATCCCCCTGACCCCGCAGGTGGAGGACTGGATCCAGAAGAACACGCAGGCGGCCCACGACGGCAGCGGCATCTACTCCACGCAGAAGAACTCCTCGGAGCAGTTCGAGAAGTGGCGCTTCAGCATGCCCTTCAAGCTAGCCCAGGTGGTACAGGCCGCCTGCGGCACCGCCATGCGCCTCTTCGGCTACAAACTGGCAGAGGACGCTGCCGCCCTCACCAACCGCTCGCTCAGCCTGCTGGAGGAGCAGGGCACCTTCTGGGTCACGTAGTGGGGGCCGGGGCCCGGTGTGCCCCTCCTGGTGAAAGGCCTGCCCCGCCTTTTTGCCGCAGCCCTCGCAGACGGCGGGTGCGCAGCGTGGTGAGCAGGGAGCGTCTCCTGTAGCAGTAGGGCCCCCAGCCAGCGCTCCCACCGCAGCGGCGGCCCCAGGGTTAATCGTGGAGAACATGACAGTGCCCCAACCCCTTGAGGGCCATCACACCCAGACCCAAGGGGCTGCAGCCTCCAGAGCAGACCCAGGCAGGCCCGGGCCTGTTGGCAAGCTTCAATCTCACACACACAGAAACACATTCGTGCCTGGAGACCCTGCAGGCCAGAGTCCAAATATTTAATAACCAGAAGGAGCAAGGCTCTGACCAGTGGCAGTCAGACCTCCTGCTTTATTTGATGTTAACCATTTCTTTTCTGGATGGTGAAGTCTGAAATCTAGGTGGATCCTTGGAGGAGGGGCCAGGACAGCCCAGGGTGTCAAAGGTGGCATTTGAGGCTCATTTGAGGTGACAGTGGCTGTTTACCAACCAGTACAGGGCGAGTCAGCATTTTCATGAATGGGGTGGCTGTGCTGGTTACTGATGAATCAGGGCCCCATATAGGGCTGCAAAGCACACACATGCGTATAGACATACACGCATGTATACCACACGCGGACAAGCATCATAAAGGCACAAGTGTACACACATCTATGCAGACAAGCTTCCTCGCTGCTTATGCTCACAGGGTTTTTCTGTATCACACACCTCAGAGGAGCCTGTGATTGCATTTCTAGGATTATTTGGAAAGCAGGGCAGGGGAAGGAAACACGTTAGAGGACCATGATGTGACACGGTTCCCAGCTAAGTTTGGTACTGAACAGTGGACTCAGAACTGCAGCGTTCAAAGCCCCTGCCCACCTTAGATTCTCGTGGCTACCTCCTCTGACCCATCCACATCCTTGCAGCTGGCAGGCAGGATGTTTTGAAATGGTGCAGCCAAAGGCCCCGTCCAGCTTGGCTGGCTCCCGAACGTGTCCATATTTGAAGGCTGCCTCAGGCCTGGCAGGCAGAAGCAGCTGTGGTCCCTGGAGGCAAAAGGCAGCTCACCGGGCTTTCCGTTTCCAGCCAGGCCTCACGTGGGGCAAGGCCAAGAGGAAAGTACAGAGTGCCCTTGGGGGAAAAGTCCCACTGGGATGCACCTCTTCCCTGAGAAGCCCACCTTCTCCCTCGTGGACAGAGGTCACCAGCTGGTCCCCGTGGTTACAGCCAGTGCCTGAAATTCCTCCTTAGGGCTCTGGGAAGAGTATTGCTCAATGAAGGATGTGCTGGGTGTTTCATTTGGGGTTTTTAACTTATTTATGGCTTGGTGTCTTTCCTGTTTGATGTTTGGCTTTTGTTTTGTCTCTCCCAAGCAGTGGAGGCCTGAGAGCCTGAGGGAGGCTGGGGAAAACCAGCAGGGAGCACTTGACTCCTGGCAGAGGGAGAGGACAGGAGGAGGAGCCTTCCCATGAGGAGCAAGGAGAGGTGGGCACATGGCAGGCCACAGTGCCCTACGGGCTTTTCTGTTTGAACCCCATGTGGGATGAATCTCAAAGCCAGCAGTGTTCTTGCCTCATGTCCAGAAGCAGTGGAGATTCGCAGCCCTCGCCTCTTCTCCCTGAGACGAAGCTGGATTTGAAAATCTCTCCCACACTCATGTTTCCTGGGTGGGCAGGGGCTCAGGACCAAGCAGCAAGTGTACCCAGAGCAGAAGCCCATCCCGACTCTCACCGAAAACCCAGGAGCAGAACTCAGTATCCAGAGCTTACAGGGGCTGCAAGGGTTTGCTGAAGGCTGCCCATCTCTGTTTCTGGTTTCCTGGACAACTTCTGTGTCAGATTATGCCCATTGTAAACCCAGAGGGCTACATTTTGGGTTGAGTAATACGGACACTGGGGAAGCACAGGATCTGAGTCCAGCATTGCTGTGGAGGAGGGAAGAGTGTGTCCTGGCAGGAAGCCACCATTTGAGAAAGCAAGGCTGGTATCTGTTCCATGAGATTCACTATAATCAGCCCGTTAGAGCTGCTGGGTCTCTGTCACTGTGGACTCCAGTCATTTAAGGAGGTCTCCACTCTAGGGTTTTGTTTTTTTTTTTTCTTTTGCTATTTTGCCTGAACATCCCAATCCTCTTGGATTTAGAATCCAAGAGTAAGCTGTGCAGAGATATGGTTCTAATTTAGACTTCAAAGGAACACCAGCTCTGAAAACGTGACCGTGGGGCCAGGATGTTTCTGGCAGGCCCAGAAGTGCTGGCCGTTCTTCCCCAGCCTCCCGCCTGCTCCCTCCTCTGTTCCCCACGTGGAGGAGGGGGGTGCTGGGACTGGGGAGGGGCAGCCACCTCCATCTGAGGCTCTTCCTTAGGGCCCTGCTAGTGTGGACGGCAGAGTTTATCCCTCCTTCTTACTCTGGGCCAAAGCCTCCCATGCTGCTCTCTGAGGATGGTACCAAGAATGGGCCTTTGGGACTTCTCAGGACGTTGACACGTGCACACTGCAAGTTGACTTTATTTATTTATTTTGTGAAAAGAAGAGACAGAAGATACCTTTTTATCTGCAGGGACTCAAAGCTGTACCCAAATCAAGAAAGACAAAATAATAATAGAAACCATTCACACACTCCGTTCACGCAAGGACACCAGAAGACGATTCAGAACACAAGAGAATAAGCCCGAGCTGCAGCACCACAATGGCCCCTGGACATTGTTTAAGATCTGAGATCATGGCCTGACGCCGTGGTTCACGGTGGCGGATTGCCTGAGCTCAGGAGTTTGAGACCAGCCTGGGTAACACAGTGAATCCCCATCTCTACTAAAATACAAAAAAAAAAAAAATTAGCCAGGTATGGCAGCGTGCGCCTGTAGTCCCAGCTACTCAGGAGGCTGAGGCAGGAGGATCACTTGAACCCCAGAGATGGAGGTTGCAGTGAGCTGAGGTCGCACCACTGCACTTCAGCCTGGGCAACAGAGCAAGACTCCATCTCAAAAAAAAAAAAAAAAAGATCTGAGATCCCTTGGTTTCTCTCATGTTGATCTGAGATGCCACATCAGGGCCCTTTCTGCTGTATTATCTCTGCCTGGGTGTTTAAGTCTCAACTTAAGTGTGTGGGTGTTTCCTAGAAACGTATCCCTTGGGGCTCAGTGATACTCTGGGAACCCTTGGGGTTTGGGGAAGGACTGTGGTATGACTATTGTCTTGACACGCTGTGGTTGTGGTTGGAGTCATCCACGTGGACACGGTTTTCAGCTTGGAGCTGGGATGGAGAAGGTGGAACTGCTGGGGGCCGGGCCTCCTTTTTCAGTGAGGCCAGTCCTGGTTTCTCCTCTGTTCCAGCTGCTCTGCCAGAAGCCCTCCCCTGCAAAGTGCCCACCTGCCTGGAGACAGAGGGAGCAACTGAGGCCTCTCTCCACCAGCCGGCAGCCTCCCCAGCACAGAGGACCATTCAGCAATGAGTGTTACTTATGTTCTTTCTTGTTGATGAGTTCTGCAGCCCAGCCTATAGCAATGGCTCAGAACCTTCCAGGTCTTGGTGAGATAGGGCAGTGTCCAATGCTCACAGGCTGTCCCTACTCTGCCTCTTGCCATCTTCCCCTCAGGACCTGTTCATAAATTGGGGAACGGACGAGGGCCCTGGAGGGTCCTTGGGAGTAGTTAGTGGAGGGCAGGATTCCCAGGTCCCCATAGAGAGGGCAAGAGAAGCCCAGATGTGCACAGAAGCCCATCTCTGTCACACACACCCCAGTTGGTCACCGAGTTATTTTCCAAAAGCTGAGGAACATAAATCCAATTTAGGCTTTTGTCCCTCTTCAATACGTGCACTTGAAAATAACTAAACAAGCAGAAAAGAGATGGTAAATGACAAGTTTACTTCCTGTCGGCTAGCACCCTCAGCATGGGAGCTGCTGCCGGAGGCTGGCATAGCAGGGCAGCTGCTGACCAAACCCCACAGAACAGAGGGCACCAGGCATCACATGACATCTATCTCTGCCATCTGTCTGGCAATGGAAGGAGCTCCAGCAGGAGGTCCTTCCCAGAAGATTGATTCTTGGCCTGGGTGGTAGAGGAGATAGAAGCATCTAATGGTCTGATCCTGACCCTAAAGTCCTGTAGCCCTGAGTCATCCTCTCCTATACTAGGGCCTATTTTAATTGACCGTAGGGGCCCGGTACGGTGGTTCACACCTGTAATGCCGGCATTTGGGGAGGCCAAGGTGGGAGGATTGCTTGAGCCCAGGAGTTGGAGACCAGCCTGGGTAACATGGGGAGACCAATTAACTGTAGGGGTTGTCCCTTGCTAGGACAGGAGCCGAAGACTGGGTGGCTGTGTCCTCAAGGCAGTCCCCTCCAACCCCCATTCCCAAAGTCTGAAAACAAAACCAGATCTCAAAGGGCTGATTCCTGAGGCAAGGAGAGAGAATGGGGGCGAGGTGGGGGCAAATGCCTGCACAGGCCAACTGGGTCTTACTGATCTGTACAAGCTGATAGAAGGTCCACCTGCTGGAATCCAGGGCTCCTGAGTTATTGGGTTTGCCTGTGAAGCTTCTAGGACAAGGCGCAGCCAGATGGAAGGCAGGGTCTGGGGCTTCCTGAATGCAGCCACATCACCTCTCAACTCACTGCAGGTTCGGAGATTGTGGAAGTTACTCTGTACCTCAAAAGTGCAAAAGCAGAATTGGCAACTTCACATGTCTCAAGAGCTTCAAGATCCTTTGGTCTTGTGTCCTTTGGCATCCCATAGCTGTATGGGGGACAAATTTGTACATGTTTCCAAGGCTACAGACATGGTGCCCTCCTCATGGGCCTAGCTCAGGTACCTAGATCAGGTACTTCTCTGGGGAAATGAAATGACCCACATGATCTGCTTCCTCTACCATTGGCTTGAACTGGGCACCCCCTGAAGTCTCCATCTTAGCTGTATTTTCTGGTCCACATTTGCCTGGCTCCCCCTGCGTCTGCCTGGGTCCTGCACACTGTCCTTTTGCCAACACCTCTGCCCTGTGTCCTGTTTCATGTCTGCGTGGTATGACACCCCTTCATGGCATACACAGCCACAGTATGTACATATGTGCCCGTGTATGTGCGTGTGTGTGTGTGTGTATAGCATGTAGCCCATTCTGCTCGGCCTCTGGCACTGCTCCACATTACTCCCAGCCCCACTGCTGTCACTGTTGTCCCAGATGTCCTTGCCGTGGCCACAGACAATCTGCCATCTCCTGGAAGTGCTGGGGCTGCCCTTCAGAGCTGGCAGTCGCCAGCAGTCAGGGACTGCTTTGCAGAATAGAATGTGAACCCCTCTCCTGATGGCCTACTTGACTTATTTAATTAAAAATGAAAACATGCAACGAGCAAGACCTGCAGCGTGTCTCTGCCTTTTCCTTTGCATTTGTTCTCAGCAGCAATTGGGTCATAATTTTTTTTTTTTTTTTAATTAACAGTGATAGAAGGGAGGTGACTTCCAGCATGAAGCAGGACAGGGAATTCCCCTGCCCATTCCCAAGGGACCAAAGGCACTAGGGCACTGTGGGACAGGATGACCGTTCCTTACGTTACCAGGCTGGCAGAGCTGGTGGGGATGGCGCTGGGCGGAGAGAAAGAAAACTCAGGTATTTGGGGGCAGACACAGGAGCAATGCGCCAGCAGTCCGGGAGCCTGGGCACAAGTCCCAGCTTTGCCACTGTCTGGCTGTGTGACCTTAGATAAGTCACTTCCCTTACTTGGACACCAGTTTCCTTTTAAAATGAAGGTATAATCAGTTGTTCACAACCATGGTTCCCAGAAAGCCCCGTTAGGGATTCAAAAGTCAGCTGAAAGGGTAGGCGGCACCCTCTTAAGGAGAGCCACTGTGTGTTTTGATATGCTCTCTGTGTAGTTTTGATCTGCTTCGGGTAGCATTTTAGATTTATTTGGCCTTCAACTAAATCTCCAAAAGCACATGAGAAGATTGCCAAGGACCCTTTCAGCTAAGAAATTGAAGGGAATCCCAGAGATACTAAAAAAAAAGAAGAAAACAAAATAAATAAATAAAAAAGAAATGGAAGGGAGTCCTTTCAAATTGCAGCTACATCCGTCATAACAACTTCAGTCGTTGTTAGATTTCAGCCCTGCTATCTCCCAAGAGCTGCCTATAGGGCATGGCATTTCCCCGGAGAGAAAGAAGAGCGGGGCGTAGTGGGGGCAAATGCCTGCACAGGCCAAGTGGGTCTTACTGATCTGTACAAGCTGATAGAAGCACCACCTGCTGGAATCCAGGGATCCTGAGTTATTGGGTTTGCTTGTGAAGCTTCTACAACAAGGCGCAGCCAGATGGAAGGGAGGGTTTTTGAACACAGAACCCAGAGCTGGTGGGCCTTTGTAGGTCTTGGGACATGGCGGGAGCAGGACCAGCAGCTGCAGGAAGAGGCAGAGGAGGGCTGAGCACAGCGACAGTGGCTCCTGGAGTGAGGGAGTGAAGACTCAGAGAGGCTCAGTGTGAGGAAACAGGCCCCCTCCCCAGATCTCAAACCTGTGTCTCTGCCACTTCACCCAGTCCAGGTCTGGGGAGCTCAAGCCATCTCCCTCCTGCCCCTGAAAGTATTTGAGCCAGTGCCTGTCATCCCAACCTGAACAGAAACTGCCACCCCACAGTCAGGTGCTATTGCTGTCTCCCTGAACTGGGGGCTGGATATAGTTAATTTCCAGGCTGTGTTTCCTACCACAAATGACCCCCTGGGGAAACAAATTGCACTAATCACAGAGCGGAGAAGCCTGGACGCCTCCCCACCTACCCCTGCCTCAGCCACCAGGTCGGAACTGTCTCTCTTCCTCCTCCTTCCCCCCACCCCCAGACTCCTTTGAGATCCTCAGTCTTCCTTCCTATACCCCAATTTACCCAACCCTGGGGAGGAGCCAAGTGCCCCATGGCTCTCTAGGACAGGGAGAGTCAGCTCGGACTCTCTGGAAAGCAGTTTGGTCAGCAGGGGGCTGGGGTCAGGGACCTGTGCCACTGCCCACCGAGCCCTGCTAGGCCCAGCCCTGGAGCCTGCAGCAGCGTCCCCAAGTGTGTGTGGAGGAACTGTGGTCACAGGGTTGCTTTTGGGAGGGTACAGTGCACATTTGATTACAGGCTCTGGTAGGCTGCTTTCCTTTGACTCACAGCCTAGAGAGAGCCATTTTTACGGAATTCCTTTATCATGAAAACCTTTTTTCCCCCTAAACAACAACATTTTCAAGACTCTGGCTTCCTTTATTTTTTAAGGCATTGTCACCCAGTTAGGAGTGCAGTGATGCAATCACAGCTCACTGCTGCAGCCGGGACCACCCAGGCCCAAGCAATCCTCCTGCCTCAGCCTCCCAAGTAGCTGTGGCTACAGGCATGTGCCACACTTGCTAGCGCTTTTTTTGGTATTTTTTTTAGAGATGGGGCCTCACCGTGTTGCCCAGGCTGGTCTAGAACTTCTGAGCTCAAGCGATCTGCCAGCCTCAGCCTCCCAAAGTGCTGGGATGATAGGTGTGAGCCACTATACCCAGCCAAGGCTCCGTCATACTACAGAAGAGTTAGTAGCTACCAGCAGCCTGCAGCTGGAAGTGTGTAGGACCAAAAGCCATCCTAAGCAGACAAGAAGGTGGTGGGTGAGTCGGCTGGGAGAAAAAGCCCAGGGTTGGGTTTAAGGCTCATCCCCCTTCACACCATCCTCACTGAGCTGCCAGGGTAGGAGGAGCCCTCAGAGATTGCAGCAGCCTTTCGGGCACTGTGGGCCAGGGTTCAAGGCCCTGAGACATCCATGCTGCTGTCCCCAAACTCCCTGGTTCTTGTTTTCCTCAACTCAACCCACACTGTGGGGCCTCTGTGACATGACCCAAAAGATGTGGAATCCCCTACAGAGAGTGGGGACTCTGGAGAGCCAGGCCAGGCATAAACACCACAGGATACTATTTATCTGAGAAATAGGAGTTTGAGATAGCTCTTAAAGGAGCCATTTCTGAAACAGTTGGACAAAGGTTACCAGCAGTAAATGGGTTTCCTGGAGGTGTAATCCTCTAGTTGCTAGTAAAACCTTTGCTGAGTGCTGTGGGCTGTTTATTGGAAGAAGAAGCAGGTAGTAAATGCCCAGCAGGAGAGGCCTGCCCAAGAAAATTAGATGGAGGAAAAAGAAGGAAGGGAGGGAGGGAGAAGGAAGGAGAGGGAAGAAAAGAGGAAAGAGGAAAGAAAGGGAGGAAGAGGCTGAGCGTAGTGGCTCACACCTGTAATTCAGTACTTTGGGAGGCTGAGATGGGAGGATTGTTTGAGGCAAGGAGTTCAAGATCAGCCTGGTCAACATGGCAAGATCCCATCTCTTAAAAAGAAGAAAAAGAAAGAGGAAGGAAGGGAGGAGAAGGTTGGGAAAGGAAAGGAGAAAGGAAGGGAGGGAGAGTGACAATGGATGCATTTCAGTGCGGAGAAGGAAGACAGCCAAGTCATTGAAAAGTATACCCTTGGGGATGGCCACAGCCACAGTGCCCAAGAGTTCAGAGGGTCAGGCCAAGCTCAGGTGCACTCAGCCCTGTATACCTTTGGCCATGGGCCTAATTTGTCCCATGGATGTGTGGCTCACATTGTCTTTGTTCTTGTTTTTAACAATTGACAGGCCCGGCATGGTGGCTCACACCTGTAACCCTCAGCACTCTGCGAGGCCAAGGCAGGGAGATACTTGAGTCCAGGAGTTTGAGACCAGCCTGGGCAACATGGCGAAACCCTGTCTCTACAGAAACAAAACAAAACATTCACCGGGTATGGTGGCATGCACCTGTAGCCATAGCTACTTGGGAGGCTCAGGTGGGAGGGTCACCTGAGCCCAGGAGGTCGAGGCTGCAGTAAGCTGTGATCACATCACTGCACTCCAGCCTGGGTAACAAAGCAAGACTCTGTCTCAAAACAAAAACAAACAGTTGACATTCGAGGACAGCACTCAAAAATGAAGGTTTTTTTTTTTTGAGACGAGTTTCGCTCTTGTCATCCAGGCTGGAGTGCAGTGGCAAGATCTCAGTTCACGGCAACCTCCACTTCGCAGGTTCCAGCAATTCTCCTCCCTCGGCCTCCCGAGTAGCTGAGATTACAGGTGCCCACCACCACACCCGGCTAATTTTTTTGTATTTTTAGTAGAGACAGGGTTTCACCATGTTGGCCAGGCTGGTCTCAAACTCCTGACCTCAGGTGATCCCCTGCCTCGGCCTCCCAAAGTGCTGGGATTACAGGCGTGAGCTACCGCACCTGGTCAAAGGGGTTTTATATAAAAAGCCGACTTGGGTCCTCTAGAAAATCAGGTGTCTTGGTTTATGTTACACCGGCAGCTGACACTGGGATAAAGGCAAACTGGTTTCCTTAGGAGCTGCAGACAGCCTGGAAAGGGCGGAGAGGAGGCAGGCAGCCAGCACAACTGTGCCCCTGAGCCAGCCGCCACCTTGGGGAACTGGAGCCAAATCCCTCTGGGAACCAGGTACAAAGCCCGAGCCTTAGAGTCCCTCCACCCTGGGGTGAGGGGAGGGAGTCTGAAGGCTCCTACATTAACCCCTGTCAGCCTGGGGCTGAGGCTGCTCTTGAAGAGTGTTAATTTCACAGCACAGCCGGTACCCACCCTGCAGAGCAGCATTCCCATACTCTGGAAAAAGCATAAAAGATGCAACGATAAAGATACAAGTGGCTGTTTCCGGAGCACAGTGAAAGGTAAGGTATGGGGGATAGGACGGGGTCTGACAGCAGCTCCACCTTGGGGTGCTCTCATTCCCACAGAAAAATAGGTTCTGGTGGGTGGGGTCAGCAGCCTCTTTAACGGGAGAAGGGCAGGGTCCCCACCTGCCCATCCCCCCATCTCCCCAATACTGAAGCAGCAAATCCCATTGCCATACCTCATAGCATTTGCACAGATGTTGGACTTCCAACACAATATTGTCTCTGTGAATTCATGTCTCTCCAGCCTGAGAAAGCGGCAGGCCAAGAAGGCCACGGCTGCCGTGGCATTCACTGTGGTAGCTCCCCAGCCACTACAGGCATTGGAGTTTGCAGCCCTCACCTAAAGTTCTGGAATGCTAAGGTCTGGGCTGGCTTTCCTGACAGCACCCACTCTGGGCTTCTTAATGCTTAGACCTGAGGAATGAGGTGCTCTCCCTGGTCCACACACAATGGAAATCAACACCCCCTGGCTATCTCTCACTGCGCCCACCTGGACTTCTCCCGCCTACCTGAGCAGGTGGCCAGAATAAACAGTGAGGAAGAGGACAGCTGCTTTTGCCCACCTGGAGGTGAGCAGGAACAGGCCCGCATCCAGTCCCTGCCACAGCTGCCCCCTGGAATGTTCAACTCATTTCTGCCTCAGTGCACACGGTGAGGCATGCTCCTCTGTGAGACACACAGACCCCTTGGGCACGCTGTTGCCATGATCAGCGTGGCAATTCCCAGTGTCTGGGCTCAAATGCTGCTCCATTCTCTCCCACACAGGAAAGCTCTGAGGACTGAGGACACTATGTGTACAAAGACCTGGAGGATAGGCCAGGCATGGTGGCTCAAGCCTGTAATCCCAGCACTTTGGAAGCCTGAGGTGGGTGAATCACAAGGTCGGGAGTTTGAGACCAGCCTGGCCAACATAGTGAAACCCCCATTTCTACTGAAATTACAGACACACA
>NW_016107530.1:339815-341447 GCF_001604975.1 Cebus imitator | reverse complement strand
AGCCTGGGCAACAGAGTGAGACTCCATTTGGGAAAAAAAAAAAAAAAAAAAAAAAAAAAAAAAAAAAAAAAAAAAAAAAAAAAAAAAAAAAAAAAAGAATGGAAAGAATGGAATTAGCAACCCTATGAAAGGGCCGAAGGAAACTAGCAATCACTCCTTTTTGCCCTCTGCCACGTGGCAGCACGGTACTTGTCCCTTTCAGAACAAGCCACAAGACAGGAAGCAGAGAACATCCCTCACCAGACACCAAACCTGCAGCACCTTGATCTTGGACATCCAGCCTCCAGAACTTGAGAGAGAAATTTCTATTGTTTAAAATTGGCCAGTCTGTGTATTTTATTATATTAGGTTGGTGCAAACATCATCGTGTTTTTTTGCCGTGACTTTAATGTAAAAAACTACAATTGTTTTGCACCAACCTAATAGCAACCCAAACGGACTAAGATGCTGTGTGCATGCTGTGAAACCCAAGCTAGAATCACAGGCTCCCCTCTGGGGTCACACAGGGCAAGTCCCAGCCTCTCCTGAGTGCCACTTTCCAAAGTCTGCCCCCCGTCTGCTCTTCTCCAGGCTTGAAGAGCAGCGATGTGTCCTAGCTGTGTGACCTTGCACCAGTGACTTGCTCTCTCTGAGCCTCGGCTGGCTCATGTGTAGAATGGGGATAATGTCAACAGGAAGGGTAAGGTGCTGTATGTAGTATGCCCGATTCGCAGTTAGCCTGAATCAACACATACTTTGAAGTCCGGAATGGAGGCCCAAATGGAGCTTATAATAGAACCTGGGGCCACATCGAATGAGTCCGTCAGCATCTGTCCCAGGAAGGCAGGCTGTAAACCTGGACAAATACTAAAAGGACAAATAACTGCAGGACAAATGCTGAAAAACAGAACTGAGATTCTAAGGACCAACTCTGAGATATCCCATGGAGCAATTTCCCAGAGTTTGGACAAGTGAGCAGGGGAGAGTTTTCTCATTCCTTTTGGAAGTGTTCATTAATTCCACTTCTGTTTTTTGTTTTAACATTCTCTTTCCCCTGACTTGAGGTTGATTTATTTAAGCAGTTTCCCTTCTAAGAAAAATGCCCTCTGCTTCTGTCTCTGTCAGTGGAGAGACCGTCACTTAGAACCAAGAAGACCCCAGTTTAAATCAGTTCACTCAAAGCATTGCCTGATGGGCAGTGCTTCTCCCTCCAGCCCTGGCTCTCGAGGGGTCTGGCCAGCCAAAATAGTGGCATGTTCACACTTGGCCTAACCCACCGCTTCCTGATATGTCCTGTTCAGCCGGGGAGCAGGGAAACAGTTCAGAAGACATGTGTCAAGACTTGCTTATGGAAGCAGGAATCCAAGAAACCCATTAGAGGGGAATGCTCCTGGCATCTTACTTCTAGATGTCCGTGCCTTTCTCTTTCTCTTTGAGGGATAATTAAGCCTCAGTCCCTGACCTCAGCATTCACATAGCCTGCCACTGTGCCGGACCCAGCAAGATCAAATGAATAGTGATAAAGTTCAAGAAGCATTTGGAGGGCCGGGCGCGGTGGCTCAAGCCTGTAATCCCAGCACTTTGGGAGGCCGAGGTGGGTGGATCACGAGGTCAAGAGATCGAGACCATCCTGGTCAACATGGTGAAACCCCG
>NW_016107530.1:333456-339450 GCF_001604975.1 Cebus imitator | reverse complement strand
AAAAAAAAAAAAAGAAGCATTTGGAATAAGAACTTTTTTTTTTTAGACAGGGTCTCACTCTGTTGCCCAGGCTGGAGTGCAGTGACATGATCATGGCTCGTTACAGCCTCAGTCTCCCAGGTTCAAGCAATCCTCCCACCTCAGCCTCCCAGGTAGCTGGGACTACAGGTACACACCACCAAGGCCAGCTAATTTTTTGTAGAGAAGGGGTTTCACCATGTAGCCCAGGCTGGTCTTGAATTCCTGGGCTTAAGTGATCCTCCTGCCTTGGGTTCCCAAAGTTCTGGGGTTACAGTCATGAGTCACTGCACCCAGCCATGTTTTTTTAAATACATAGTGGTGTGCCATCTTTGCAAATGTCAGTGTTTGTATGATATGGAAGATAAGAGTGTGGAATCTGTAACCAGTCTGCCTGGTCTCAAGTCCTGGCTCTGCCTATTTCATGGCTGTGTGGCCTAGGGCAAAGTACCCAGCCTGTTTTTTCTGCTGTTTACTCATCTGCATAATGGGGATAAAGCTGGTATCTATCTCATGGGGTTGTTGTAAGTATTAAGTTAATGAATGAAAATGGACTGGTGCATAGTTTGTGCTCAGAAACGATTACAGTTATGCTAAAAGCCTGGCCAGAGGTAGAAGTAAAGAGGGTAAAACAAGGGGTTCTAATGGTTCTTCTTCCCAGAAATTGTTACTGAAACCACAGGGATTCAGGCTAGGTCCTGCTGCTCACAGCACAGAAAGCCAATCACTAAGACAGTGAGGATTGCCAAGGAAGAAGGCATCAATTGGGCATCCAAGGAGATCTGTCTCAACTCTGTCTCCTTGATCAACTAAACTTAGGGGTTTATATAGCAAGGAAAAAATGTAACTACATCTAGGAAAATGGGAATTAGGGAGTGAAGAGGAAGAGGAGTTGGTCAACAAGAGGCAGGCATTGGCTTAGGCAATCATGAAGGGTAAGAGGTCTGGCATCTCATTGTCCAGATCTGGTGAGTTTAATTCCTTGATACTATCTGGGAGGTCTGATGGTTAGTTTCCTGAGAAATGAACTCAGATAAGCCAAATGTAACTTTGTCAAGTTTCAAGACTGGGAGGTTTCCTTTCAATATTTATTCCAAAGAAGCCATAAATATCAGTTCTATGGGACAATTGGGTCAGTTTCAAAAATGATTGTAGCTGGACGCAGTGGCTCACGCCTGTAATCCCAGCACTTTGGGAGGCCAAGGCAGACGGATCACCAGAGGTCAGAAGTTGAAGACTAGGCTGGCTAACATGGTGAAGCCCCATCTCTACTAAAAATACAAAAATTAGTCAGGCGTGGTGGTGAGTGCCTGCAATCTCAGCTAGCCAGGAGGCTGAGGCAGGAGAATTGCTTGAACCCAGGAGGCGGAGGAGGAGGTTGCAGTGAGCCGAGGTCATGCCACTATACTCCAGCCTGGGCGACAGAGCAAGACTCTGTCAAAAAAAACAAAGCAAAACAAAAAACAAAATGACAGGATTGGTATTTATGAACATTTCAAGCAACTGGACATTTGTAATATTGTTTCTTGTTCAAAATACCTCATTCAAAACCCTCCAGAAACTCAACCAAATGGTGAGTGTGTGTCCAGTGCCTTCCATGCATTCTCCTACTTGATGATCCTTCCATCTGTTAAAATGGACACTCAGCTATCACCCATTTTATGGATAGGGTTTGGGGAGGTAGAGCAAGGGTGGATCCAGCTTGCAAACCCAGGTCCTTCCACCTGCACAGCTTGACCTCAGAGCAGCTGTGTCTCACAATGGTGGCGACATGGTGTGCTCAGGGCCTTTGGCACCTTTGCTCCTCTCCTTGGTGATAGGACAAATAAAAGGCTCTCATCCATCAGCCTGGTTTCCTGGGATCTTGGGCAATCCCCAGGGATGTGTCCGCCTCTGTGAACAGTGCTCATCAGACTGTGACCTGACCAAGAAAAAGGCAGTGGCACCGGGAGACTTTCTTTAGAACTTGGCTTTCAGCAGGGCACAGTGGCTTACACCTGTAATCCCAGGACTTTGGGAGACTTTCTTTAGAACTTGGCTTTCAGCGGGGCATGGTGGTTCACACCTGTAATCCCAGCACTTTGGGAGGCCAAGGTGGGTAGATCACTTGAGGTCAGAATTTCAAAACCAGCCTGGCCAACATGGCAAAACCCTGTCTCTACTAAAAATACAAAAATTAGCCGGGCATGGTGGTGTGCACCAGTAATCCCAGCTACTTGGGGGGCTGAGGCGGGAGAATCGCTTGAACCCAGGAAGCAGAGGTTGCAGTGAGCCAAGATCTTGCCACAGAAAAAAAGAAAAAAAAAAAAGGAGAGCTTAGAAAAAAAAAAAAAAAAAAAAAAAAAAAAACTTGGTTTTTGGTGCCAATGATGCTGCGCAAAGGCAGGGAAACACCACATGAAGAGCTCCTAGACAAAGTCTCCTGTTCCATTCGAGATGCAAGCCCAAAATAAATAGGAATAAAGCTCAGGCTCAGTGGAGATCAAAGAAAGGCAAACCCAAATAACGGTAACCTCTTAAACTGGCAATATTTTTTTAAAAAAATAGCAAAACACGACTAAGCACAATGGCTCACACCTGTAATCCAAGCACTTTGGGAGCCAAGATCAAGCCACTGTACTCAAGCCTGGGTGACAGAGTGAGACTACCTCTAAAAAAAAAAAAAGAAAAAGAAAAAGCAAAAACCCAGTGCTGGTGAAGGTGTGGGGAAACATCCATTCATCTGATGGGAGACTTCTGAAGGGCAGTTTGGTGAGATATATCAAACATCCTAACATGTTCCATACCTTTTCATCCAGCAAATCCAGCTACAGGAGTTTATTTTATTTTTGAGACAGAGTCTCACTCTATCACCCAGACTGGAGTGCAGGGGCACGATCTCCGCTTACCGCAACCTCCACCACCCAGGTTCAAGCAATTCTCCAGCCTCAGCCTCCTGAGTAGCTGGAACTATAGGTGTGCGCCACCATGGCCAGCTAGTTTTTGTATTTGTTATTTTTTTGGTGAAGATGCGGTTTCACTGTTTTGGCCAGGCTGGTCTCTAACTCCTGGCCTTGAGTGATCCGCCTGCCTCAGCCTCCCAAAGTATTGGGATTATAGGCGTGAGCCACCATGATCAACCTAGTTACAGGAATGTATTCTAAGGAAGTAACTGTGGCTGAATGCTAAGAACTTAATGTTATTAAACATTAAATGTTGTTTATAATAGTGAAAAACTGGAAAACCACTCAAGTGCTGATTACAGGGGGCTGGTTACATCAATTATGGTAACACATATGATGGATTCCCTGCAGCCATTAAACAATCACGCAGAAGAGTTTTTCATGACAATTAAAAATGTTTAGGATATATTAGATGACAAAAGTAGGCTGTAAAACAGCAAGCGCCATATGACTTCCCTTTTGTGAAATGAAGTATTATCTCTATCTAATGTGAATATATCTGCACAGAGAAATGACTGGAAGATATAAACCACAGTGTTGACAGTAGATTGTGAGTATATTATGGTTTTCCCTTTCTTTATGTGAATTATTAATGATTTCTTTAACAAACATGTTTTCCTTGCGTTCATCACATAGCAGTTAAGAGTGTGAGCTTCAGACTCAAGCTGATTTCTGAACACATGGGTGTTCTGAATCAAGCTGCCTGAGTTCAAATCCCAGTTCCATCCCGGATTAGCTGAGGCCCCTCTGAGCTGCAGTCTTCAAGTACAAAATGGGGAGGATAATAAAGCCAAGACCCTGGCTTGGAGGGTGTTGGAAGGTCTAAGTGAGAGGATACAACCCAAGTGCTGCCCCTGGCACAATGCCCCATAGTTACCCATTACCGTTACAGTTATCACTATGACTCATTGCTGTTATCATTATTAATATAATCTTTGCAATTAGGAAGGTGAGGAGCCTCGGCCTCTGCCCATATTCTCTGGCCATCCAGAGTCCCCCAGAGCTGTCCCCACCAGCTCTTCCCCTCCAGGGTGGCGCTCGCTCTCAAACTTGCTGTGAGGCCTTCAACCCACACTTGCCAGAACTCCAGCGTTCTCTCCTTCATACCCCTTTCGGCACCGAGGGCTTGGAAGAAACAGCCCAGCAAACGCTGGTCTCCTGGCCCCAGAGCGAGACGCGGAAGTTTGCAGAAATGCATCAGCAAATGTTTGATTTGGGAGGAGAGGAAGAGCAGAGCCCATACAGAGAGTCAAATAGGACAGAAAGGAGATTTTCGGTAAGGGCTGAGGAGAGATCGTCGTTCATCACTGGGGCCTCCTTGTTTTCTCACTTGGTTTCTTGACTTCAGTCCTGACCACCTCGTTTGCTGCGGAACATCTGGTCCCAATATGGGGCTGATTTTAATAAATCCAAGACATCTCCCTTTGCCCAGCAGACTTAGAAGAAGCCAAGGAGAAACCCCGTGGTGTTGTCAGCAAGGACCGTAGAGGCAAGGAGACAGACGGGAAAGGGGAGGATGGTTAATAACCAAGTGGGAACCGGGGTGCATCTGGGAGGTGAGCTGAGACCCATGTGTTCAGAAATCAAGATTATGGGCCTGGCAGAGGCATGCCCATTGAAGCCAGCAGCAGCCTCCAGAAGCGACCACCTGCCCTTGGTTTCTATCCTTTTCTGTCGTTCCTCACTAGGCAGGAGCTGGCCTAGGTAGGTCACAGATTTTCCAGATGTGGGAGAACAGGATTTGGGACACCTTGTAGTTGTTACACACGCACACACACAGACACACGCACACACGCGCACAGACACGTGCACACGCGTACACACACACACACACACACACGCCTCTCCTCCCAGACCGGGAGGGCAGAAGGGTCATGGAGCTTCAGCTAGAGTCCGTTCTCCGTTGATCTGGCCTGGAGGGATGCAGTGGCCCCTCTGCTTGTGGATGTCTCATGACCTGAGACAAAGCAGAGTGACTGGCTGGCGAGCACTCGGAAGGGCTGACGGGAGCATCAGGTTGAAAATGAGAGAAAGAAGTGAATGAAGGAAGCTGTGATTCCTAGAAGTTCCCACTCCACACACTTCCCACAACAACTCCGCTACTCCAAGTGAGAAATTAATTCCTCCAGGATCAGGGTTGCAAAGAAGGTGCGAAAACCCAAGAAAAAGGCTTTGTATTTTCGGAGTGTGAACTTGGCTTAAGGGAAGCTCACCATGACACAGCTATAGGACAGGGTGCTGGACCTCTTAGCATTTTAGGACAGTCGGCAAGGCTGCCTTGCGCGGGGGTGGGGTGGGTCTCTTCTGTTACTGGTGTTGGAAATAGAACAGTGGTCAGGGACATTAATTTCGGCAATCAATTCTTTTTGTTGTTCTCACTTAGGTAGGTAGAAGATGTTCAAAGAATGGGAAAGTCATTATCCCCCTTCCCCTACAGGGAGTGGGGAGGGACCAGCTTTCCTCATTCTGAGCCCTGGCCCTCTACTGCGAAAAGAGAGCCCCAAACTCAATACTAAACAAGCCCAGCGGTTTTCAGCTCTGGACACAAGTTAAAATCTCCCACTGGTTCTCACACGTTCCTGGGCATCCGACGCCCTGCCCCTGAAGGCCTTGTTAAAACACAGATCTCTGGACCCCACCCTAACAGCTTTGGATCCTGTTGTCAGGGTGGGGCCTGAGAGTTTGCACTTTTACAAGTGCCCTAGTGATGCTGACGTTCCTGGTCCCAAGGTCCAACTTTGAGAACCACTGCCCGTCCCCAGTCCTCAGAGACTGATTTGGTTGATCTGGAGTGGGATTTCAGTAGCTGTTGTTTAAAAGCACCCAGGGAAGGCTGGGCGCAGTGGCTCACACCTGTAATTCCAGCACTTTGGGAGGCCGAGGTGGGCGGAGCGTGAGGTCAGGAGATCGAGACTGCCCTGGCCAACGGGTGAAACCCCGTCTCTACTAAAATACAAAAATTAGCTGGGCGTGGTGGTGCGTGCCTATAGTCCCAGCTACTCGGGAGGCTGAGGCAGGAGGATCACTTGAACCC
>NW_016107530.1:253065-333331 GCF_001604975.1 Cebus imitator | reverse complement strand
AAAAAAAAAAAAAAAAAAAAAAAAAAGCACCCAGGGTATCCCAGAAGGAAGAGCTGTGGTTCACACTACCAAGGCCAGTTACAGCAGACCTACTACGAGAGCATGTTATAAAAATAAGCACTTTCAGTCGGACATGGACTCTAAAAATAAATAACATAAAAGTAGACATAAGCAGAAACATCCAGCTCTCCGTTAAGTACTTGCTAAGCTCCAGATGCTTCAACCTCATCTAACGCCTGTTCCCTTTCCACATCCTGGTCTTAGCCCCTCCTGGGCTTTGCAGGAGCCGTCTCCCCGTGGCCCAGCCATGCTCAGGTTCTGGCTGAGCTCTGGGGCAGGAGCACTTGGTGACACCCCTTGGCTCTTAGTCTGCAGTTCCCTTGACGTGTTATTGCTCTGATTTTCTCCCAAGCACCTCTCCTCCTTTCCTTCGCTCTGGGAGAAAACTTCTCTCATCTTGTCTATGTGCAGAGATCCCCAGTGGCTTGCCTTCCCTGAGACTAAGCAGATAGAAAGCGACTCGCCGTGGTCTGTGGGAAAGCCGAGATCCTGTGACCCTTAGCCCTCCGCCTGGGCAGGCCCACATGGGCATAAATCACAAGGATGCCAAGGGAGGACAGTGGGCCCTGCCTCCAGCCGAGGCCTGGCAGAGGGGAGCTGTGGGCTTCCAGCCTCCTGTGGAAAGATTTATGAAACAGAGCAGATGCTTCAAACAATGGCTTCAGCAGACCGGGTCCCAGTACATTCAGGAAGGGAGGGACCCATGGATGCTGGCCAAGTCCTGCTCAGAGGAGGCTCAGAGACCAGGCAGGCAAGCACAGTGACCACGCAGCTGCAATGAGGACTGGGGAGGGGTCACGCACATCACACCTCTCCTGGGCCACGCTCTTACAGGCAGGATCTTAATTAATCCTTATGACAGCCAGGCACAATGGCTCACACCTGTAATCCCAGCACTTTGGGAGGCTGAGGTGGGTGGATCACCTGAGGTCAGGAGTTTGAGACCAGCCTGGCTCACATGGTGAAACCCCATCTCAACCAAAAATACAAAAACTAGCCAGGCTTGGTGGCAGGTGCCTATAAGGAGAATCGCTTGAACCCGGTAGGCAGCAGTTGCAGTGAGCCGAGATCACACCACTGCACTCCAGCCTGGGCCACAGAGCAAGATCCTGTCTCAAAAAAAATTAAAATTAAAAAAATAATCCTTATGACGCCACAGTAGGTGCTGTCAGACCTTGATCTGGAAGGCGTGACTGCTGACCTCTCCTGCCTCCTTGGATCTGATATAAACAAGCCGAGTGGGAACTGGCATGAGGGCACGTGTTGTGCATACAGGTGTGTGTGCATACAGGTTTGTGCATGCCTGTGTGCATGTGTGTGTTGATTCACATACTTTCCTGCCCTCTCCCCACAGATTCCTACCCCTCAGTCTTCCCAGCCCCAGTGCACACAGATTCCATCTTTGTTTTCTTTTTTCCTTTCTTTTTTTTTTTTTTTTTTTGTTGAGATGTTGTCTCCCTCTGTTGCCAGGCTGGAGTGTAGTGGTGCGATCTCAGCTCACTGCAACCTCTGCCTCCCTGGTTCAAATGATTCTCCTGCCTCAGCCTCCTGAGTAGCTGAGATTACAGACACGTGCCACCACAACCAGCTAATTTTTGTATTTTTAGTAGAGATGGTGTTTCACCACACTAGCCAGGATGGTATCAATCTCCTGACCTCGTGATCTACCCACCTTATCCCAAAGTGCTGGGATTACAAGCGTGAGCCACCGTGCCTGGCTTCCATCTTCATTTTCCTATATCTTCATCTTTGCCCATAACCTCCCCCAGGGAGTCTCCCAGCCTAACTGAAAAAAAAGAGAGAGAGAGAGAGAGAAAGGTTGAACTGGTGTAAGATTCCCCTTATCTCAGATGGGAGGAAAATAGCTGGAAAGTTTGAAGTTCTAGGTGTCAATAGTCCCGCGTGCCGTTTGATGACTGGGTTCGTGCGGCACGGCAGCCAAGCCCTCTTGCCTCTCTCAATCTGTTTTGCCATCTGTAAAATGCAGACAAGGGAGGTGGGGAGGGCTTCCAGTCAAGTTAGTTTCACATCCATGCTTTGAGGCCCTGTGGTTCCAGAAACAGCAATAATGGGCAAAACGTTAAAAGGGAAAATTTATTTTTTAATTTAATTTTTTTTTTTTTGAGATGGAGTCTGGCTCTGTCGCCCAGGCTGGAATGCAGTGGCATGATCTTGGCTGACTGCAACCTCTACCTCTAAAAGGGAAAATTTTAAAGCACCCCCTTCTTTCAGAAAATAAAAGAAATAGTCACACTCAAAAACACTGTAGACCTCTTTGTGGTACAAAAATAGACTGAAACCCCAACGCTGTAAGGCGCTGAAGCCCGGACTCCTTGGGGCTCCAGGTCAGAGGCCAACTGTCTAGGTGTGCGCAGCGGCTCGCGCCTGTAATCCCAGTACTTTGGGAGGTGGCAGAATCGCGTGATGTGGAGGTGGAGGCTGCGGTGAGCCTGGGCGACAGGGCGAGAACCTGTCTCAAAAAAAAGCAAAGTAAAAAGGAAAGATGTTTCTTTATTGTCATACCATCTTTCCTGGCATCTCCTACAGCTAGGCATACCTGTGTGGCTAATGTCCAACCAATGGAGAGTAAGTGGAAGCGTCAGGTGCAATTTCATAAAGGGAGAGTAGTACTCTTTCTGGCCCCTTCCACCTTCATGACAGTGCGAATGCAGATGTAATGGCAAGACTCAAGCTGCCATGTTGGAGCGTGGGGTAAAAGCCACTCACAGAGGACAGTAGAACTGGACAGAAGTCTCCTGAGCCCTTGATAATTCTGGAGGTGCCACGCTAGCCTTGGACAGCCTATCATCTCTGGAGTTTGTGTGAAGTTTGTGTTTCATAATGTTGCTGTAATTTGGGGTGTTCTGTTACTCAAGACTGAATCTAATCCTCACTAAATCACAGGTGTCACACTTGGTGCCACTACTCATTAATTTGGGGCATTAGATTTACTTTCAAATTGTTGTTATACTAAATAGCATAACATGAACCTCTTTATGTAAAAAACTCAATATTCATCTATGGGTTTTTTTCTCTTATGTATTCTATTACCTTCCTAGGATAGATTTCTGTTAACAGAATTTTAGCACCAAAGAATATCTAGGCTAAGCACGGTGGCTCACGCCTGTAATCCCAGCACTTTGGGAGGCTGAGGGGGGTGGATCACCTGAGGTCAGGAGTTCAAGTCCAGCCTGGCCAACATGGTGAAACTCTGTCTCTACTAAAAATACAAAACTTAGCTGGGTGTGCTGGTGGGCTACTGGGAGGCTGAGGCAAGAGAATGGCTTAACCCAGGAGCCAGAAGCTGCAATGAGCCAAGATCACCCCACTGCATCTAGCCTGGGCAACAGAGCAAGACTCTGTCTCAAAACAACAACAACAAAAATCTACATTTTAGTATCTCTCGATACGTCCTGCCAACTAATGTCCTTTTTGCTGTTGTTGTTGTTGTTTTAAAAAAATAATCGACATGGGGTCTCCCTACGTTGCCCAGGCTGGTCTCTAACTCCTGGGCTCAAGCAGTCCTTCCACCTGAGCCTCCCAAAGTGCTGAGATTACAGGCATGAGCCACGACGCCCGTCCTGTCAACCAATATTCTGAAATGGTTACAAATGACATTCCTGCCAGTTGTGTATTTGAATGCCTGTTTCACAGTTCCTGCACTAGTACAGGAGGCCGGGGAGCAGATGCTCTCTCTCCCCCCACCCCTGGCCATGCCCCTTGAGCCACTCCGGACTTGAGCTGCCGCCGGGCAGTCTCTCCTATTCCCCCTCACAGCTTCCCGGTCTCGGGTGCCAGTAAACATTTCCCACTGTCCTGACCCCAGACCTTCTCCGAAGCTCCAGCTGTCATGCAGGGGAAGTGTGGCAAGGAGTTAGTGCCCCGAGGAGATGGGAGATGGTGAAACATACCTGGGTGTTATTTGCTTGTGCTGGGTTTTTTCTCTTTTATTTTCAGTTGAAACATAATAACCGTACATATTTATGGGCTACAGAGTGGTGTTTTGATGTGTATTATTTTTGGTAGTGATTTAAAAAAGAGGAATAACTGAGTCAACAGGAGATATTTTTGAGGATAGAGGTGAGGACCAGATAATAACAATGGCAATCATTTGCTTATCACCTCCTCTGTACCAGGTACTGTCTGGCTATTGACAACTTTCTTGGCCAGGCATGGTGGCTCACATCTGTAATCCCAGCACTTTGGAAGGCCGAGGCAGGCAAATCACCTGAGGTCAGGAGTTCGCGAACAGCCTGGCCAACATGGTGATACCCTGTCTCTACTAAAAATACAAAAATTACCCCGGCCTGGTAGTGTGCACCTGTAATCCCAGCCACTTGGGAGGCTGAGGCAGGAGAATTGCTTGAACCCGCGAGGCAGAGATTGCAATGAGCCGAGATTGCATCACTGCACTCCAGCCTGGGCGACAGAGCGAGACTCCGTCTCAAAAAAAACAATCTCTCAGTAACTCTTCAATGCAGATTATTTTATTATTCCCAGTTTTCCTCAGATGAGGAAACCAGGGTTTGGAGGTGTTAAGTAACTTGCTCGAGGCCTCGAAGCTCCGAAGCTGAAGCAGTATAGTTTGAGCAAAGCCTGAGCCCCACCTCCTCTGAGGCAGCGGAGTATGAGGAACATGGGCTTAGCAGGAGGAAAGAGTGGATGATCCAAAATGAATCCCAGTTTCCCTCCCACAAAATATGAGGGTCATGTGCAGAGAACCCTGGCCAGGCCTCCTGTGAGTGTGTGTGTGTATCAGGATGGGTGGGACAAAGTGAAATGCTACAAAAACCCGGGAGCGGGAGCTTTGTCCATTGCTAACCAGCGCTATCGGAGCGAGGCTCCTACCTTCCTACAGAGAGTGGGATCCGGGGGCCCTATCTCCAGGGTTCGGCTGGAACAAACAGTTCTGGTGGCAGCCTTGTGTTTGTTTTCTCGGGCCGGCAGCTTAAGAGGAGGCAGGGTCACCCTGGACCGCGGCCTTGAGCTGTTGCAAACACTGCCTGGCCTCCCGCCTCACCCCACTCAATGGTGGGGCTCTCGGCATGGGGACGATGGTGGGTCTGTGAGGGTGTCAGGTTGTCAGGAGCAAGGCTGGTGGCTTTGAGGAAGTCATGCATCCCTTCCAGCCGCAGGTGCCCATCCTTCCAGTGGAGGATGACATGCCGACTTCACGGGAGATGGAAAGATCAGCCCCTCTCCCAGCTTCTTATGATTCGTTTCCCTGGCTCTCTTGAGCCCGACTCAACTCCTCTCATTTTTTTTTGTTTTTGTTTGTTTGTTTTGTTGTAGTTTTGTGACTGAGTCTCGCTCTGTTGCCCACACTGAAGTATAGTGATGCAATCTCAGCTCACTGCAGCCTCTGCCCCCCGGGTTCAAGTAATTCTCCTGCCACAGCCTCCCAAGCAGTTGGAACTACAGGCGCCCACCACCACACCCAGTTAATTCTTTTAAAATCTGAAAAGTCACTAAAAATGCTGAGAGGTCCCTCTGCTACCAAGGTATGTGGGCACCTGAAGGGTCAGCTGCCTTGGCCAGGTACTCAGGGACTGGTAGCGAGAAATATCAGCAGATAAGAGGGCTGCTACTGTCCCACAAAGGGGGTCGGCTTGAGGCCGTGGGCTTAGGGCCCCAGTGTTGGGCCGACCATGGTTAAGAACACAGTTTTGATGTTCCCCTGAGCTGAGTTCCAGCCCTGGCTCATGGTGGTTCCCTGGCTGGGCAACTTGGGGCTTATGATTGTCCCTTTCTCAGCCTCAGTTTCCCCATCCCCAGCAACTCTTGAATGCTGTGAAAGTTAAATGAGACAATACAGACAGAGCTGAAAAAGAGGCTGGATGCAGCAGCTCACACCTGTAATCCTAGCACTTTGGGAGGCCAAGGCAGGAGGATCATTTGAGGACAGGAGCTGGAGACCAACCTGGGCAACCTAGTGAGATACCATCTCTACAGAAAATGTCAAAATTAGCCCGGTGTAGTGGCACATGCCTGTAGTCCCAGCTGCTCAGGAGGCTGAGGCGGGAGTATCACTTGAGCCCAGGACATCAAGGCTGCAGTGAGCTGAGATGGCGCCATTGTACTCCAGCCTGGGCAACAGAGTGAGACCTTGACTCCAAAAAAAGGGGGGGTGGGGGTGCTTAGAAAAGAGCTTGGCATGTAGAAAGGCTTCCAAATGTTAACTTATAATTATGGCAGGGATGAATTTCAAAATCACAAAGTGCCAAGAGACCACAGGCTGCCTTGTCCACACAGACCTGCAATTCTTCTGGAACACTGAGGAAGGGTGGAGAGTGATGACTAAACCCCCTCCCCTCAGGCCCCAGGACTCCAGGGCAGCACTCTCTGAGCCCTGGGTGGGAGGGGGTGAAGCACGAGACCCTCCTTCCAGGTCTCCACTGCCAGCCTCCCTGGCCCCCCAGGACCCTGTCCCACTCTGTGCCAGGAGGCTGCTCACACCCCCCGACAGCCTTCTTCCTGTGACTGGGTCCAAAGGTGAGGCTGGGTACAAGCCTGGGGCCCAGTAGTGTGTCACATGGGAATCTGTCACACTCGAAGACACAGAAACAGCCCCTTGGCTGTTATTAAAAGGAAAAGAGTCCAGCAAGGCGGCTCACACCTGTAATCCCAGTGTCAGAGGCATGTGAACCAGAGAAACTCCATCTTAAATGGGAGCTGGGTAAAATGAGGCTGAAACCTACCGGGCTGCATTCCCAGACAGTTAAGGCATTCTAAGTCACAGGAGGAGATAGGAGGTCGGCACAAGATACAGATCATAAAGATCTTGCTGATAAAACAGTTTGCAGTAAAGAAGCCAGCAAAATCCCGCCAAAACCAGGACGCCAAGGAGAGTGACCTCTGGTCATCCTCACTGCTACATTCCCATCAGCACCGTGACAGTTCACAGATGTCATGGCAACATCAGGAAGTTACCCTATATGGTCTAAAAAGTGAGGCATGAGTAATCCATCCCCTGTTTAGTATATCAGCAAGAAATAACCATAAAAATGGGCAACCAGCAGCCTTCAGGGCTGCTCTGCCTATGGAGTAGCCGTTCTTTCATTCCTTTACTTTCTCAACAAACGTGCTTTCACTTTGCACTGCAGACTTGCCCTGAATTATTTCTTGCCAAGACCCAAGAACCCTCTCTTGGGACATGGGGTCGAGACCCCCTTTTCTGTAACACCGGCACTTTGAGAGGTCAAAGTAGAAGGATCATTTGAGCCCAGGAGTTTGAGACCAGCCCTAGCAGCATAGCAAGACCTCATTTCTACAAAAATGTTTTTTAAAAATTAGCTAGGCTCCCAGCACTTTGGGAGGCCGAGGCAGATGGATCACAAGGTGAAGAGATCGAGACCGTCCTGGCCAACATGGTGAAACCCCGTCTCTACTAAACATACAAAACATTAGCTGGACGTGGTGGCATATGCCTGTAATCCCAGCTACTTGGGAGGCTGAGACAGGATAATCGCTTGAACCCAGGAGGCAGAGGTTGCGGTGAGCCGAGAATGTGCCATTGCACTCCAGCCTGGGCAACAAGAGCGAAACTCCGTCTCAAAAAAAAAAATTAGCTAGGCATGGTGGCATGAACCTGTAGTCCCAGCTACTCAGGAGGCTGAGGCAGGAGGATCGCTTGAGCCCAGGAAGTTGAGGCTGCAGGGATCTGTGATCATCCCACTGCACTCCAGCCTGGGTGACAGAGTGAGATCCTGTCTCAAAAAAATAATAATAAAAGAAAAAGGAAAGAAAAGAAATGCCTCTTTTCCAAACCTTTCCCCTAAAGAGAGTGCCAGCCTTAGACTCTGGTCCATTCCCTCCCAGGCACTCTAGACTCCTGTGTCATGGGGTGACCCCTCACACACACACATCAGCCCTGTGTCTCCCCACTGGGTACTTTTCATCCCAGTGTTAATTCTCCAAACTTTAGCTCCCCACTCCCTGCATATGATCTCTCACATGGGGCTTTAACGGATTTTAAAAAATAAACACGAACAAACCGTGAAGCTAAAAGCACAGCTGTGTTGAAGCCTTGTCCTCTAATCTAGTTTTAAATAGTAATAATGACAATGATAACCATAGCCATTATCTATCGTGCTTTGTGGGAAGGACATTAGACTATAATCCAACATTCACAAAAATCCCCGGGTGGGTATCATTATTACCTGCATTTCACAGATGGGGAAACTGAGTCACAGAGCCATTTAGCCACTTGCCCAAGGTCACACAGATCAGGACAAGATTGTATAAAGTCCCCATCCCGACCAGCTGCTGCTGCCTGAATGCAGAGACTCAGGATGCCCTCTCTGTCCTCAGAGGCTTGTGTAACCATCTCTGTGCCCGTTGCCCTTCCAACGTTCTTGCTTTCAGGGGTGGGCACAGGGATCCCGCCAGCTGGCCATGGGCTGGAGCATTCTGAGTGAAATGCCAAGCCCAACTTAGAAAACTCTGCCCCAGACAGCAGCCCGAGCATCTGCCGAGGGTCGTCTTCCTGTGTTTACTCTGAGGCCACTCTTCCTGACAAAGGCCCCTTGTCCTGTCCAAGAAGGGGGCAGGTTTTTAGACATGGACTGAGGATAAGTCCGAGGTGTAGGAGTTGCTGGGACGGACTGTGTGGAGGTCGATGGCGGCCCTGCCACCCCCTCCCCTGCTTGCTGGCCCAGCTCCCTGTCCGCACTCAGGTCTACCCAACAGTTTCCTCCACACACACGTGCACATGTGCACAGCTTGCCAGGATGCAGGGCAAAGTGAAAAGGGCATCTCCTGAGTCTATAATGGCCTATAGGATTCCTGCATACCTACAGTCATTTGCAAAGTGGTGGTGCACGTGGACACGTGTGTATCAGTGTGGCACAGGCAGGACTGACTACATGTTACAGGGCCCGGCCCAAAATGAAAATGTGGCAGCCTTGTACAAAAGCATTAAGCATTTCATGATGGCGACAGCAGAGCATTAAATAAAAAATGGGCTCTTAGGCCGGGCACGTGGGATGACACGCCTGTCATCCCAGCACTTTGGGAGGCCAAGGCAGGCGGATCACAAGGTCAGCAATTCGAGACCAGCCTGGCCAATATGGTAAACCCCTGACAAAAATTAGCTGGACATGGTGGTGTACACCTGTAATCCCAGCTACTCAGGAGACTGAGGCAGAAGAATTGCTTGAACCTAGGAGGTAGAGATTGCAGTGAGCTGAGATCGTGCCACTGCACTCCTGCCTGGGAGACAGAGAGAGACTCCATCTTAAAAAACGGGGCTCTTGTGAATTTGGGGTCCCATGCCACTGCACAGGCCACACGCCCAGGAAGCAGTCCCTGCACATGCGTGTTGTGTGGTTACACCTCAGGCTCCTTTCTGGTCAAAGGACTCCAGGCTTCCATTAGAATCTCAAAGGGCAGTGGCACGGTGACTCACACCTGTAACCTCAGCACTTTGGGAGACTGAGGCAGGCGGATCACCTGAGGTCAGGAATTCGAGACCAGCCTGGCCAACATGGCAAGACCCTATCGCGACTACAAATATGCAAATTACCTGGATGTGGTGGCAAGTGCCTGTAGCTACTCAGGAGGTTGAGGCACAAGAATCGCTTGAGCCTGGGAGGCAGAGGTCGCGGTAAGCTGAGATCGCACCACTGCACTTCATCCTGGGCGACAGAGTGAGACTCTCTGTCTCAAAAAAAAAAAAAAACAAAACCTCACAGGAGTCCATGATACTCCAAAGGTTATAAAGCATTTAGTAGCAGAAGGCCAGTGCCAGGCAGGCCTGGGTTTGAGTCCCAGGCATGTCACTTCCCCCTTGCAGGACTGGACTAAGTTCTGTGGGGTTCAGAGCCTGTCTCCTCGTCTGTAGAAAGGGGATTGTCAAAACACTGACCTCCTAGTGCAGGAGAGACGGGAGCCAGCCCCACACAGTGCCTGGCACATTTCAAGCTCCCAGTCAGTGGTTGGTTAGTTAACCTTTAGTTATATCTGTTCTGCTTGTTATGTGTGATGTCACCTAGAAGTTTCTAAATCCTCCTGCCAGTCTGACCTCAGCTAGCTGTGCCTTCCATGGATGTCCCCAGCAGGCCCAGCACAAAGCATGGCAGGGCTCTCGGGGACCCTTGGTGGCGTTTCTGCCACCTGGTCTGCTGTGAAAAGGAGTGGGCCTGCACAGGTTCAGCCGGCCTCCTCCTCCGGCCCTGTGTGTTCGTTGGCTGACCTGACTGATCTGCTCTGTGGTATGTGTACTGTAAGAACATGTGACGGAGGCAGCAGCCTGAGAGGACCCAGGGCTGGCAGATAGAGGCTTCTAGGCTGAGCTCGGAGGGACTGGGCCCCTACCTGATAGCTTCTGGGTCAGTGTCACTCTGGACAGAGCCTTCTTCGAAAGCAGGGCATCCAGGAGATGGTTCTCAGGAGACCTGGGGCCCAGTGGCCCACTCCAGTGTGATAGCTCCTCAGGTATCTCTGTGCTGCCTCCCCAATTGTCCCCACTGGGTCTGCTAGCATCACAGGGAGAGGACCCCATTACCCAGTCACCCCTTCCCTCCTTTCCCCAGCCTGATCTCCTGGTTGCTCCCATCCTCTTTCAGGGAGGAGACTCCCAGGGGAGAGGAAGGAAGGGGGACATCAGGCTCTGGGGCCTGAGAGGAGGGGCTGAGGAGGCTAGTGTGACCTCGTCTTGGGACATCTACAGCCCGTCAGGCCTCTATTCCCATGGCTGTAATGTGCAAGCAGAGCCTTCGCTTCTGCCCCGGGGAAGCCCTGCCCTGTGCACCCAGGGAGGCTTCTTCTTTTTTTTTTTTTTAATATATACATTTTATTGTGTTTTAGGTTTTGGGGTACGTGTGAAGAACATGCAAGATTGTTGCATAAGGGCCGGGCGCGGTGGCTCATGCCTGTAATCCTAGCACTTTGGGAGGGCTAGGTGGGTGGATCACCTGAGGTCAGGAGTTCAAGACCAGCCTGGCCATCATGGTGAAACCCCATCTTTAAAATAAATAAACAAATAAATAAAGATTGTTGCATAGGTACATACATGGCAATGTGGCTTCCTGCCTTCCTCCCCATCACCCATACCTGGCATGTCTCCCCGTGTTATCCCTCCCAAGTCCCCACCCTCTACTGTCCCTCCCCTAGATCCCCCACACAGACCCCAGTGTGCGATGCTCCCCTCCCTGTGTCCATGTGTTCTCATTGTTCAACACCCACCTATGAGTGAGAACATGCGGTGTTTGATTTTCTGTTCTTGTGTCAGTTTGCTGAGAATGGTTTCCAGGTTCATCCATGTCCCACAAAGGACAGGAACTCATCATTCTTTATGGCTGCATAGTATTCCATGGTGTATATGTGCCGCATTTCAGGGAGGCTTTCAAACATGCACAGTGTGCTTTTTTTTTTTTTTTTTTTTTGAGATGTACTCTCGCTCTGTCGCCCAGGTTGGATGCAGTGGCACCATCTCGGCTCACTGCAACCTCCACCTCCCAGGTTCAAGCAATCCTCCTGCCTCAGCCTCCCATGTAGCTGGGACTACAGGCATGCACCACCATGCCTGGCTAACTTTTGTTTTTTTTTTTTCTAGTAGAGATGGGGTTTCGTCATGTTGTCCAGGCTGGTCTCGAACTCCTGACCTCAGATGATCTGCCCACCTTGGCCTCCCAAAGTGCTGGGATTACAGGCGTAAGCCACAGCGTCTGGCCATGCAATATGCATTTTTGCACTGATGAAAAATGGAAAGAACCGAAGATCCACCATGAGGGGAGAGGCAGACACATGGCGGGAGAGTCCTACTATGAAAGGTACACAGCAGTCAGAAGCTATGTGGGCTGACAGAGAAAGGTGTCCAGGAAATATTTTTAAGTGAAAAATGAACATTGCAGGCCAGGCACAGTGACTTACACCAGTAATCCCAGCACTTTGGGAGGCCAAGGTGGGTGGATCGCCTAAAGTCAGGAGTTCAAGACCAGGCTGACTAACATGGTAACCCCCCCCTTACTAAAAATACAAAAATTAGCCAGGCATGGTGGCACACGCCTGTAATCCCAGCTACTCGGGAGGCTGAGGCAGGAGAATCACTTGAACCCAGGAGGCGGAGGTTGTGGTGAGCCAAGATTATGCCACTGCATTCCAGCCTGGACAACAAGAGTGAAACTCCAATTCAAAAAAAGAAAAGAAAAAAATTAACATTGCGAAACAACACATACAGTATAAGTCATTTATATGAAAACAAACTACTATACATTCTCTAAACATATTGATGTGCAGGGAAAGGTCTAGAAAGACATATTTTACATGGATTGTAGCACTCACCCGAAGGGGCTGAGGGGGTGACCGAGGGGGCTTTCACCCTCTGGAGCCCTTCCCCCAGGTGCAGTGACCCTGTCCAGGCTCCCAGACCCCACAGAAGGAATGCAATTTATAATCCCAGGGCTAAGGCCAGGATGTACCCCTGGCACTCAGGGTGGGAATTCTGTGTGGCTTGTAAATAACTCACTTCCTGGCCACTGATAGTAAAATTGTCACAATCACCTTTTATTAACTACCCACCAAGGGCAAGGCACAGCCCGGCATCTCCCTCACAGCAACAAGGTGAGTATTATAAGCGTGGAATTGACTGTCAGGAACTGTGGGGGTGTGCGTTTCACCCTGCTTTCGGGCTAGCAAGGTAGCCTGCTATGGATTCATGGATGCTGGCAGCAGACGCAAGACTCTTGCGACTGAGGCAAAGGGCTTTAATGCCCAAATGCAACAGGCAACAGGAGTTCGTGTTCACCTTGGTTCCCCTGGTCTCATGGGGCAGATTTGGAGGTGGGCCCATGTTCAGTGGGTTTATGTCACAGCCGAAGAACCCTGAACTTGGAAAACTCCCAGTCTTAGAAGGGGGCTTCCAGCAAACCTGCCCAATCTTTGCCCTGGAGGGAAACGTTGTTTTTATTACCCTGGAAAGCAAACAAAACTTCCCTCTTCCCGGGAGGGAGACACTAAGTCTGTCTTCTGTGAAAGGAAAAGAAATCTCCGGACCCCAGCCTCACTAAGCCAAAGGGAAGAATCAAGCCCGGAACTAGGTCAAGCAGGTCCTTAACCTGGGAACTGAGGAGTGCAAACCTGCCTCCCAAGATAAAGCTACAGACCTCCCTCACCATTTGCCTACAGGGAAATTCCTTGTGGACAAAGGACAGAGGGAACTCAGAGTCATCCCCCTGCTCACTTGAGACAAATGCTTTATCTGATTGTTTTCCTCTGCCCTGTTGTTTCACTAAGCCAGACTATGGCACAAGTAACTATTCCTGTAAATTGGATATTCAGTGAAAGGCTAACAAGAAACTCAAAGGAATGCAGCCTGTTGTCTCTTATCCACCCTCTGACCTGGAAGCCCCCTCCTCGCTTCGAGTTTTCCCCGCTTTACTGACTCAGCCAATGCACGTTTTACATACATTGGTTGTTGTCTCACGTTTTCCTAAAATGTACAAAACCAAGCTGTGCCCCGACCACCTTGGGCACGTGTCCTCGGGACCTCCTAGGGACCCATCCTTCACCTGGGCAAAATGAACGTTCTAAATTGATTGGGACTTGCCTCAGCCGCTCTGTGTACCCGTCATGGGCTGCCCACTGCACGAACGTCTTTGAAAAGATAATCCAGAACAAAAGTTGTCACCAGACAAGCAGGAACACAAGAGGCCCTGGAGGACGATCTCCCAGTGTGACAGACTGGGGAAGGGAGGCGCTCACAAGCTGAGTCACCTCCTCAAGGTCACACAGCCATGACACAGCTGACTCCAAAGCCCCTGCCTTTTCCTCCTGCCTCCCAAATGCGCTGCTGGTCTAGCCTGGGAACCAAAGACCCACACGTAAGATTGCTTCCAAGCAAGTATCCATGGTGTTGTGGTTATCACGGTCACCTAGCAATATGGTTTCTGAGGGAAAATCCACTCTGAGTTCTCGACAACGACTAGCAGCATCGTGGGCATGGGGACTGTCTGTGGCTTGTGGAGCCAGCGCCACCCAGATGTGCCTGATTTGGGACTGAGTCATCCCAGAAGAGAAAATTCCTCCCTGGCTGCCCCCAGGTGATGTCAGAGGAGCTGGAAAAAAGAAAGAAGCTTCTGGAGGTGGGATAAATGCTCTTTTCTTTTGCAGAAGGAAAAAAAAAGTCACATTGTTCCATATTTATTTAAATATGAAATTTATTTATAGAGCAAAAAAGAGTTGATGTTGACTTCCAGCACCCAGCCAGGAAGTGGTCTGGCCTTATTTCTCTCTCCTCAGAGCACCCTGTCCCCTGGTGACCTAATCCGATTTTTCAGAGTTGGAGGCTGGACCCTGTCTCTGGGCCCCACCTGGTCTCTGGAGCCCACCCCTCCCCGTCTGGAGAATGGCAGGTTGGGGCTCCTCTGTCACTCACTCTTCATCTGCAAAATGGGGGCACGCACGCCTGCCTCATGCCACCCTTGCAGATAAAAAGCAGTCGAATAGTAAGCCAAGCATCTTCTCACTTGGTCAATTGCTAATATATGCATCTGTATTTGTAGAGAAGGAAGGTGAGGTACTCAGCCACTATCCCATGGATGCCTTTGAAGCGGGTCCCTCTTCAGTGCTCTCTCACAGTGCCCCTCTCGAGTTCCTCCCAGCCATCAAGGAGGAAGTGTCTTCCGCAGCTGTGCCTCTGAGCTCTCTGAAGTCATATGAGGTTTGTATTCTCAGAGGCTTGGGCAGGGCTGAGACCCAGGTCTCATCCTACAGAGTGAGAACTCTTACCCAGGAAATGCTCCATGCAACACCCTTTAACACTGCTTGTTGCATTTTAACTTCACAGCAACCCTGGGAGAAAAGGGCTTTCATGCTGTTTTATAGCTGGAGAAACCCAGGTTCTGAGGGTCTTGTGTGGCCAGGCCTCACGGCCAGTGGGGGTCAGAGATGGGACTAGAACAGTAACAAGTCTTTTACTGTCTCGGCCCAGCTTCCTGTCCCTACACTGTAAAACTTCTGAACCATGACACCAGACTGAACCCCTGCACCCCTGATGTCATCTCTGATGTCTCATGTGGTGGCGGGCACCTGTAATCCCAGCTACTCAGGAGGCCAAGGCAGGAGAATTGCTTGAACCCGGGAAGTGGAGGTTGCAGTGAGCCGAGGTCACACCACTGCACTCCAGCCTGGGCTATAGAGCAAGACTCCATCTCAAAAAAAAGGCCTTTGGTTCTATTCATGTTACTGCAAAATACATGATTTCAGTCTTTCTTATGGCTGCATAGTATTCTATGAGCATATATACCATATTTTCTTTATCCAATCAACCGTTGATGGGCATTGAGGTTATGCTACAGCCTCAGTTTCCCCCTCTGCAGCCTAGGCTGATGCCAGGCTCCTTGCCATCTGAAATTCTCATGGGATTCTAAGTTCTCTTCAATTGAACTGTGTGGTGTTAGTTTGGAAATGTCCAGAGAGGGTCAGTGACGTACCCAGGGTCACCCAGTGAGCTGAAGCAGTGCCAGGACAAGGTCCAAGCCCCCCGCCATAGGGTCAGGGCTCTGCCAGCCACACCTCCATGGCACAAGCCTCTGCAGGGACGTGGCGGTGGTGGATGGGCGGCCACCCTGACTCGGGGACACTGAGAACCCTGTTCTTCCCTTATGTGAGACCATTCTGGGTATGTCCCAAATAAGCTCCCATGGCAGACAGGGAAATTACAGGGCAGGGTGGTGGTGAGGAGGCCAGGAAGCACAGGGAGGATGGATGACCAGGCCAGGAGGGGCAGGCCGGCCGCCCACACTTTCCTGCCCCGGGATGACTGGCAGCTGTGGAGATGGCACCCAGAGGTCTTGGGGAGGGCTGGGCCCCCACCTCGGGAGATGCCCACCTGAGCCAAGGCTGGACAGCCAGGACTGGAGATGACCCATGATGTCTGTCACTGCCTAGGCAAGGTAGTGAGCTGGTGTCCCCACCACCTGGCATGCTTGCTGCCCCCTCACACTTCAGGCCTCAGTTTCTTTCTTTCTTTTTATAAAATATTGTATAAAGATAAGAGGTACAGATGCAGTGTGTTCCACGCATAAGGTGAAGTCTGGGGTTTTCGTGCAACCATCACCTGAATAGTTTATGTTGCACCCATGGAGTGATTCCTCACCCTCACTCCCTCCCACCCTCCGAGTCTCCCGTGTCTATCATTCCCCTCTGTGGGTCCATGTGCTCACATTTTGTAGCTCCCACTTACAAGTGAGAGAGAACATGCAGCATTTGACTTTTTTTCTGAGTTGCTTCACTTAAGATAATCACTTTTGACCAGGTACGGTGGTTCACGCCTGTCACCCCAGCACTTTGGGAGGCCAAGGTAGGTAGATCACCTGAGGTCAGGAGATCCAGACCAGCCTGGCCAACACGGCAAAATCTCATCTCTACTAAAAATACAAAAATTAGCCAGGCGTGGTGGCAAGCACATGTAATCCCAGCTACTCGGGAGGCTCAGGCAGGAGAATCGCTTGAACCCGGGAGGCGGAGGTTGCAGTGAGCTGAGATCATGCCACTGCACTCTGGCCTCTCAAGTAGCCGGAGAAAAAAAGATAATAGTGTTTGGTTCTATCTATGTTGCTGCAAAAGACGTGATTTCATTCTTTCTTACGGCTGCATAGTATTCTATAAGCATATGTACCATATTTTCTTTATCCAATCAACAGTTGATGGACACTGTGGTTGATTCCATATCTTTGCTATTGTAAATAGTGCTGGTACAAACAGCTGAGTGCAGGTACCTGTTTGATGGAATGACTTCTTTTCCTTTGGGTAGATGCTCAGTAGTGGGATTGCTGGATTGAACACTGGTTCTAATTTTGGTCTCAGTTTTGAGTCACCTTCTCAGGAGGGCCTTCGTGACCTGCCCATGTGGAGCAGCCCAGCCTGCTGGGTGCTGGTGACTATTTTCATCTGCTTTATTTCTGCCTCACTGTCCTGGAGCCACAGATGTGTGAAATCCATGGAGCTCGGCTTTGTCTGGCTTCCCCACTGCCTCCAACACCCTGCACGGGGCCTGGCACACATGGGGTGCCTGGTCCCTGTGCACGAGGCCCAGAACTGCCATCGTGGTTCACTTGCTCATGGAACGGCAGGGCAGGAGGGCAAGCTGCACCAGTAGGTGTCCACAGATGCATGGGATAAAGACAGGACCCACACAAGATGGAAATGCAGGGCCCTAGTTCAAGGACTCCTGAGCAAGGTTAACGTCAATGGCGAGGCCACGTGTGTACCATGTGCCTTTGGTATGATGTTTACCTCTGGGGTCCTCCCAAAAACCCATAACCTAGCCAGACCCGGTGGCTCACACCTGTAATCCCAGCACTTTGGGAGGCTGAGGCGGGCAGATTGCCTGAGCTCAAGGGTTCAAGACCAGCCTGGCCAACATGGTGAAACCCCATCTTTACTAAAATACAAAAAAATTAGCCAGCCATGATGGTCCATGCCTGTAGTGCCAGCTATTCGGGAGGCTGAGGCAGGAGAATCACTAGAACCTGAGAGGTGGAGGCTGCAGTGAGCCAAGACCATGTCACTGCACTCCAGCCTGGGTGACAGAGCAAGACTTCATCTAAAAAACAAAACAAAACCTATAACTCCAGTCTAACTGGGGAGAAAAGCATCAGACAAATCCAAACTGAATGATGTTCTATAAGATACCTGACCAACACTCCTCAAAGACCATGAGGAATTTCAAAACAGCAGCAGCGTGTTGAATCAAACGCCAAGCCCTCTAAGCACAGGGCCTGGGCGATGGCACAGGCCACATATCTGAGAAGCAGCCTGGGCAGGAGGCCTGAAAAGCAAATGGTGGGGGTGCCCCAGGCCCCCACAGCCCTTGGAAGCAGGAAAGGGGGCCCTGACAAGGAACCCTGTGGGTGCAGGTGGAATGAGGAGGAAACAGGGGCCTAACCTGGAGAAGGGGTAAAGGGTGTGACTGTGGTGACTACAGGCAGGACCCAGGGCCCCTCTCTGAGGTTCCTCAGCACAGGGGGCTGCCATGAGGCTGGGCACTGCCCAACAGGCCATGCACCCCAGCCACAAAGAGGCTCCTGTAGCTTCAGGGCCCAGCAGCTGGGACATCGAAGCTCAGCCACCTACAACCCATGAGTGTCCCCTGCATCCCGATTCTGCTCCTGTCCCCAGCAACAAGCAAAACAAAGAGGGGAGGAGCCCTGTCAGTGTCAGACACCCTTGCAGTGAGGGTCCGGCTCTGACCCACACTAGGGCATGCAGAAGCAATGCCCAATCAGAAACAAGACCAGTACTTTTTCTTTTTCTTTTTTTTTTTTTTTGAGACAGAGCTTTGCTCTTTTTTCCCATGCTGGAGTGCAATGGCAAGATCTCAGCTTACCGCAACCTCTGCCTCCCGAGTTCAGGCGATTCTCCTGCCTCAGCCTCCCAAGTAGCTGGGATTACAGGCATGCACCAACACATCCAGCTAATTTTGTATTTTTAGTAGAGGCAGAGTTTCTCTGTGTTGGTCAGGCTGGTCTCGAATTCCCGATTGCAGATGATCTGCCCACCTCAGCCTCCCAAAGTGCTGGGATTACAGGCGTGAGCCACCACGCCCAGCCAAGACCAGTATTCTAAATTAGACAAGACTCATTTTGAAAACCATGTCAGCAGAAAGATAGAGAATATGCTCAAGATCTCTCCAAGGGGTAGAGATTGGGGCATTTGGCTTCACCCAGCTGATGTTTGGGTGGAAAGTAACATGCCTTCATATTCAGGCCCAAACTAGTACAGATCCCTCAGCGCTTCCCAGTGAACTCTCCAGGGCATGCAAAGAATGTTCTAATGGGGAAGGGGTCAGGAGGCCTGGGCTCTGGTTCTCTGTTGCTAACTTGCTGTGTGATTGGAATGAGTCCTTAGCCCTCTCTGGGCCTCAGTTTCTTTGGCTGAACAGTAAAGGAGCTGTTTGGGGTGAGCTCTGGCAGGCAGGAGCCTACTGCCCTCGCTCTCCTGCAGGGCTGGCTGGGCAGGGAGAGAGACAGGCTGGGGAAGGAAGCATCTCTGGGGAAAGAAGGAGAAGAGGGGCCTTCTTGGGGCTGACAGAGGCAGGGGAGCATCAGTGCAGAGGTGACACGAGGCCCCAAGGGGAGGTTCCGCTGTGGTTAGGAGCTGAGTTCAGAACTCACACTTGGGTTTGGATCCTGGCTCTGCTGTCTACTTGCTGGGTAACTTTGGGCAAGCAGTTCAACTTCTTTGGGTCTGTTTTCTTATCTGCAATGTGGATGAAATGGCCATCCCTACCTCATGAGGGTACTGTGATTAGATGAGGAAAGGCAAGTGAAGGGTGTCACTCAATCTATAAGGAGCAGCTGGCAGAGGTGACACGACGGCGGATCACCCGAGGTCAGGAGTTCAAGACCTGCCTGGCCAACATGGTGATACCCTGTTTCTACTAAAGATACAAACATTAGCTGGACTTGGTGGTGTGTGCCTGTAATCCCAGCTACTCGGGAGGCTGAGGCAGGAGACTCGCTTGAACCTGGGAGGTAGAGGTTGCAGTGAGCCGAGATCATGCCACTGCACTACAGCCTGGGCAACAGAGCTAGAGTCTCTGTCTCAAAAAAAAAAAAAAAGAAGGAAAAACTATGAAAGAACCGCACCCACCCCCCCACAAAGAAAGAGAGGAAGAGAGACAGGAAGGAAAGGAGGGCAAGAGGGAAGGAAGGAGGGAGGAAGGAAGTGCAGACCAAAGCCCCCGACCCATAGCACTGCCTACAGCCTCTCTCCGAATGCCCTGGTGCCACCACGCCAGGGCAGCCTGGAGCAGCACCTGCCGGCCACTTCCCCGGCCACACAGCGCTGGCATCCTCCCTCCAGTCCAGCAGCCATCCTCTACTGGCCATAAAGGCCCCTTTCTCTGGTGGCTGTTTGTGTTGGGCCCTTCCCACCTCCACGGGCAGCCTCCAGACACTGCCGGCAGGCACGAGGACGCAGCCCCTGCCCGCTGCTGAAGGGCTGCCTTTGTGGACACACAGGCCAGCCGGCTGGTGCACTCTGGCCCTTGGAAGCCAGCTGCTTCCCACTCCTGCCCATCCAGTAGGTAAACAGGACTGAGAGCCAGCCTCTGCCACATTCCCAGCCCCCTCCCCACCCCAGCTCTGTAAGGTCCTGACTCCAGGAATGAATACACAGCCCCTGTTCTTCCTCAACCCACAACATAAATCATTGCTCCTCTGGCCGGGCAGCCTGCATCACAGGCGCCACTGACGCCTGCTGCCTGGAAACCGGGCCGGTCCCGCTTCCGCCCGCCTCCCGGAGCTGTAGGTGAGGCCGGCCTGGGAGCAGCCTGGGGCCACAGCTGGGGACAGTTCCAAGGTGTATTTCTCATTTTCAAAACACTGTGTGTATTCAAACATGCCCTGCCTTGTTCCAGAGAGATCTAAAGCAGCAACAAGGACATATCAGATGCAACCAGTGAAAATGAAGATCAGGACAAAAGGTTCAGAATGTTTTTTTTTTTTTTTTTTTTTTTTTTTTTAAAAAGGGGTTTTTTTTTTTTTTTTTTTTTTTTTTTTAAGAGACAGGGTTTTAGTCTGTTGCCCAGGCTGGTGTCATGGTGGGATCCTAGCTCACTGCAACCTCAAACNAAAAAGGGGTTTTTTTTTTTTTTTTTTTTTTTTAAGAGACAGGGTTTTAGTCTGTTGCCCAGGCTGGTGTCATGGTGGGATCCTAGCTCACTGCAACCTCAAACTCCTGGGCTCAAGCAGCCTTCCTGTGTCAGCCTCCATAGTAATTGAGACTACAGGTGCACACCACCACACCAGGTTGAGATTTTGAGTCCAGTTTAAAACAGAGGGCCAGGTGCGGTGGCTCATGCCTGTAATCCCAGCACTTTGGGAGGTCAAGGCGGGCGGATCACCTGAGGTTCGAAGTTCGAGAGCAGCCTGGCCAACGTGATGAAACCTTGTCTCTACTAAAAATACAAAAAATTAGCTGGGTGTGATGGTGCGTACCTGTAATCCCAGCTACTCAAGAGGCTGAGGCAGAAGAATCGCTTGAACCGGGAGGCAGAGGTTGCGGTGAGCCGAGATGGAGACATTGCCCTACAGCCTGGGCAAGAAGAGACTCCATCTCAAATAAATAAATAAATAAATAAATAAATAATAAAAATGAGGAACATCAGAAGCTACCTAAATGTTCCATGATAGGGAATTGATTAAATAAATTAGGATTATTAAATTACAATATAGCCACACAGTTCAATTCATATTAATATCTATTATGCAGCCATTCATACTGAAATTATAGCATTAAAATTAGGTATAGAACCTAATTTATTTACTAGTTATGTATTCCTAGAGCCTAATGGCAAGTTTGTATGTATAGGCCTAAGAGGATATTTCTGCAAAGGGAGCTAGACATCTCATGACCTTCTTGAAATGACCATGGCCTCCAAGAAGTTAAGAGTCACAGTATAAACAGCATGGATTGTAAAATCCCACTTTTATGTATGTGTGCAGCCTGAGAAGCTGTACCACAAACTTCAAAATCTCCTTATCTCTGAGTATGTGAATTGTGTATTTTTTCATCATTTTTCTACCAGCTTGATCTATTCCCTTATCCTGGTAAGCCACAACTTTGGCCATAAAACCTCTAGCAACCAAAGAAAAACAAAAGCGTGGTCAGTCACTATTCCCAGAGTTCACGGGAGAAAATAAGAGACTGCCTTTGGTATGAAAGAGGGTAGAGAGTTCTCTGAAGAGGTGGGCCAACTGGGAGGGAGACTGGCTCTTAGCATGTGAGGACAGGGTGCAGGGAAGCCTTGATGAGGGGCTGAGGTGTCTGCAAATATCAGGTGATCCATCTGTCCAGGGGAACACCTTGCAGCCCTCCTCGGCTGGCCCCATTCAGGAAAGGGGCTGACTCATTTCTTCACAGCGGGGTACAGTGAGAGAGGGTCAGACACTCTCTGTTCACTTCTTCATAAGAAGGACAGGCAGCAACATTACAGAGTCAGCCAAGAGTTGTCCACTGTCTAGCACAAGTAGAAGAATATTTGGAGGTTACTGAAATCAGAGTACGCAGAAAGTTGTTCACTCCACCCAAGCGAGGAGGTCACCCACCTCAGAGGAAAACCCGCAGAACGTATTCAAGAGTGTTCCAAATATCTATTGCTGAGTCACAAATCACCCCAGAACTTAGTGAACTAAAGTTTACAACAGCAATGCTTTTATCATCTCTCATAGTTTCTGAGGCCCAGGAAATCAGGATGGACTCATTTGGGTGGTTCTGGCTCAAGAAGGCTCTCATGAGGTTGCAGTCAGATGGAGGCCAGTGTTGGAATGGCTCAAGACTGAACACCCGGGGATGACCAAGTATCTCTATCCGTAGAGTCTCAGGGCCTCTCCATGTGGTCTCTTCTTGTGTGACAGCTTGGGCTTCCTAACAGCATGGCAGCCTCAGGACGGTTAGTCTACTTATTTGGCAGCTTAGACCTCCAAGCACAAGTATTCTAACTGACCAGGCCGAAGCTGTGCCACATATTAGAGGCTAGGACTGGAAGTCATCCGCGTTACTTCCATTGCTTTCTGTGGGCTTTAACCAAGCTACAGGCCCATCAGATTCAAAGACACAGGACACAGACCTCATCTCTCCGTGGAAGGGGTGTCAAGGTCACTCAACATCACGTAGATTGAGAGATGCTGCAACCATCTTTGGAAAATATAATCTTCCAAACAGAGCCATCAACAATATCCAGTGCAGGGAAGAACAAACTGAGGCAGGTTAAGTCCTGAAACCTTTGGCCTTTGAACATTTTATCTACACAAAATTCACCATTATAGGCCTCAGCTAACCCACAAACACTTTGAGCTGTGATAGGCGCCAAGTGTCGGCCAAGAAATGGGCTTTGGTAGTGGCCATCTTTGTCTGATCGCAGGGCTGAGTTTGGGCAATTATTTAAATACACTGTTGAGGCCGGGCGCAGTGGCTCATGCCTGTAATCCCAGCACTTTGGGAGGCTGAGGTGGGTAGATCAACTGAGGTCAGGAGTTTGAGAACAGCCTGACCAACATGGTGAAACCCTATCTCTACTAAAAATACAAAAATTAGCTGGGCGTGGTGGCGGGCACCTGTAATCCCAGCTACTTGGGAGGCTGAAGCAGGAGAATCTCTTGAATCTGGGAGGTGGAGGTTGCAGTGAGCCGAGATCCCACCACTGTACTCCAGCCTGGATGACAAGAGCAAGACTTCATCTCAAAAAAAAAAAAGAAAAAGAAAATAAATACACCACTGAGTTTCACCATACTATTGATTTGTTTTAAATGAGTGGAGGCCAGGGACTGTGGCTCACATGTGTTATCCACGCACTTTGGGAGGTTGAAGCAGGGGGATCGCTTAAGCCCACAAGTTCAAGATCAGCCTGGGCAACACAGTGAGACCGCCATCTTCCTTAAAACTTTACAAAAGGTGGAAAACAGAGAAGTGGACCTACAGATGGAAATGGTGGAAAAATTGTTTGCCCCCACCCCTAAGACAGTTGAGGCTGAGAAGAGTCAAGAGCTGCTGTCATCGGCCCACACTGGCTGCTGATCAGCCTTGAGTCTGTTAGCTGTGCGTTAGTTCTCTGACGGAAAACCAGAACAACAGCAACAATAAAAGAACGAATAAAACAATGTGTCTGTCTAAAGTATTTTGGGGTAAAATTATACCATGCCGGCCAGGCGCGGTGGCTCAAGCCTGTAATCCCAGCACTTTGGGAGGCCGAGGCGGGTGGATCATGAGGTCAAGAGATCGAGACCATCCTGGTCAACATGGTGAAACCCCGTCTCTACTAAAAATACAAAAAATTAGATGGGCATGGTGGCGCGTGCCTGTAATCCCAGCAACTCAGGAGGCTGAGGCAGGAGAATTGCCTGAACCCAGGAGGCGGAGGTTGCGGTGAGCCGAGATCGCGCCATTGCACTCCAGCCTGGGTAACGAGCGAAACTCCGTCTCAAAAAAAAAAAAAAAATTATACCATGCCTGGGATTTGCTTTAAAATACTCCAGCAAAGAAGCAAAAAGTACGTGGAGGGACCAAGACCTGCCATGACTTGCTAATTGTTGAAGTTAGGGGTGTGTACATGAAGGGTGTTTGTTTGTTGAGATGAAGTCTCGCTCTGTCACCTGGTGTTTGTTAGATTGTTTGTTTGTTGAGACAAGAGGAAGTCACCTAGGCTGGAGTGCAGTGGTGGGATCTCGGCTCACTGAAGCCTCTGCCTCCCAAGTTCATGTGATTCTCCTGCCTCAGCCTTTCAAGTAGCTGAGATTCCAAGTGCACACTGCCATACCCAGCTAATTTTTGTATTTTTAGTAGAGATGGGGTTTTACTATGTTGGCCATGGCTGGTCTCAAACTCCTGACCTCAAGTGATCCGCCCGCCTCAGCCTCCCAAAGTGCTGGGATTACAGGCGTGAGCCATCGCACCTGGCCATGTGTCAATTTTCTTAAGTTAATTGATTCAAAATTAAGAAAAGTCACCAAATGGGTATTGTTAGCTGTTCCTTTCTTTTTCCTGTAATATTTTTTTTTGCTGTTTTTGAACTTGTTTTGTCTGCCAAGGGAACAGGTATCCTTAGTGGATAAGGGGTACCAGGCATAAAAGATGAAGAGACAATTATTGGGCTGGAATTTGAGGTGGGTGGATCACCTGAGGTCAGGAGTTCAAGACCAGCCTGACCAGCCTGGCCAAGGTGGTGAAACCCTGTCTCTACTAAAAATACAAAAAAAAAAAAAAAAAAATTGGTAGGTCTAGTGGTAGGTGCCTGTAGTCCTAGCTACCAGGGAGACTGAGGCAGGAGAATCGCTTGAACTGGGAAGCAGGGGCTCACACCACTGCGCTCCAGTCTGGGCAACAGAGTGACTTTATCTCAAAAAAAAAAAAAAAAAAAGAGAGAGAGAGAGAGACAATTATTGAAGAATAAGTGTTAAACAGAATGAATTTTGGTCATTAGCTTAATCCCAGACCACACCCTATCCCATCCACTCCCTAACTTGAAAAACCTGGCCACTTCCCAGGCCTGGTTGACAGGGGCCTCGTCTAACACAAGACTGGCCCGCCCTCTGGTGGCTACTGGCAGAAGTGCATAGATCCGTGCTCTTTTTCCGAGCTCACAGAAGCCAAGTTTTAGAGCTTCCAGTAGAGGTCACAAACTGCTTGCTCCACAGGCCCAATGCGACCAACAGATGTGCTATCTATAAAGTATGAATACAAGGGCCAGGCAGGCTCTTAATATGTTACCAGCATTTAAAAATCTAGATATTTTACGTACAAATCCAGATTTCTGGCTTTTTGGAAAGCCAGGTCTGACAATGACGGGAGGATACCCGCATTCCCCAGTTATCCATCTGGCCTCTGTAGTTTATGTTGAGTTTTTCCAGCACGCAATCGCTGTTGCGGACGGAATAATAACGCCCAAATATTTTTCTCCACCAGAAACCTTGGAATGTGACCTTATTTAGAAATCAGATCTTTGCAGGTGTAATTAGTTAAGCATCTGAAGATAAAATCATATTGAATAAAATCATATTTTGGGGTGCACCCAAAATCCAACAACTTATGTTGGAAGAGGGGGGACACCAGCTTGGTGCAGTGGCTCACATTTGTAATCCCAATGCTTTGGGAGCCTGAGGAAGGAGGTTTGCTTGAGGCCAGGAGTTTGAGATGAGCTTGGGCAGCATAGCAAGATCCAATCTCTACAGAAAATTTTAAAAATTAGCCAGACCTGGTGGTTCACACCTGTAGTCCTAGCTGCTCAGGAGGCTGAAGCAATAGGATCAAGTGAGCCTAGGAGTTTGAGGTTAGTCAGCTATGATCACACTGGTGTATGCCGGCCTGGGCCACAGAGCAAGATGCTGTCTCAAAAAAGAAGAAGAAGGAGAAGGAGAAGAAAGAAGAAGAAGAAGAGGAAGAAGAAGAAGAAAGAGGAGGAGAGGAGGAGGGAGGAAAAGGAGGAGGGGAAGGGGAGGAGGGAGAGGAGGAGGGGGAGAAGAAGAGGGGAGGAGGAGAATGAAGAAGAGAAGAAAGAGGAGGAAGATAGAGAGCCCCAGAGAAGAAGGCCATATGGAAATGGAGACAGCCTGGAGTAAGGTATCTGCAGGTCAAGGAACGCAAGGATGGCGGGCAGCCACCAGAAGCTGGGGATACACCTGGCACAGATCCTCCCCCAAGAACTTCAAGAAGGACCCAACCCCACTGACACCTTGATTTTGAAGTTTTGGCTCCCAGAACTGTAGGAAAATAAATTTGTGTTGTTTTAAACCACCCAGTGTATGGGCATTTCTCATAGCAGCCCTAGAAAACTAACAGGGAATCCCCAGGAAATCCTTGCCCTTCTACAACACAGGCCTCTGCTCTAAAGCTTCAAGGAGCAGAGCTCACACCTCCCAACTGGGTGATGAACTAATCATTGGAACGTTCTTTCTGCTAAACCAGTACACAACACAAACAACACAAAATTAAGCTAGAGTCTATAAAAAGTGGGGAGAAGGGTTCCTGGAAAACACTGGAAAAAAGTGAGTGGAAACAAGATCTTAAAAAGAAAGAAACCCCGCTGGTTATGGGATCAGGAAGGGCTTCATGGAAGAAGTGGCACCTGAACTGGGCCTTCAAGGATAGCTCTGCCAAGACAAGCAGAAACTGGTGGGAGTGCAAGGCATATTCCAGGTGAAAGAGCAGTGAAAGACCCAGAGGAGGAATGTGTGGGTCATGCACAGTAACATTCATCCATTCCTTCCATGAATATTTCTTCACTGAGCAGTGAGTAATGAGCTTAGTTGGATGGAGCTGTGTGGCCAAGTGGGGTTGGTAGGTTGAAATGAAACAGCAGGGTCTATCTAAATCTTTAAACAATCCTGGGTCCCCAAGCATGCTAAGTAAAGAATTTGACACTTATACACCTTCCCATGGGTTTTCCTTCAAGCTAAACTACTCTACTGGCCCCTTGTATAGAGGACTATCGGTTTTGTGTCTTTCCAGGGTCCCTTTCCCTGATAACAGATCCATGCCCTGGAAGCAAGGATGGACACCTGATTGGCCCAGGCCTGGCCAATCACTTCATTTCATCCACCTGGCAACCGTAACAGATCCAATCAGGGTCCTTCCCTGGGATTAATATAGAGATTCTGGGTGCAAGCAGCTCTCTCTCAGCTGGGGCAGTCTTGTTCCCTGCCACATGGAGACAGCCCATCAGGAGTCAGACAGAGTGAAGCCAACAGGTGAAAAGAAACAGTAAAGCAAAGACAGCATGGAGGAGCCCTGGGGGTGCTGGACTCACAGTTGCCATCCGCGAAGACCTGGTTCGTCAAATTCTTCCTTCAATTCCGAGACTTGTTGCAGGATCCCCACCTTCTATGACAGCCAATAAATTCCTTCTCTGTCTAGGCCAGTCGGAGTTAGGTAGGTGCCTGCCACTTGCAACCAAAGGGTCTTGGCTGGTACAGTTCTATTTCTAAAACCCTGCCCCTGCTGACCAAGCAGCCAGTGAAAGCAAAGGGAGATGGTGCCCATCCCAGCAGCAGCCCTCTCTCCGCCTCAGAGAGGTCACCCCAGGGCACTTCCTGGTGGGTGGTTGGTGCTGATAGGGTGACGCTGACAAGGCACAGGGATGTGAATCCAAGTCAATTACGAATAGGGTAGAGAAGATAACAAATCAGACTCTCTCCAAAGGACACACATGTCCACCCTCAGTCATTCCTTTGGATTTTGGCTCCCTTTGAAACAAGCTAAGACAGACGTTCAGGAGGCACAAAGTAGACCAATTTGCTAAAATGCCAGAATGCCCTAGATGCAGCCACCAAATTGACTGGTGCAAATTTTGTAAATCAAAATTACTAAAAACTTGTTTCTTTTAACTAACTATAACATTTCGGAAATTCATGTAAAGTGTTGACGTTTTGATTTCCAGCAAGAATCACTTGGGATACATTGGCTTGGAAAAATATTACAGAAAGATTCTAAAGGGAAAGGTAAAATTGTTTAAGGCAACTGAAGAGAAATGAATCTCCAATGGTGAGAAACAGCACTAGGAGTGCTTGTAGATGTTTTATTTTGTTGTTTTATTTTATTTTATTTGAGATGGGGTCTTGCTCTGTCACCCAGGCTTAAGTGCAGTGGTGCTATCTTGGCTCACCGCAACTTCCAACTCCTGGGTTCAAGCAATTCTCCAGAGTAACTGGGATTACAGGCAAGTGCCACCACACCCAGCTAAATTTTTTTATGTTTTTGGTAGAGACGGGGCTTCACCACATTGATCAGGCTGGTAGATGTTTTAGACATGGATGATATTCAAATGGCAGGTAGAGAAGGTAGCCTAAGAATTGGCCCAATTCAGCCAATTCAGGGCTGAATTGGGTCAAGATCATTCATTCATGCATTCATTTCAACATATGTCCTAGTTACCCACCAGCCCCAGGCCGCAGGGATACAGCTGTGGTAAGACGGGATCTGTGCCCTAAGGAACTTGGCTGGAGGAGCTTCATGGAGTCAAAAAGATGCGACCCAATCCTATATCCTTATAGATATATCCTACATCTAGCCCAGGGCAGGGTAGAGGCCTGTGCGAGGCCATCAAGGAGCAGAGGCAGCCTCGTTCCCTCTGCCTGTAGAAGTCAGGGAAGCAGTGATGTTTGAGCTGGATTAACTTGTTTTTGTTTTTCTTTTTCTTTTGAGACGGGTCAGTTTGGGTGACAGAGCAAGACTGTAGTGCAATCATGGCTCACTGCAGCCTTGACCTCCCAGGCTCAAGCAATCCTCCTGTCTGAGCCTCCCGAGTAACTGGGACTACAGGTGCAAGCCACCTCATCTGGCTAATTGTTTTGCCTTTTTGTAGAGATTGGGTCTTACTGTATTGCCCAGACTGGTCTCAAATTCCTGGCCTCAAGTCATCCTCCCCCTTCGGCTTCCCAGAGAGCTGTGATTAACCATGTGTGCCACTGCGCCGGGTGGGACTGAGCCCTGCCCTGCGGGACGTGTCACCCTCTCCAGGCAGTGTCAGGTTGAATTGGATGCAGGACACCCAGGTGGTATCCACTGGAGAACAACTTGGTGTGTAGAGAAAAATCCCCACCCATTTTGGTGACCAGAGGGGAAGTATTCCGTGTTGACAGAGTGAGAGTAGAAGAAAAAAATAGTTTTGCTTTTCTTTCCCCCTTAGATAGACTATAAAGGAGATTGAGGCTGGGCACAGTGGCTCGTACCTATAATCCCAGCACTTTGGGAGGCTGAGACATGTGGATCCCTTGAGGTCAGGAATTCTAGACCAGCCTGGTCAACATAAGAAACCTCATCTCTACTAGAAATACAAAAAAAAAATTCAGCCGGGCATGTTGGCATGCACCTGTAATCCCAGCTACTCAGGAGGCTGAGGCAGGAGAATCACTTGAGCCGGGGAGGTGAAGGTTGCCGTGAGCTGAGATCGCGCCACTGCACTCCAGCCTGGGTGACAGAGCGAAACTCTGTCTCCAAAAATGAATTAATTAATTAAATTAAAGAGATTGAGAGGCGATGCTGCAAAGAGGGGCCTCCTTCCCCAGCAGGGACAGGGAAGCAAACATTCCCGGGAGACTTGCAAGACACCCACCCACCCGTCTCATGGCATGGCAGGAATCCAAAGAGGATGGGCAGTGGGAGCAGCAGCTCAACCTCCAGGGTCAGCCCAGCCTTCTCTAGAGGCTGACCCATCCCACAGGGGGTACATCAAGGCTGCCCACTCTTCCAGAGAAGCAGTGACAGAGTCACACCAAATGTGCAATGTGAGAGAGAGAGAGAAAGCAAGGCAATCCAAAACCTAACAAAACATTTTCTGGACTCGTACCTGTGCACGTTTTTGTTTTTTTTTTTTTTAACCTGTGCATGTTTTCACAGAATCACAACACTGGGCAATTGAGCCCAATCCCCTCATCTAACACATGGGGCACCCATGGAGAGGCGCTGACCCAGCTTCAGAAGCAGGGTCTGGCAGAATCTCCGTGTCCTCCTCCTTCTGTGCTTCCCCAGTACCCACGCTCCCACCCACATTCAACCATGGCTTGTTTATGAAAACACACGAGTTTCCACCATGGGCATTATCTCAGTGTGGGAGGCACGCCAGGAGTGGCTAACACCCTGGGCAGCTGACCTTGCTGTCGGCCAGGCCTGGAGCAACACCGAGGCTCCACTGCACTCCCCTGCCGGCACCAAGGTCAGCCCTGGGAAACAGAGTCTTCTCATCCACACATGGGGCTCAGTGGCTGGTGATCCCTGCCTCATGGAGTTGCTAAGAGGATTCAACAGCATAATGCAGCCCAGACGCGGCCCATACTGACTCACGCCTGTGATCCCAGCACTTTGGGAGGCTGAGCCCAGGAGCTCGAGATCAGCCTGGGCAACATAGCAGGACTCCCATCTCCATAAAAAGTTTAACAGTTAGCCAGGCATGGTAGCACACACCTGTAGTCCCAGCTACTAGGGAGGCTGAGGTGGGAGGATTACTTGTGCCTAGAAGTCCGAGGCTACTGTGAGCTATGATCTCACCACTGCACTCCAGTCCAGGCAAAGGAGTGAGAAATCTTCTCTGGAAAAAAAAAAAAAAAAAAGAAGAAATAGGCTGGACGAAGTGGCTCACACCTGTAATCTCAGTACTTTGGGAGGCCGAGGCACACAAGATCAGGAGTTCAAGACCAGCCTGGCCAACATGGTGAAACCCCATCTCTACTAAAAATACAAATATTAGCCAGGTGTGGTGGCGTGCACCCATAGTCCCAGCTACTTGGGAGACTGAGGCAGGAGAATCACTTGAATCACTTGAAGCCAGGAGGAGGAGGTTGCAGTGAGCCAAGATCACGCCACTGCACTCCAGCCTGGGTGACTCTGTTTCAAAAATAATAACAAAATAATAATAATAATAATGCAAAGGACATAGGGCACTAAGGGGAACATAGAAATGTTCATTTTTTCCTCTCCTTTCCCTCAAAATATAAACAATTTGGATTTTTGTTTGTTTCTAGTCAAACGCACCCCCTCTCTGAGCTCTCCACAAAGGTGGCGGGTGGGATGGAAAGGCCGCTGTAGGACCCTGGGTGTAGCTTGGGTTTTTTCTTTCAGATTTGTTCCCAGGTCCGAGTAATTCACCTGAGAGAAGTCAACACATAGTCCCTGTTCCCAGGAAGCTAAATGCCGAGGGAAAGCAAGGTGCCAGGATGCAGTGGGTGCACAGGGAGGCCTGGGTGAGGATGGCACCATGCCCAGGGAGTGGGTGGGCAGGGGTTCCCATGCAGCTGGGCCCCAGTGATGGCTTCCCGAATGGCCACAGCCCCGTCCGCACTGCAGGTTAGCACCTGGGCCTGTCCCCAGTGATGCTCTGTTTGCTGCTGGGCCAAGGGACCCTGGGAACCCAGCTTGACAAGATATGGTGACAATGGAAGGATTGTTCCAGAAGCTGGGGCCCTGGCTAGCTACTGGCTTCCCGTCATCTCAGCAAGTGCCGATCCACCAGGTACGAAAGCCAACATTTTCCTGCCAGTTGAAGACAGTCATTCAGAAGGCTGCTCTCAGCAGCTGCAGGCGCCTCCCAGCCACTCCGAATCTGCTGTTCTCATCTCCACCCTTCCATCCTACATGCTGGGAGCAGCCCCTTGGCAAATCCCGTCACTCCTCACACCACCTTCCAGAAAACTCCTGAGCCTCCAAGTCTGAGCTTGCTGTTGGCAGCGAGACACAATGAATAGCAGAAAAGCTCCCCTTCCTAAGGAGCCGCCCCAGTGAGACAGGCAGAGCCTGCCCAGGCTACAGGCTGGCACCGGGGGCATGCTTTCGCTGCTTGGAAAGCCCTGGGGCTGGTTATCACCAGCGATCCGTCCATCAGATGACTGGCCCAAGGTCACAGTTCATAAGCTCCAGGGCTAGAACTTACAGCTCCGGTGCCCAGATTCCATCCCCTCCACACCACAAAAGGATCCGTTAAAAGGAAGACACATCTGGTTAGGGGTAGGCAAAACCTAAAGGGGAGAGAAGTCACAGAATAATGACGACAGTCCCCCAGCTCAGATAATCCCAAAAATAAAATTAAGACACATGAGTATTCTTCTGCCACACTGGCCAGCTGCAGTGGCTCATGCCTGTAATCCCAGCACTTTCGGAGGCCGAGTTGGGCAGATCAGCCTGGCCAACATAGTGAAACCCTGTCTCTACCAAAAATACAAAAATTAGCCGGGTATGGTGGCATGTGCCTGTAGTCCCAGCTAATCAGGAGGCTGAGGCAGGAGGATCACTTGAAGTGGGGAGACGGAGGTAGCAGTGAGCTGAGATCCCAAGATCACACCACTGCGTGTGTGTGAGGCTGAGGTGGGAGGATCACCTGAGGTCAGGGGTTTGAGACCAGCCTGGCCAATATGGTAAAACCCCATCTCTACTAAAAATATACGATGTAGCCAGCCATGGTGGTGGGCACCCGTAGACCCAGCTACATGGAGGCTGAGGCAGGAGAATCACTTTAATCTGGGAGGTGGAGGTTACAGTGAGTGGAAGACTGTGCCACGGGACCTCAGTCTGGGCGGCAGAGGGAGACTGTCTTAAACGGTTTTTAAATATTAGAATCATAATGCTGACAAGCATGTAAGAACCCAAAACGTACTCCACTGATGGCATTATCTCACTTGGTTTCACCTTTCCCACAAGCCATTTGCTAAGAGGAGGCGGAAGCCTTTGAAAAGCTCACACTCTGGATGAAAAAGCTCTGAGCTGCACTGTGATGATGGCTGACGACACTGCAAATGTCCTAAATGTCACTGAATTGTGCTGTATTGTATTTTAATTTTTTTTTTTAGAGATACAGTCTCCCTCTGTTGCCCAGGCTCAAGTGCAATGGCACAACCATAGCTCACTGCAGCCTCGACCTCCTAGACTCAAGCAATCCTTAGCCTCACCCACTGCCCCTCCCCTTCCCAGACTAATTAAAAAAAAAATTTTTTTTTTTTTTTTGATACCTACAGGATCTTGCTATGTTGCCTAGGCCAGTCTCAAACTCCTGGGCTCAAGTGATTGTCCTGCCTCAGCCTCCCAAACTGCTGGGATTACAGGTGTGAGCCACCGTGCCCAGCCATAAATGCTGTTTTTGTGAAAAATAGTGCCAAGGGTAAGAATAATGAGAGTATTCCCAGCAGATGGTGTTTATAAAGTTTTTATTTTCCATTTTCTTAAAAATAACATTTGCTTTCTTTATGCATGTGTGGAGTGTACTTGTTTCCTTAGGCTGAGTAATAGGCAGATAAAGAGGACACGAGGCAGGGTCCCCAGGTGGAGGTGGGGCGGGGCGTGAGAGGACAGGGGCGCAGGGGAAAGGGACGGCACGGTGACTCACGGGACGCTTGAGTGCCCATCAATGCACACACAGTCTAACACTTTGTTTTTTGATTTTTTAAAGAGACATCTAAAATTACGGAGAGATACAATTTCAGCACTTAAAATCTACAGACGGAAATCCAAGCACTTGAATACAATTCCTAACTCTAAGCTCAGTTATTGCACACCACACAGTTTAAGCAGGCTTCAGGCTGGAAAGCAGTTTGCTCTACTGGGAACGTCCTCGTAATGTCGGGGTCTCCTTCTGTACCCACAGTGTCTCTCCCCTGGGACTGCCGCCAGCCCGCAGCCTGTCGATGACCCCAGGTATCAAAGCTTAGCCATTCCTTCTCCCCAAGGGCTGGGGGCTCTGGTTTTGGTGAAGCAGAGGGTCTCTGTGTTGATGCTAACAGACGCCATCCCCTCTGAGATGAAGCTGGAAGCAGGTGGAGCCCGTGAAAGGCTGAGTGGGTGGCTGCCCGCTGCAGCCAGGTGGGCTGGAGTGAAGGGGTGTGACCAGCTCCCACGTGCGGGACAATGGTGGGGGGCAGTCGAGATGCCCTGCCCACTCCCACCCACTGCCCCTCCTTTCCAAGCTCCTAGGTGTGCTTCCTTCTCCATCATCCTTGGACCCTCTCTGAGTGGTCTCTCAAGGCACATTTATTTTCTCTGCTCCAACCCACCCACTCTCAGATCTCCACCTCCCCCAACACCCGCAGGTCAAGGAGGCCTGGGGCAGCCAAGGGGAGTTCCAGAACCAAGAGAACCATTCTTTGAACGCACGGTTGGGTTTGTTCCAGCACGGCCCTGATTCCCTTACCTGCCTAAGCCAGGGGAGCGGGGGCAGGAAGGAGCAAGGCATTCAAGGAGAGGGTGCTGGAGGGGCTGGGCGGCAGGCCCCTGGGTCAAGGGCACAAATCCAGGAGCTGAGGAAGGACCGATCTGCAACCTTGCTCATGAGGAAACCTTAACCTCGTCTCACAAGAAGCCACTTTGAGGCCGACCTTCAGCCCCACTGGGAACTGCTGTTTTGTGTACCTTTGGAGGGCCCAGTCTCAGTGGGGTGAAAAGTAATGCGGGGGCTTCAGAGGCAGGCAAGGCTGAAGCCCTGCCATGCTGCCACAGCCGACTTCAATGCTTTTTGCTTTCTTCCTAAAATGTATTTACAAGGACACACAAACGTGCACAGCCAGGAGACCCGGAGACAGAGAGAGGTATGCACCCCACGAGCAGAGGGTGACATCAGGAGGAGAGGGGACACCCTTCCTCCACACACCTTCCCTCCCCAGGCCCTGCAGCATCCTTAACAGCTCCCCCCACAGGAGGAAAGTTCCAGAACTCCAGCTGGGGCAGAGGGAAGAGATAGGCTCCAATCCTAGCAAGAGCAGAAGTTTCAAGTAGCTCCGAGCAGGAGGTGCGGCCACCTCAGAGAGCAGAGCGCTGATGAGGAACAGCATTTCCCTGAACTGAGCCGGGACTAGAGGAGGAGGTGGAGGGCAGAGAGAGGACAGCAGGAGACTGGGGGGTCTGGGACACCTCAACAATCAGAACTGGGCTGCAGAATGGGAAGCGGTTTATGGGGCTAAGTGGAGCTCTGCAATTTCCCCCAGGAAGGACTCGGAAGATGTTGATTCTAGGGCAGAGTGAGGGGTGGACACGGAGAGGCTCTTTTGTCAAGTCCAACAGATGCTCACAGATGCTGGGAGGCTGGGAACAGCCAGGTTGGGAGCCTCACCCAGAGAGCCTCATGCATGGACCCACACCCGCCGCCCACCCAGCATTCAGGGGACCCCTCCTCACACTCCGGGGCCCCTCCTCACGCTCCAGGGTCACCAGGATGGCCCCTAGGTTTACACGCAGACACACACACGCACACTGCGCTCACCACGCACTGAAGGGCATCACAGGCCCAAGTCTGGGTAGAAATGTTCCACCAAAGGTGTTGAGGAATCTGCTTTGATGGGGAGAACCGGATGTGTGGGAGAACACAACAAACAAACGAACGCAATACACAGGATCTCTTCTCATCTAGCGAAGTGAGCTCACCCTGCTCAGGACGTGATGGCGCGGTGTGGCCTCAGAGCCCGGCTGCCCCTGTCCCGTCCCCTCTGGCTTCTCACAACTTTCGCACTCTGCAGGCTTCGAAACAGAGCTTGGGGAAGCCCCTCTGCTGGGGAAGCCCTAGGGATCCTCAGAGCGGCTAGAAGGAAACCCCAGGGCGGAGGGGAGGGGGACTGGACACGCCAGTGGTGGCTCTCCTCCGGCAGGAGGAAGATCACGGTCTCGGCGTGGAAAGGCTGCAGCTTTCAGCAGCTGCTTCCCTCTGGGGTCTCAGGGACAGGTCTCTCTGTTGGTCGGGGCAGGAGGGGAGTGTTAAGGGTCCGGGAGGAAGTGGGCACACACACCCCTAGCCCAGACCCAGGCTCCTCACCTGCTGCTCCTGGCCCTCAGGCACCCTGAAGTGGACAAGAGGACCCCAGCAAGGGTGATGGAGACAGGAGCAGCACCCCATGGGAGCCAGGCAGAGGTCAACCATGTAATCACCGCCCGCTGTCCCCAAGAGAGCAGCCCAGGACATGAGTCCATCATGAGACCCAGAGAAAAGGGCTATTCCAGGGTCTGGGATTCAGAGCCGCCCCATCTAGACTCCTAAAAGCTCCCCCAGGCTCTGCAGCCACAGCCTCCTCCTGCTGAGCTGACCCCCTCTCCTCACCCTGCTCTACCCAAACCACCTGGGACAGACCTGGGACAGCTTGGCAAGGCTCCCCTCCCCCACCTCTCAGCTGCTGCCCTCCTCTTCTTTCGCCACCTTTGTCACTCTCCTAACCATGCTTGGGGATCCGGCAAAAGGACAGGGCTTGCTATAGCTGGGCATCCCAGCCGGTCCTATCCGAGGCTGGCAGGGATGTCACACCACACTGGCTCAGTGTTGGAGGACCTGAGTCGGTAGACAGCCCCTGCCCTCCCTCCCCTTTGCAATAGGGACAGGCTCGCAGGCCAGAGCATGACCTCAGAATGGGGAGGGAGAAGGGCAGGCAGGGTCGGTGGAGCCAGGGTAGGAACCCAAGGGGTCAGGGCTGGGCTGGGGGACGCGGCTGGGGGCATCTCATTTCATGGATTTTGACCTGTCAGTTTGTATTTGTGTGTGAATGTATTTTAAACCCAACAACAAATGGAAAGAAAACAGCTACAAGGAGGCCGAAGGGACCTTTGGGTGACTCACTCTGCCAGGAGCAGTGTGGATCAAGGACACATTTGTCAGCGCATGCCACACACACGCGCACACACACACACTCACACTGTCACTGTCCCAGCCATCTGTGCCATACGCATGCCATGCACACTCGCACTCCCCGTCCTTCCGGTGGAGCAAGGTCCTTCTGACCACAATTCCGGATCCATTCCTGAATCTGCCTGCTGCTGCTCAGAGCTCTGCGGTCGAGTCCCCCTGGCCGCCACCTCCTGAGGGCATCTACCAGATGTAGCCCCCGTCGTCAGCCTCGCCTGCCTCGCCCTCCTCCTCCTCGGCCTCCTCGCCTGCTTCCTCCGTCTCCTTCTCCTCCTCATCCTCCCAGCCGACACCACTCCCAAAGTCCCCCGAGAAACCCACGATGTCATCTGTGAAGGGAACAAGCCAACAGGCAGTGAGGGAGCTTCTGGCATGCCCCAGCCTGGTATCCCACAACAAGGGCCCCCCAGTCCCCAGCCCCCAGCAGGCCCGAGCCCCCCGGTGCATACCACAGTCAGGGCTCCCATGTGTGCGGGTGCCGGTCAGCTCCAGGCCCAGCTGGTCCACACACCAGCAGTCACCGCTGCTCTGGTCACACTGCATCTTCCGGTAGTAGCCATCCTCATCACAGCTCGGGATGAAGACTCCTGAATGGGACAGGGCCAGGCAGGGTCAGAGCAGGGACCCGGGCTATGGACTCCTCAGAGAGTTGACCTCAGAGCCTCATGCATGAGCAGGGGTGTACGCACCCCCAGAGCCCATCCAGACCAGGTGCTGACCCCCCAACAGGCCCAGATGCCGAGGGCTGGATCCCAGCCAGCAATTCTTCCAGTTCTACTCGCTAAAGATGAGGAAACCCACTTGCTTGAACCACCACTCCAGCCCCTGTGCCGGCTCCCATCCGCCCCATCCTTCCCTGACTCCATGGCCCCAGTCTTCTAGGACAACCAGTCTGACTTCACCAGGTTCGACGCTCTCCATCCTCCCGGAGCTCCTCCAGCCTGCTGTCCCCCGCTGGGAAAGCCCAGCCTTCTCCTCCCAGCCCCTCTGAGTCCAGCCTGCCTCCAGGCCCACCCACTTCCTGCAGGCCCCCGCTGCAGCTCCTGGGCACCCGTGTACAGGTCTCCCTGCTAGTACTGTCTTTTTGGTGTGTCCATTTGTGTGTTGTGTGTTTCCCGACTGGCCCAAGCTAAGGGTCATAAGGCTGGGGAGTGCATCTGTCTTGCCATCCGCTCTGAGCTGGGCTTGGAGTACGTGAGTGAGTGTCTCTCATGGAGCAGACTCCCTCAAACATTAGTCCCGTGCTTGCTGAAGGAAGCTGAACTCAGTGGAGGGTTCCAACATCCTTCTGTATCCCAACCTCCAGCTCTGGCAATGGATGGGCATTAAAACTGGTGCCTAAAACATGTTTTTCTAGGGGCGGATTGGGAGGCCCTGCCCCACCACAAGGAGAGACACAGGAGCGGGCATCCCTCTCCCGTCTTCCTGGGCCAGGGCCTCCTCTGGGCTCCACGTCTGCCATGAGGTCCAAGGCTGGAGCCACTGGGTCTCAGAGGAACCTAGGGAGCCGCCCCCCACCTCCTCCTCTAGCGCCTGGCCTGGCCCCTCACCTGGCTTCTTCTTGGCAGCCTCCTGGATCTGGACACGCTCCAGCTCTGCCAGGCAGGGAGGCTCTGCGGGGAGAGAAGTAGCCTCTGATGGGGCTGTCCCCTGGTGCTGGGGGGACACACTGAGCCCTTCAAGGCTCAGGCAGGGGCTCTGCAAGTTGAAAACAGCCCGTTTCTGACACGGGCCACCCCACAGCAGGGGTGAGAAGCACAGGGGCTCTGTGGCGTGAAAACACCCAGTCTCTCATTAGGGGACTCATCCCACAGCTATGGATGACCTGAAGTCCCCAAGAAGTCTTAGGGACCCATGAGAGGAGTCACAGGATTCAGAAGAGGAGGTGGCATGAGCACACAGACACCCAAGGGTGAGAGACCCCAGAGGAATGTAATGTTAAAGGGAATGTTAGAACTCCCAGGCCTGAAATTACAGTCATGCACTACACGAGGACGCTTCAATCAACAATGGACGGTGGCCCCATAAGATGACAGCACTACTTTTACTGTTCCTTTTCTACTTTTTGAGACGGAGTTTCGCACTGTTGCCCAGGCTGGAGTGCAATGATGCAATCTCAGCTCACTGCAAACTCTTGCCTCCTGGATTCAAACAATTCTCCTGTCTCAGCCTCCTGAGTAGCTGGGATTACAGGTGCCCACCACCACGCCCAGCTAATTTTGTATTTTTAGTAGAGACGGAGTTTCACTATTTTGGCCAAGCTGGTCTCTAACTCCTGACCTCATGATCCACCCACCTCAGTCTCCCAAAGTGTTGGGCTTACAGGTGTAAGCCACCTCGCCCAGCCCTTTACTGTACCTTTTCTATGTTTAGCTGTGTTTATTTTACTTTGAGATGGAGTTCCGGCTGGAGTGCAATGGTGCAATCTCAGCTCACTGCAACCTCCGCCTCCTGGGTTCAAGTGATTCTTCTTGCCTCAGCCTCCTGAGTAGCTGGGATTACAGGTGCTTGCCACCACTTCTGGCTAATTTTTGTATTTTTAGTAGAGATGGGATTTCACAATGTTGGTCAGGTTGTCTCAAGCTCCTGACCTCAGATGACCCACCTGCCTCAGCCTCCCAAAGTGCTGGGATTACAGGGGTAAGCCACTGTGCCCGGCCTATGTTTAGCTATATTTAGATGCACAAATGCTTATCATTGTGTTACAACCGCCTGCAGGATTCAGTACATAACATGCTACACAGGCTGCAGCCTGGGAGCACTGGGCCAGGTATGCAGGAGGCCGTGCCACCAAGGTCTGTGTAAGTACTGCCATGCTGCTTGCACAGTGGCAACGTCACCTCGTGATGCATTTCTCAGAATGCATCCCCCCTCATTAAGTGATGCATGACTGTAATGGCCGCCAACCTCTAACCTGTCTGTGACCTTGGGAAGTCCCCACCTCTCCAAGCTGGAAGTCTGCCTGGTTGTAAATTAAGGACAGTTCCCAGCCTCCTGCCCAAGAAGGCTGCTGCACAGAATGGATGGAGTGGGTTTCAAAGGCCCGGGAAGTCAGAGTGCTGGAGCAGTGCAGGCGGCAGGAAGGCTGGGCAGTCGGGCTGTGAAACAGATCACAACACCACGCATTTGCAGAGGGATTTGTGAATTACATGGTGCTCTGCACAGATTTTCTTGGCTCATCCTCACAACCGTCTCCAAGGTAGGGATTGTTATTTCCTGATGGGGAGGAAGAGGCAGAACTCGGAAAGATCTGGTCACTTTCCAGGGGTCCTTGACTAGTGTATGGTGGGGCCCGGGCTGAAGCCTTGCCAATGCTGCACTTCTTCCACAGGGATAGGAGGGACCCAACCAGTGAGGAACCCCAGGGCTGCCCCAGCTCCAGCCACACAGGTCAGGTGGGCCCTGGGGACCTCAATTTCCCCAGAGATGACTCTGGCCCGAAAGCTCTGGTTTCCGGTATAGTCAGCTGAGAAATCTCATCACGTCTCGAAGGCTGATGGTAACATAGGAAATCACTTATTGGGGGCACAAAATATAAGATGTGCCCTAAAGAAGAGTCACTGAGAAGCAAATCTTCTTTAGCTCGAAGACCTTCACTTGTACAGCCCTTTCCCAAGCCCTCTGAGGGGCCCCAGAAAGTTTACATTTGTATGTTGCTCAGGCTGGAGTGCAATGGCACAATCTCAGCTCACTGCAGCCTCGGCCATCTAGGCTCAAGTGATCCTCCCACCTCATCCTCCCAAGTGGCTGGGACCACAAACACATGCCACCATGCTCAGCTAATTTTTTTTTTTTTTCCATAGAGACAAGGTCTCCCTATATTGCTTAGGCTGGTCTCGAACTCCTGGGGTCAAGTGATCCACCCACCTTGGCCTCCCAAAGTGCTGGGACTTCTTTTCTTTCTTTCTTTCTTTCTTTTTTTTTTTAAGTAGAGATGGGGTTTCACTATGTTGGCCAGGCTGGTCTCAAACTCCTGACCTTGTGATCCACCCACCTTGGCCTCCCAAAGTGCTGGGATTACAGGCGTAAGCCACTGCACCGGCCTGGGATTTTTTTTTTTTTTTTAACTCTTTCTTAAGGAAGACCTCCAAAAGAATATAAGCTTCAGGACCCAAAAAATCTGGATCCACTTGGGAGGCTGCCAAGGAAGGGAGCTGAAAGTGTTGACTTTCCTGGGCCTTAAAGGATGAAGCCCTGAGGGAGGGCAGGAAGTGGGCAAGCTGGAAAGTGCTGAGCCTGGGGAAGTGGCCAAGAATGAGCCACTCTGACCTCCCCAGAGAGCCTGGACTTTAGGTAGAGCCCACTCGGGTGAGGCAGGGGCCTGGGAGAGGGGCCGCACTCACTCTCCCTCCAGAAGCAGAAGCACCACTCAGCAGTGGAGACCCGGCCATCCTTGTAGGTGTCACAGGAGTTGAAGAAGGGACGGATGCAGACCTCGTACTTGTCCAGGTTGATGGCGGCCAGCTCCGTCTGGTCCAGGAAGAGGTCGGCACTGGTGTCCAGCTTGGAGAACATCCAGCCAATGGAGTCCTTGCAGCTGGCCCCCAGGCTCTTGTCCAGCCCTGGAAAGAGCAGGATTCAGGCACACTTCATCTGGCTGTTCAGCCATCTCTCCATCCCACCATCCCTCCACCTCGCCATCCGCCCCAGCCCTCTGCTCTGGGTCTGGGCAGCTTGGAATCTAACCATGGGATTGAGAAACTCAAGAATGGTTAGAGGTCCTTCCTTCCACCTCCGCATAGGACTATGCCTGAACCATCCAAAACCCTGCTCTGAAAGTCCTTCAGGGAAAATGATTCCTACTTTCCCTGGGCTGCCTGTGTCGGGATTTAAGCTCTCTCCACTTGTGTTAAGAAGTTCTTCTGGGCCAGGCATGGTGGTTCACACCTGTAATCCCAGCACTTTGGGAGGCCGAGGCGGGCAAATCACGAGGTCAGGAGTTCGAGAGTAGCCTGGCCAACATGGTGAAACCCCCGTCTGTACAAAAAATTAGCTGGGTGTGGTGGTGGGCACCTGTAATCCCAGCTACTCAGGAGGCTGAGGCAGAAGAATCGCTTGAACCCGGGAGGTGGAAGTTGCAGTGAGCCGAGATCATGCCACTGCACTCCAGCCTGGGCGACAGAGTAAGATTCTGTCTCAAAAAAAAAAAAAAAAAGTTCTTCCTACTAGCTAACCGGTATCCCTCCTGCTCTGCTCTGGTGGAAGGTGACTTCTTTGGGGTGAAGTCTCTCTTGGGACTCAGATTGTAGAGCCCAGAGTCCAGCAGGAGGGAACAAGGTCAGGCAGGCCCAGCACACACTGTGTCCTCAGCCGCTTCCCTCCCTCCCTCCCTCCTCCAGGTGAGGCAGCAAGCTCCCATACCGCTGGCAGGGCTAGCTGCGCTGCTGGCTGAGCCATTCTGCTTGGAGTTCTCGTGAAGGAGCTGGAACCAGTCCCGCAGCCGATCTCCCAGGTCAGCCAGGTCCTGACCGGTGCAGGTCTCTGCAGAACAGAGAGAAGGCATGGAGGGCGAATGTGCGGTGGAGAAGCAGGCTCAATCTCAGTCTGGGATCCTGCCTTCCAGGCCAGGATGCTGCGCAGGGGTCAGGGAGGCGGCAGCACAAGGGAAGGTGGAAATCAGGGGCTTCCTCTCCCAGCTCCCCACCCACACCTTCCTGGCATGAAGAACACCCAGCCCCAGCTCCCCATGGCTGAGTCCCTCCCTCTGCCCACCTTCCAGGTACCCAGGGGAGAAATGAGGGCCCAAGCCTCCTGCTCTGTGTTCATCTGGGCCTCTGACCTCACAGCTCCCTCAAGCCTTTCTGCATTGTTGCCACTTCCCTCTTGCTCTGCACACCTCTTCTGCCACCCCCAAGCCCTGAAGGAGGTGCCGGGCAGCCTGCAGTGCCCCCAGCCTAGGGGCCCAGTGCTCTCCTCACCTGCTTTGCCGTCAGCAGTGGAGGTGGCGGCCTGCTCCGTGGGGCAGGGGCAGGGGCCCTCGCATCGCACCGCCAGCTGCTTGCTGCTCAGGCAGGCCTGCTGTTCCAGCTTACACTGCACACGGGGACAGGTGGGATGGGGGGCTAAGGGCTTACCCCAGGGGTCCCCACAGCTGGGGACACCCTCAAGCCTCCCGTGGCAGCCACATCTGATTCCTCCCTCGTGGAGCCCCCATGAACATCCGGAAGGGCCCTCTTGGTCCCTCTGCAGACCCAGGTACCGAGTGGAGAGAGGCAAGGCCCAGGAGGTGGGTCCCAGAGCTGGTCCCAGACACACAGGCTCCGGTGAACCTGCTCGGTCCTCTCTAAGGATCTGTCCCTCCCAGGACATGGTCTCCCCTCCCCTACCCCTGTTGCCCCTCCCCTGTCTTTGCTGTCTGTTGCCCCGCTGGCTCTCATGGCCTGTCCCTTGGATAATCTCCCCACAGTCACCCTGGTGGACTTTTCTCAGCGGTCCTGATAGAAACAGCACTGCCTATGGAGCATCTGACAATGCCCCAGCCCTCGCTAAGAACCGCTTCTGCCGCGGCCGCCTGCTAAAGCCAGGCTCTGGGAGGGGCTTGTGTGCTCCTTGTCATGAAAGCCTTTTCTCCTGGTCATATTTCTTTCTCCTCCTGGGGTGGCTGCTAATGTGAAGCGGGTCATCACAGCACTCAACGACATTACCTCACTGGGGAGGCTTAGGTTTCTCCTGCTCAGCAGAGAGCAGCAAGGCACAGAGAGACCCAGTGACTTGCCCAAGGCCACAGGCTGGGATGAAAATCAGACTTCCTGCCAACCTCCACCTCCCCACAGGATGGCGTGACCCTGGGACGGATGGTACTGCAGCGTCCTGGCCAGGCCTCGCCCTGGCCTTGGGTCGTAGAACACTCTCTCCTCTTCCCTCCTCCCCTTTGCCAGCTCTGCTACCTCCTCTGTACCCCTCCCACCTCCTAAGTGCAGCCTCTGCCCTGGCCTCTTGCTCATTCTCTCCCTCTCCTCCCTTTCTTCTCCCTGGGTGACCTCATCCCCACAGCAATGTCAATCATCACCACAGTGGGTGACTGAAATCTACATCTCACTCCAAGAAGGCCCCTCAGCCCTGGCACCCGCCCCGAGTCAGCTGTCAGTGCCGTTCCCAAACCCAGAAATTCCCTATTTCTTGTTGCCAGTAAAAACATTCATCATCGGCACCTGCATTTCTATGGTGCTTTTGTTTTCTTTGAGACAAGGTCTCACTCTGTTGCCCAGGCTGGAGTGCAGTGGTGCAATTACAGCTCACTGCAGCCTCGAACTCCTGGCCTCCACCTCGGCCTCCCAAATAGCTGGAATCACAGGCATGCACCACTGCACCCTGCTAATTTTTGTATTTTTTGTAGAGACGGGGTCTCACTCTGTTGCCCAGGCTGGTCTCAAACTCCTGGACTCAAGCAATCCACCTGTCTCAGCCTCCCAAAGTGCTAGGATTAAAGGCGTGAGCTACCATGACCAGCCTAAAATGTTTTAAATGTTTTCACAAATATCGTTTCCTGAAATCCTCACAAAAATCCATAAGGTGCAAATTCATTCTCCTAGTCAGTTCCTTCTTCCATCACCTCCTTATGGAGGATCATTTCCTGCTGCCCCAGAAAGCCTCTGCTCGCTGGTGAGCACTGGCGCCACCCTGTGAACATCCTCCTTTCTTTGCCCCTTAACTGGACACCAGAGTTCCTTCCACAGCCCTCCACACTTGACTGAGGCCTTCCCTCAGCTCCTTTGACTTGTGGTTACCAGTCCACAGTGTCTCCTCCAGGCCCCACACCCTACCTGCACCAGTCCGAGATCAGGGACAGACAGGGTCTGGCTCCAACTCTCAGGTAGCCCCAGCCAGGGCTGCAGGTGGCCCTAGTATGTCTGGCTGCATTGCATGCACTGACCTTGCCATCTGGCCCCACTTCAGTCCTGGAAACCCCTGGGGAGGCCCCAGCTGGGTCGTCCTCTCTGCTTCCTGTGGCCTGAGGTGACCCCATCCCCTACCCTACCTGGGGCCAGGGCTCCTCACCACAGAGCTGTAAGTGTGGCCATCTGAGCCGCAGACGGAGGCAAGCTGGGCCATGTGGCAGGGCTTGCAGATGGAGTCTTTGTTTCCATGGAGTTTCACGGTGGGCTGCTTGATCCTACACAAGAGGGTGGGGAGCACACCGGGGAGGATGTGAAAATGAGGAAGGAGCAGGGCAAGGGAGGGCTGAGGAGACCTGTTCCAACAGGAAGGCGGCAGCGGTCTCCAGCAGATCAGCCCTCCCTGCCCCTGCCCACCCTCTCCGCACCCCTGCCAGACCCTCCTCCAGCTCAGAAGGGTGGAACCAACTGGGCAGGGCACAAATTCCCCAGCTTCCCCTCTTCCAGGGCTCACTGAGTCCCACGGGGCCTTCAGGTAGCAACTCTAGGGCTGACCGCCAGAGGTAAAAGGGAGTTGCATTTCACTTAAGGGGTCAGACTAATGCTGAGGGTGTAAACTGATGACCCCTGGGCCATACTTGGCCACCAAGGGTTGTTTGTTTTTTTTTTAATTGAGTTATTTATTCACTAACATTTACCAAATGGGAGAGTTCATATCAATACCTGGATTCCTGGCCTGTCTTTGAAAAATGGAAGATGTGGGAGTCCTGGACCCACATTCCCGCATAGCTGTAATGGGCCAGGGCCGAGAAACAGCTGCCCGCTTTCCACCAGGCCTGTGCTCCACAGAGCGGCCTGTGATCAAGCATTCTTCATGCGTTATATCACCAGCCAAGCCCCCCACAGGCTTGGAAGACTGCAACCCCATCTCTCATCTTCTGTGATTCCGGAGAGAAAGAAGGAACTGGAACCTTTCTCAGGGCCTTGGAGCCAGACAGAGTCTTGTTCTTGGGCTGGAGCTAAGGCTTCCTTTTTTTTTTTTTTTTTTGAGACGGAATCCCACTCTGTCACCCAGGCTGGAGTGCAGTGGTGTGATCTTGGCTCACTGAAATCTCTGCCTCCCGGGTTCAAGCAATTCTCCTGCCTCAGCCTCCCAAGTAGCTGGGACTACCGGCTCACGCCACCATGCCCAGCTAATTTTGTATTTTTAGTAGAGATGGGGTTTCACCATATTGGTCAGGCTGGTCTCGAACTCCTGACCTCCGGTGATCCACTCACCTCGGCCTCCCAAAGTGCTGGGATTACAGGTGTGAGCCACTGCACCCAGCCAGAGCTAAGACTTCCTTAAATGTCCCTCACTCCTTTCTCCTCTGCAAGCTACAACCCCTCACAAGCTACCACCTTAAATATTTCATGAAGTCACTGCATGTCAGAGCTCAAAGGAACTTCAAATTATCTGGTCTAACCTATTTGTCTTAGAGATACTACATCAAGGCCCAAAAAGGACATGTGACTTTCCCTGGACCCTACAGTGTTTGGTAATTGTTCTCATATGGCGTGGCTTTCTCCTCACTCTTCTCTTGGATGACTTACTTTAGGTGAAGGCAGCCGCCATGTTGTGAGGATGCTCAAGCATCCCTGTGGAGGGGTCCACATGACCAGAAACTAAGGCCTGTCACCAACAGCATAAGAGTGAGCATAGAATTGGATCCTCTAGCCCCTGACAGGTTTTCAGAAGAAACAGCCCCAGTCAGCACCTTGATTATAACCTCATAACAGACCCTGAGCCAGAACCATCTAAGAGAACCACTTCTGGATTCCGACCCTCAGAAATGATGTGAGGTAATACAACCTGCTGTTTTAAGCACTAAGTTTTTAAATTTATTTCACAGCAGTAGATAACTGTTCATAAAGAGAAGGTCAGTTGAGCCCTTGCTCTTTGACCACACACCCTCCAGGGCTCCCACCCCCTCTAACCCTCACCTGTGCTCCAGCTTCTTGCGACTGATACACATGGCCCGCTGGTAGCCCTGGGCGATGCACACCTTGTGGCGGCTGCACTTCACCTTCTGGCAGGGGTCCTTGGTGGTGTCCAGGGCTGCGGGGACACAGGGTCAGGACACAGGTCACCTGGGAGAACCCAGGAACCTCCAGCCCCACTTCTGAGCTGGATGACCTCTCCCTCCAGCAGGCCTTGATAACCAGAGCTCCTGAGCCCAGAAGTCCCATCCCCACTGGGGCCTGGCTGCTCAAGGAGCCCCCAAGTGGGGTCAGGGCTTGCCCTCAGGTCTCAAGTCTTCACACGTGTCAGTCACCTTCCCCACCTGGGAGGATCATGTTACCTTCTTCTTGCTGATTGTCCTCCCAGCTCTTGATGTAGTCATCCTAGAGGACAGGGAGGGACAAGGGAGAAGGGAAGGGCTAAGATCCATATCCCAGAGCTTCAACTGCGAGGCCAAAGAGAGGAGAGGCCTCGGCTGGTGATGCCACGTGCCAGCGGCCGTCATCCTGGTGGCTGACCCCTGCCCACCCAGGCCATGCCAGCTGCCTCCCCCACATCTCTATTCCTTTAAATCCATGTCCAGAATCCTTTTCAGCCTCTCCCATGAGCTTCTTACTGCCCCCATGCCACACCGGAGGCCAGCAGGGAAGGCAAGCCAGAGTGAGGGTATGGAGAGACAGGAGGGGAGGGGTGCGCTCCGCGGAGACCGCACCGAGCAGGGCCCCAGGCAGTACTCACCTCCACTTCCTGGAGATCAGGGAACAGCAGCAGGCCATCGGAAACAGAGCAGAGCGAGAAAGGGAGAGAGATGGGGATGTTAGCATGAGGCCCTCTAGCGTTCCTGGGGTCCCCTGCCTCATCATGTGGCCACGGGTGTGGCCCTCTGACCCTCTGACCCTCAGGAACCCCAGTAAGAGGCCAATATTCTATGTCTTCACCACAGAGAGCTTAAAACTGGCCTTAGGAGTAGTAGGGGCCTGTGGCTTTGAGAGGGTGGGGGCACCCCCACTCCATATCCTGCCCAGTCCCAGCCCCACCACCAGAACAGATGTCCAAGGGTCCCACACTGCCCGGAACAGTGCTTCTCACGCCTGTGCCCTGGGTGTCCCAGAAACCGCCTGAGAAACAGTGCACTGTCTGTCTCCTGCCAAGGCCCCTTCCTTGTCAGTCCCCTCTCCTGACCTCTGCCCACCATGTGGGTGGGCGGGAGGAAGGCCTCTCATCCAGGCTGCAAAGGTGAGCAGGGAGGCCAGGCCTGTGTGAGGCTTCCCAGGTTATCACGGTTCAGCTTCAAATCCTCAGAGGCAGAGGACCCGAAAGGGTCCTACAAGGTCACCTCATCCAGCCCCCTCTTTGTGCAGGAGAAAGCTCAGAGACAGGACATGACCTGACCCAGGTCCTCCCGTCACAGAACCCAGGTCTCCCGATGCCCCGCACAGACCTCCCTTCTCGCTGCAACACTCTCCGAGACCTAAGGCACAAGGAGAACTTCTCACCCAGCTCCGGCTGCAGGGGCCTCTCGTGGCCAGAGGCAGAGCGCCCCCACCCAGCCCAGCTCCCTGGCATGAAAACTCAGCGTATCTGGCTTCCTCTGTGAGGCAGAGACAGTTGCTAAAAAACACCAAATAGTCCCAGGACACTCTTGGTGGAAGCTCTGCCAGGCAGGCAAGGAGGGGGCTTCCCAGGCCTGGAGGCTGGCAGTGCCAAGGACCAGCTGCCCGCTTCCTCCATGCAGGGCTCCAGGAGGGGCTCTGGGAGCGGGGGGAGCAGGGGGAGCGGGTGGTGCGGGACACGAGAAGCCACCCACAGCTGCCCCCTTCGTCCTGAGTTCTGCCTCAGCCCAAAGGAGCAGAGATGTGCAGAGGTCACACTGTGGGGTGTGGGTGAGCAGAGCTGTCGGGTCTGGGGGAGGAAGGCATGGGGCCATGGCACCAAAGGGCACCCACATGCACGCAGGAGTGGGCACACAGAAGGTAGCTAAAGGGCTTTGAAATCTCAAGGCATTCAGGCTTCTGACGCCTCTCCTGGAAGCTGGCAAGTGTCAGAGCAGGCAGGGTGGGGCCTCCTGGACAAAGGCCAGAAGGGGCCAGACCCGAGCAAGCAGGTGGCATCGCCACCCAGAAAGATGCGGTGTGCACAGGCACAGACCCCAGCGCACACTTCCGCACCTGTGTGTGATGTGTGCAGACGCAGGTGCACCCCTGCGCTCTCACAGGTCTGTATCATGCAGTGTGTGTTTGCGCGGGCACGTGCTCGTGTGTATGCACATCCTCGTTTATGCGCAGGTGGACACATGCACACACGTGTGGAGCGAAAGTAGGAAAACAAGGACACTAAGGCAGTTCACCCAGTGTCAAATGGTTTTTATTCAGAAGCGAGATAACAAAAGCTACTCCATGAGCAGCCTCCCATTTCACCCTGGAGGACCCCCCTCAGGCTGGCCTTCCTGCCTCTTCTGAAGTGAGAGAGGGAGGCAGCAGGATACAGGAAGGAGGGGAGGGTGGGAGGACTGCAGAGTGCTCCCAAGAGGGCCCAGGGCAGCTCTTCCACTCTCTCTCCTTCTTCCTCTTGCTTTCATATGCATCCCCCTGTGCGTCCCTGTGTCCTTCTCTCCTCTGTTTCTCTCATTGAGCCTCTTCCCCAAAACTCTGCTGGGCCCACACCTGGCCCACACGGACCTGGCCCAGCAGCCAAGAGTCCTGAAGCCCCTGGGCCCAGGAGCTGACAGAGGAAGGCTGCAGGGTGCTTCCTGGGAGCCTGCGGGGCACCGGGCCCAGCACCCACCCAGCACTTAGGCTTGACCTGAGCACTCCCAAGCCCCAAGCAAGCTTCTGGGAGGCTGCAGGCACCACTTCCCTCGTTTGCTTTAACCAACAAAGCCTTCTCCAGAACTCTGCCAGGTGGAGGAGTCCTCTGCTGGGGGTCCACCCCACGGGAAATGGAGGGAGGCCGAGAGAGGTACAGTTGCTGAAACCACGGTGACAAGGGTTGGGGCAAAAGTGGCAACTGGCCTCCATCAGCAGGGGTCTTCCCATCTGTACCCATCATCCCCTGGGGCAGGGGTGGGGACAGGCTGTGCAGGTGACGGGGAATGGCTGGGTTCTGGGAGGGAGGTATGAGCCACCTCAACCAACAAGATCTGTGTGCCCGTAACCCACCTGCACCAGAGCGGGAGTAGGGAAGGCGCCTCTGGCCCCTAAGCATCATCTGACGCCCCTGGCACCAGTTCACCCCCACCCTCTGGCCCAACCCTCTTGCCTTAACCTCCAATCAGGCCGTGAGCGGAATCTCTGGGACTCTACACAGTGGATTCTCAAAGGTCAAGACCAAGAATTTCTGATTAGAAATTTGGGGGAAAGTCGGGGTGGGGTGGAAGTTCTAAGAAAGGGGCTTTCCCCAGCAGCTCTGCCATCCCCCACTCCCCTCCTGACTCAGCTGGCAGGGAGGGAGCCCCTTCTGTGCAAAATGTTGCCCCAGGTTCTGGCCTTGGCTCTTGACCTCTGCTGTGGCCAGGCTGGGCAGGTGGGATGAGGGGGCCCCAGTCGATCTGGATTCCAGGACCCCCACTCCCAGGAGAGCAAAGACAGCCAGCCAGAGAGGAATGAGGAGAGCAGAACCCTGGGGTCCTGCAGATCCCCAGGCTTCCCCTGACAGGGACTCCTTGGGCAAGCACCCTGACCTCAAGGGGCTCAGCTCCTATCTCCCAGGACTACTCAGAGATTAAACCAGATGGCACCAGTGGGGTGCCTGGGGTCCAGGAAGCACTCGCTAAATCGAAGCTGCTATGATGGAGAAGAGACCCCGGGCTGAGGGTGGGGAAAATGGGGGCAGAGATGCCACATGAGGAACACGGAAAAAGTGGAGAGGGAAAGGCCACCACAGGGAGAGCAGAGACCAGAGGGGATGCGAGGAGAGTCCCCTGGGGGGGTTTGGGGGGAGGAGTGACAAGGAAGTCCTGCAGGCAGCTTGGGAGTGGCCACTCTGAGGGCAAAGCCCAGGGACACACTGAGGGGCCCCGGAGGCCAGGTGTAGGCTGGCACCACCTTTAAGCTGAAAAAGAGGTGTCTGTTGGCAAGTGCAAATGATGCTTTTCAGTGTAGCGGTGGGTGGTGGGCATCTATTTACGGCACCCCAGTGGGCTCATTGGCAGTTGTGAGAAACGGTCTGATCAGGGCACCTGGGGCTTCTCAGGAAACAGAGGCTTCGGTCTACACCTAAGAGTGGTGGCAGGTGGCTCTGGGGCCAACCTCACCTGGAAAATGGGGATTTGGAAGAGCCCATGGTTTATATTGCATGGTGCTTATGTATGCTTATCTATCTATCATCTATCTATCTATCTACCTATCTATCTATGAGTAAGCTTTTAATTAAAAAAAAATTAATAGAGATGGGGTTGCACCATGTTGCCTAGGCTGGTCCTGAACTCCTGGGCTCAGGCAATCCTTCTGCCTCAGCCTCCCCCAGAGCTGGGATTACAGACATGAGCCACTGCGCCTGGCCTGCGTGGTGTTTTTAGAGTAAGTTCTCGCCAGGAATTTGGCTGGATCTGCCTTTTATTCTCACAGTCCTGTGAAGTAGGCAGAGCCCGTAGGATCAACACCAGAAGAAAGGAGAAAACAAAGGCTCAGAGAGACAGAGCACCTGGCCGAAGATCACAAGACAGAAGAGGAGCTGAGCCAGGGTTCCCCACCCGCCACCCCACATATGTTAGGGTCTGTCTCCTCAGCATCTGCACCGAGGAGGGGGAGGCAGAGAAGACACAGAAGAGGCATTGGACCAGGCGTCCACTTTCAGCCTCGCCCATGGCATGTCCTCAGACAAGTCACTTCCCTGCTGTTCCATGAGGACCTCAGTGATGACTGTACCTTAGAATCAGCAGAGGAGCTCTTTATTTTTATTTTATTGAGACAAGGTCTTGCTCTGTCACCCAGGCAGGAGTAAAGGGGTGCAGTCACAGCACTGTAGCTTCCAACTCCCAGGTGAAAACAATCCTCCCGCTCAGCCCTCCAAGTACCCAGACCACAGGCATGTGCCACCATGCGTGCCTGTCTAATTTTTGTTGTATGGTTTTTTTCATAGAGATAGGGCCTCAATATGCTGCCCAGGCTGATCTCAAACTCCTAGGCTCAAACGATCCTCCTGCCTCAGCCTCCCAAAGCACTGGGGTTGCAGAAATGAGCCACCATGCCCTGCCTGGAGGAGCTCTTTACACCTTCCAGTGTCCCACATGGTACCTAAGACCCCTGGAATCCCATGGATGGGACGTGGCTCGGGCCAGGCTTCTGCACTGGCTCTAGGCAGGCAGTTTAGGGGCCAGCCGCCAGGCCTCAGGCCCCTCCCGCTCTGCACTTACGTCTAATAATTTGCTTATGTTCTTGGGTGTCTTCACCCCAAACATGGGGCCTCTGGGATGAAAAAGAGCAGCCATTCTTCCTCCCACCGAGGGTGCCTCACACAAAGCAATACAAGGTGCACGGAGGAACAGGCTGACCCCGGGGGAACCCAGGCTCCTGCTCCCAGTTCCAGGCCTGTTCCTGCAGCACGCACACCATGCCACCCTGGACAACCAAAGACTGTCCTGCCCCTTCCCCTCCCAAATCCCTCTCACCTGCCCTTCCTGCCCTACACCCCCGGGCCGGGACAGCCCTAACCAAATGACTGCAGTGGCTCCTACGGGTCTCCCTCCTCCCACCATCTTCCACACGGCTGTGGCCACCCAGATCCTTCCCGAACGGAATTCTGACCCGGCCTCTCCCCCCTTGAAAGCTGCCACTAAATATACAGTTTGGTCTAATTCTGGAGAAAAAAAGTGAGTAGGTGAGAAGGATGTATACCAAAATGTTCGCAGTCATTACCTCTGCCGGGCAGGGATACAGGGCACGCTGGCATCTGTCTGCTTTTCCCTAACTTTCCCCAAAATGTCTGCAATGAACATATATTACTTTGTAATGAAGCGAAAAAAAAATCATAATCATGATAAATATAAATAATAAAAAAACAAAATTTAAAAATAGTAAAAACTATAACAGGTATTCTATTTTGAAAGCCCTTCACGGTTCCCTGTCACTTACAGAAGAAATGCCATCTTCTCTTGCTCTCTCCCTGGCTCCCCCAGCTCCATCCTTCCTGCAGGGTTCCAGCATGGCTAGACCTCAGCACAGACTTCTCTGTCTGGAATTCGAGTTCACATCAGCCCCAGAATTTCCACTCATCTCCCAAACCCAGCTCAGCCACCATCTTCCCAAGCCCCACTCAACCTTCAGGCCAGCTGCGCCTCACAAAATCTACCATTGCTTCAGTGACAACAGGCAATGTCACCTCTGCTTCACTCTGCCCTAATTAGATGGCCAGTTCCTTGAGGGCAGAGACCATGTAAAGTTCTTCTCCGCCTCTAGCACCTCGTAATAACACTCCTAACAATAGCTGACATCTTTGCAGCAATTACCACGTGGCAAGCGTTATGCTAAGCGCTATACATTCATCGGCTTGTTTCCTCTTCACAACAGTTCTAAGAGAACATTACTATTAATATCCCCATGTCTCAGCTGATAAAATTGAGACACAGAGAGGTTAAGTTACTTATGCAGGGTCACACAGCGATTACACAGGAAAAGAGTGTTGCACCCTGAATTGTGATTCCAGAATCTGTGCCCCTAACCAGCACTCCATAAATGGGGGCTGATGAAAAAGTCCTAGGCCAGGGGTAGGTCCCAGGAGGTCCAATCCCAGCCCATAGGTACTTTCTCCTACCACACCAGCTCTGCTTCAAGCCCTAGGCAGGGAGTTTTGCAGCCAGGAGAGGAGGGTCTGGCGGTGGAAGAGGAAGACACCTGGCAGACCCCAATCTCCAGGCACTTTTCAGAAACCCCTTCGCACGACCCCTGGTTTGGCTGGCTTGCAGCTAACCCATCTCCAGCTTTGATCTCTGCAGCTCAGCTCAGTTGCCATGGAGATGGTGCCCACTGCACCAAGCTGGGGGAGACGGCAGAGAGTGCGCAGGCCTAGTCGGGCTTAGGGGGCACATGCTGGGTGTTTCCAAGTGCTGTTTACTTCCCGTCATTTTAATTAGCACCCAAATCACCCGCTCACTTCACAGCTTGAATTAACCCAATCTCTCCCAGCTTCTCCATCTGGTGGGAAGCCTGGGACCCAGCAGCAAATCAGCAAAGAAGAGCAGCCCTCCAGACCCTGGCTTTTGGGGCCAAGATCCACCTGCTTCTTTGCAGCACAGTGTGAGAGGAAGCTCTCACCCCCGACACGCCTCACCACCAAGGACTCAGGGGCCTGGGCTCCTGCTTGCCCTTGCCACTGACTGCCAGCAAGTGAGTCACTTCCCTTGCTGGACTGGCTTCCTTGTCTGTAAAATAAGGATGACCCCAGCCAGGCGTAGTGACTCACACCTGTAGTCCCAGCACTTTGGGAGGCCGAGGTGGGCGGATCACGAGGTCAAGAGATTGAGACCATCCTGGCCAACATGGTGAAACCCCGTCTCTACTAAAAATACAAAAATGAGCTGGGCATGGTGGTGTGCGCCTGTAGTCCCAGTTACTCAGGAGGCTGTGGCAGGAGAATCTCATGAACCCAGGAGGCAGAGGTTGCAGTGAGCCGAGATCACACCACTGCACTCCAGCCTGGCAACAGAATGAGACTCCATCTCAAAAAAATAAAAATAATAATAAAAATAAGAATGACCCCCTTGCCTTTCCCTCTGAGCTGCAGACAAACCCAGACAGTCATGCCTGCAGGAGCACTTTGTAAACTGTGAAGCTCTGTACTTTCAAAAGACACAAGACAGGACGCCTGAACCCTGGGTTCTTTGGCACACACCCGGGGATCCCAGGGGCAGGGACGGGCAGAGGCGCTGTAGGGTCTCAGCGTTACCAGGGGCCTCAGTATAGACATCTGCCACTGTCTCCACTTGAGGACACACCGCCAGAGGCACGGCGACAGGATGGAAGGAAGACAGTCATCATAAGACTGAACACACCACAACTTCTGTAACCCTGTTACTGTACTTCTTCATTTTTTAATAGATCAAGAATCTCTAAAAATGGAAGTGGGCCAGGACTTGCTCAGCCTCTGAGAGGCCCTGTACCTACCATTCTTTTGGCCTCATTCCTCAGGCAAGGGAGACTGTGATGGAGCCCAGTCCACTGAAGAATGCCCAGGACTGGGGAGAAACTTGCCTCTGTGGCCTCCTCCTGCCCTCCCTGGAAATAGCCACGGGGGCACAGAGAGAGGGGCCCAGAAAAAGGCGAGCTGGGGTCCAGTGGGGACACCTGGGATCCTCCTACGCTGAGGATTAACACCCCATCACACGCCGGGAGAGGGCACTTGGGGAGGCAGTGTCCCTGCGAGGGGGTGGGGGGCAGAGGGGCCAGTCATTAAATTCTTGTGCCTGTATCAGAGGGAGTGGCTGAGGCTGTGTTAGGCCTGGATAAACAGAAGGAGACAGGCATCTAGAAGACTCTAGCCTCCCACCTCCTCTGCCCTCAGAGGAATTTCCTTAGAGGGCAAGAATGTGCTTATCACCACTCCCTGTGTACCAGGAGCCAGGCCTGGGCTCAGGTATGCCCACACCAACACCCCAGCTGACGCCCAGGGCCCTACCTCCCTGCTGGTCCAGTGGCATCTCGGCGGCTACCCTAGTCCTTGGTCTCTGCTCCAGGCAGTGGCCCCAAAAGTCCATAAAGGGCAGAGAACAGCGGGAGGTGCAAGGGGGCTTGGAGCTGTGTTCTGAGCTGCCTCAGGACCTTGGCTTCCCTTCTGGGACATGGGAGTGGGGGTCAGAATTCAAGCCCCAGGGAGGTCTGAGGGAGACCCCAGGGCTAGAGCTGAGACACAGGCATGGTACGGGGGAAAAAGCCCCAGACCACAAGAGGAGCAGGGTTGCAGTGCCTGCCCTCTCTCTGGGCCTGTTTCTTCACCTGTGAACTGTGGGGCTCAGTGCTTCTAAGCCTCCAGGATTCTGCTCCCCTGGTTCTTCCAAACTGAGAACTTGGAGGTAAGCAGAAAAGGAGCCTGAACGATTTCAGACTCTTGGCGTCCTCTGCCCTGTGCCAGGGAACAAGGGGTCAGGGAAGGAGTGAGCTGTTTGCATCCAAGCAGAGATAAGACACTGGCCAGGCCTTAATGCAGCCTTGACTGATTGTCAGGTGTTGGGGAGGAGAGCAGGAGGGGCAGGATGCCCTGCCCTATGGAAGCTGCTCTCTACCCAAGGGAGCCCTGTGCCAACCACACACATCTGATAGTGGCAGCTTACTTTGTGGGCATAAAAAGGTGTGAGAGTGGGGAAGAGGCTCAGAGCACCCTCTCCACCAGGTAAAGTGGGAGACTGGGTGCAGCCAGGGGTAGGCATGGAGGGCTGAAGGACAGGGAGACCCGGGGACAGTCATCCTTCACTTTATCATTCACTCCCTCATCCTGCAAATGAATCATTGGAATTCAGCAAGCTGGGGTTGTTGCTGTGTTTGTCCCAACCTTTTGGGGTTCAGGAAGAGGAAGAGATCTCCCCAAATCACCAGCACAGTGAGACCAGCACCCCGGCCCCTCTTTACTTGCACCCACGACTCGAGTAGCTTGGAGAGGAGAAGGGAGGGGTGCAGAGGACAGGCTGGATGAGATTCTATCTGGCTCTAACATACCACAGTGCACATGTTTATACTGAATACCTACTGTGTGCAAAATACCCCATGCAATGCTCTGGGGATGGGGTGGTAAGGTACACAAGGCAGTCTGTTCCCAAACCCTGTCCCCAGGGGCTCACGATGGGAGGAATGTTACAAACACACATTACAAACGCCAGCAGGAGGGCTCTGAACATACAGCCTGCAGTGTAAGTGATGCTAGGAGGTGGCTCCCACCCCGTGCCAAATGAGTTATGGCCAGTAAACCCTGCAGGAACTCCAAGGAAGGAGCCACACCTGCAACTGGATGCTGGCCAGGCCCTTGGCAGTCGGAGGCTGATGCACCTCAAGAGCTACACAGGGCCGGCTCTGCACACTGAAGCTGGACACACTGGTAGCTGAACTCTGTATCCAGGCCTAGGCCTGGGCATACATTCCCCATCCACAACCTAGGAAGACCCACATTGCTCCTGCAAGCAGATATGCAGAGGCGGCATTGTGGGCTGCACGTTTGTATACCCCCAAACCCATACACTGAAACCCCGACCTCCAAAGGGAATCGGTTAGGAGGCAGGGTCTTGGGGGGCTGATTCAGTTTAGATAAGCCATCTAAACTTCACGAGGTAGGGTCCTTGTGAAGAGGCCAGGGTCCATATAAGAGGCTAGAGGCCGGCACGGTGGCTCAGGTCTGTAATTCTAGCACTTTGGGAGGCAGAGGTGGGTGGATTGCTTGAGTCCAAGAGTTCAAGACCAGCCTGAGTGACATGGTGACATTTTTTTTTTTAGTCACCCCCATCTACAAAAAAAAATACAAAAATTAGCCAGGCATGGTAGTGTGTGCCTGTGATCCCAGCTGCTCGGGAGGCGGAGGTGGGAAGATCACTTGAGTCCAGGAGGTGGCGGTGGCAGTGAGCCAACATTGCATCACTGCACTCCAACCTGGGTGACAGAGTGAGACCCTGTCTCAAAAAAAAAAAAAAAAAAAGAGGCCACATAGAGCTCACTCTCTTTCTCTGCCATGTGAGGATATAACGAGAAAACAAAGCAAGGAAGAGGGCCCTCATCAGACACCGAGTCTGCCAGCATCCTGATCTTGGACTTCCCGGCCTCCGGAACTGTGAGGGTAAAATACGTCTCTGTTGTTTAAGCCACCCCATCTCTGGTATCTTGTTACAGCAGCCCACGCAAAGACAGACGGCACCTGCATCCCAGCCTGGTGCTTGCCCCAAGATGCCATTAGGCCCCACTTCTCAGGTTTCTTGGTCTCCAGCTAATCTAGACCCTCCCCTCATCTGGTCACAGATACTTTCTCCAGAGGAAAAAGAAAATCTCTTCCTTGAACCCAAAGACTTCCCATCCAGCCTGTGGCGGTGGTGTGACAGGCTAGGCAGGGTATCCCTGTGGGTGGCCAGGCCACTGCCGGGCTCTTCCTGGAGTCACGGCATGCCAAAGCCTCTGTAGATGATTTGGTTTCACCTCTCCATTAAACCACCAGGAAAATCAAGGCCCAGAAAGGTGAAGTGGCTGTCCCAAGGTCACACAACTAGTTCTGTCCCTTACTGGGGAGATGAGCAGAGTGCTCTCCCTGGCCCTTGGGACTCAGGGTAGGACAGAGCTCTTCTGTGCTAGGACTTCTGACCTCCTGGAGAAGGGGAGGGGAGGGTGCTGGCTTCCCATGCTCTCAGGCCGCTGCAAGACTGGAGTAGCATACAACAGCCTCTCCAGGCAAAGAGGGCTCTTCTCTCCCTCTCTTACAAGGCTTGGCATCTCACTGGGTGTTCAAGAGCCCCTCACTCTGCTGACACTGCTCCAGTTAGAAGTCAGGGCGGAGGGGAAGACAGGGAAAGGCCCACCCTCCCAACCTTAAACCCCAATTGTTGTTGTTGTTGTTCTATTTTTTTTTTAGTCGTTTTATCTGGCAGAGGACCCAAACCCAATTATGAAATCCATCCTGACCCACTTTTGGGTTCTTCTCACACACCCACACTTACCCTCAGAAATCAGCGCAGTGCATCCCCACATTCGCGCTAGTTTAGGTGTGTGGGGTGGGAAGGAGGGCGGGGTGGTCAGGAGGGAGCCCCTTTGTGGCTACTTGCTTTCTTGGTGTTCCTAAACACACGAGACTCATATGTAGCCAGCAGGTAATAATACCCCTGGACCAGACCCCAGGATCATGATGAAGTCCCTGGAATACAGGGGGCTCAGATCTGTAGTGAATGAGTGAGAGTAAATGTGCAGTAATGTCTTTCTCACAGGGACAGGCATGGTGTCCTGGTGTCCTGAGGACCTATCTGGTGGGTTTTCCATGGGGGAGGAGTATAGTACCTGCTCTGGAAGCTCTCCAGCCCTCTGACAAGGTACCTTCAGGCCTACGAGTCCTTTTCAGTTCCCTAGTCTGAAACCAAAGCTCAGCAGGCTTATGTGATGTGTCCGGCATCCTGGGGCCAGTCAGCAGCACAGCCCAAACCTGCACCCAGGCCAGAGCTGTCCCAGCACACTGCACCCCAGCCCCTCCTGGGTGGAGAGCTGCCTCTGGAGGGTTGCTAGGCCAGGGTGGGGAGCAGGCTATGGGCAGGCTGCTGGAGACGCTGGGGGCTTTGGTCCACCTTCCTCAGAGGTGCCACTTCTACTAGGGGCATCCTTGGAGACTCAGAGGACATGAGCCTTTGTTCTTAGACTTTATACTTCAGGGTAGACCCTTCCTTCTCACGTTTGCTAAGGGTGAGGCCTAGAATTCCCTGAAAAGCAAAATTGAGTGAGATGACTTGGATTCAAATCTCAGCTCTGCCTTTTACTAGCTATTTGACCTTTGGGTACGTTACTTCTCTGTGCCTCAGTTTCTACAACCATAAAATGGTAGGCTGGAAAGAAACAACTATTTCCCACGTCATTGAGAGGCACAAGAAACCACTGCAATTAAAGTGCTTTCCATAGGGATTGGCAGACGTGAATGCTCACTGCACCAGGGATTCAACTTATATGAACTGTGAGCCTCCCAGGTGCCAAGCACTGTGCTAGACACTCATAAATATAATGAAAATTTCATGGAAGTGGAGTACAAAGTAGAGAAGAGCCAAGAAGAAAGAGAACAATCGGTTCTTTGTAGCCAAGCTCTGTGGAGTCTGCCCTGAAGAATGCTGTGTAATGGGCCTGTCTCCTCCAAGTGTCCATCCCTCAAGGTCCTAGACCTGTTCCAAAGACCTGCATTAAATTCCACCCACTTGTGCAGGGAGTGAATTGGGAGGTAGAAACATCGGGGAGCAGGGCTTGGAAAAGCCCAGAACTGCCAGGGCAGGGCACAGTTAGATCTGTGGGCTAGGGAGCCAGGTGGAGTCCACAACCTCCCCACTCCTCTGCCAGGAATCCCCTCCTCCCTGGCAGCCAGGCACTCAGCATTAGAAGAGATCTACCCAGGCACAGGCTGTGAGAGCCCTGAGCCCACTGGAGGGGAGGATTACTCAACTGGTAAATCCTGCCTTCCCTATAATCCTGGTGCTCAGAGAAAGACGCTAAGCTGCGCTCCCTCTCAAACAGCTCTGACCAATTCAAAACTGAGGCAACTCCACAAGTGTTCTTGCTCTTCTTCCCTCTCCTGACCCTTTCAACATAATTCCCTCATCTTCCCCTTCCAGTTCCAACCACACTGTTTACTGAGGCATTGCCCTCCCAATCCCGTTCCCCAAGAGTATCCCATTCCTCCTGCTTGCCTCCACCCTACCAGGCAAATGGGGGACCCTGTGCCATTTTGGGATTGATTATGAACAAGGTCCCATTTCAACCTAGCAACCCCTTAGGGGTTCAAATAAAATTCCCACCTCTCCTTTGAGGAACCAAGGAGCATATTTTCCAAAGAGCTGGGCTGATGGAAATAGAAAGCCCATTGCTACTGGGCCCAGTTAAGAGCACCTTTAGCCCTCAGGTGGGAAGTGGGGCTTCTTCTGGCAGAAGAGGGATGAGTTTCTAGTGCCAGTGGGGTCCCTGTGTACTGTCTGTGCATTGCACAACTTCAGGGGGCACTATTCCTATTGTGACACCCCTAGAGTTATGCAATGCAGTGGCTCTGAGCTAGCAGCCTCCTTCCTGCCTTTCTGCAGAGGCTGTCAGCAGATCCCCAGGGCCAGGCCCTCCTGTCCAGCCTTCTTTGTCCTACTTCTCTCCCTGACCCTGTCTGCTGGCAGCCACCTTAAGTGGGGTTTTAGAGGACATCTGCCCTACAAAAGCCTGGGGCTACCAAAATCAACACACTCCCTAAAGCTTTCTGGCGAATCTTACACGGGTAAGTCCTGAAGACTTTCAAATGTAGTGCCTTTCTTCTGACGAGCATGGGAGGAAGGGGGAAGTAGTTGGCACCAATACAGGGAGACAGGTGGGCAGCCCAGTGCCATGGGGTCAAGCAGTAAATCATTTATTCTTACCCACCGAGCTGGCTATTGGAAGCAGGTGAAAGAAGGGAGGTGGGGAGGAATCTTTTATTTTTAAACCTTTCCTGTTCTGATTAAGCATTTCTTTTCCTCTGACCTTCACTGGTCCCATTTTGGCAGATCAAACAGCCAGCGAGTCGGAGGGAGGCCCAGGCCAGTGACACATGGATTCCGGATGGGCCAGCCTGCTGCCGCCCCCTCGCTGCTATGGCCGGGCTGCTTCCCAGGCAGCGGCAGGAGACTGCGGCTCATCTGCGCCGGGCCTGCAGGTGCCTCGGGAAGCCCTCGCGGGGCTCCAGGCTCCCGTGGCTGGACGGGTCGCAAGTGGGGCGAAGGAGGAGACAAGCAGCCCATCGGGGGTCCCCGGCCACTCAGCCTGGAGACCTGGCTGCCTGTGGTTCCTGCTGTTCCTCCGTGAATTACAACCTGCCAGTTTGACTTTGGGGAGAAACAGTCACTTGTCTGAGGATAACAAAAAGATCCAAATCTCTGCCTCTTCCCATTACTTGCCTGGATAGCCTAGGAAGCATGTGTGTTTTAAACAAATTTCCAAGGAACTTGTGGATGCACACAGTTTAAGAGAAAACGGGAGAGGTCGTGGTGTGGCCTGCGTTGTACTGGGTGGGTCCGACAAGGGAATCTGGGGAAGGAGGAGAAAGGACCGGGGTCCTAGAAGAGGTTTTCTGGGGTCAGGGCGGCGGTGAGCACCAGGTCGCCAGGAGCAGCCAGCATCTCCTCTAGCGCATCCGGCCCCATCCCCCATAGCACCCCCTGCGTTCTCGGGGTCCAGCCACACCCTCCACCCGCTCTGCCTCACCCCTGCCTCCCCAGCCCCAACCTGGCCAGGCAGGGAGGAAGGAGCCGGCCCCGCCGGGCCACCGCCTGCGACTTCCCCTCTGATCCACAGGTGCCGGTAAACAAAGTGCCGCAGCCGCACCCCCCGCCCCCACCTCGCAGAGTTTGGCTCAAGGTTACGCCGGGGTTCGGGTGGTGCCGGCCGGGGGGCCCCCAGACCCAGCTTCTGGGCTCTCCCCAGCTTCTCAAGCCCACCGGGTCGAGTGCCTTCTTCCGGCTCGGCTCCGAGCTGCTCCCCTTGCTCCAGGCTGGGTTCCCCCCTGAAAGGTTGGTCTGGGAAAACCCGCCTGGGTCCTCGAGCGCCCGTCTGCACGGGGACCCCAGCCCTGGCTCCGGTGGCCACCCTGGGGCGGCCTCGGGCATCTTCTCCCCGTTGCTGCCCACCCCTGACCCCCACGCCCCGCACGGACACGCCTTCCACCATCTCGCCTAGGAGGGTTGCTGGGACCCCCCAACCCAGAGCCCCGGCCACGCTCCCGTCCCCTGCTGTTCTCCTGCAAAGCCCACGGTGGGAACAGAGGGCACCGCGCGAGCCGATGCCACCCTCCCTGCCGGCCCCACCCAGACCTGCCGGTGCTGCAGTGCCCCGTATGTGCAGCCTGCAGCATTCCCGCGGCTGGGGCAGGCCCGGGGGCGGCTCGCACAAGGCAGCGGGGGAGCGGGTCGGGGTCCAGTCGCAGCCAGAGTCCAGATACCGCCCCCTGCCCCGCACCCCTTCCCGCTCCCGGACTGCAGGGGAGACCCCGAAGCGCGCGCCCCCGGAGCGTCCGGCGGGTGTGGGGCTGGGGGTCATGGGGTTGGGGGTCCCAGGGCCGCCAGCCCCAGCCGCAGGGACAGGGGAGGGGCGCTGGGCTGTGCCCTCCACCGTGCTGTTTATTCTCCGGGTAATTAGCTGGCCGGGCTGCGGAGCCTCGGACTGCGACGTTTGGCAGCAGCTCACGCAGACCCCGGAGCTTCCTCCCCGAACCGCAACCCCGGGCCCCTGCCCTGGCGGCCCTGCGGACTTACGTCTCGGAAGCGGTTCCAGTGCTTGATCTTGCCGCTGTATTGCGAGATGGACGACAGCCATTGCTCGTCCTCCATGAAATTGCCAGGGGTCTCACCCTCCTTGAGCCCCTTGGCGTCGCCTTCGGCCAGGGGTGTCGCGGCCAGGAGCAGCAGCGGCAGCACCAGCTGCCCGCAGCCCGGGGCGCACATCGTGGTCCGGGTTCGACTTGAGGGGTCCTGACTTCTGCAGTATTTTAATGTCCTTCTTCCCACCCTGCTGCTGGAGAAGCGCACGCGGCTGTCCTCAGCCCTCCTCCCGCAGTCTGCCTCCGGTGACTGGCGGAGAGTGGGTCGCGGCTGAAATGTGACCTGGTTAGGAGATGCACTTGTCTGAAAAAGCCCAGCACTGGCCGCGGAAAGGGAGAGGGAATCAGAGAGGCTGCGCCAGCAGGGGCTGTAACTGTAGCATCAGCATCACGTTTGACATCATCGTTACTTGGTTTAAAAAAAAAAAGAGAGAGAGAGAGAGAGAGAGAGTGGGTAGATTTCAAAGCGAAGCGCTCGCTGTGTGAGAGCGCCAAACGCCAGCCAGCCGCAGCGGGGCCCAGCCCAGCGTGGCACACAGGGAGTTGCAGACCAGGAAATCAGAATCCCGAGATGTCCCTGAGCTCCTTTCAAGGATGGGGAGCACGAAGGGCCCCAGGATCTCCCCGGGGAAGATGGGATGGGGAAGAGGGCACAAAACTCTCCGGTTACAAAGCCAGGCAGGCTCAGGTGTCGGAAAGGGAATTTGGCCAGACACTGCTTTTCTCCCCTTGCCTCCCACCCAGAGGGGCCTGCGCCACAGCCCTGACAGCTGGCTTCCAGCGAGTTACAGCTCTACCGTAATGGGTGGCTTCGTTAAGACAAAAGCCGTATAACAACTGGCTGCTCAGCACCATTGCTCCCCAGCGGCTCCACGTTTCGCAAGGCAAGGCCTCAGCACTGAGTGGCTGGTGAAATAGAGGCAGATGTCCTCCTCCCCAAGCAGCTGTTTAGGGGCTGTCACCCCTTTTGTTAGCTCTTCCTAGGACAACCCTAAAAGGCAAATGTCTGACCATTTCAACTGCCTTGGAGGCTGCAAATTCGAAAAAGGCATATTTACATACGGTTTTTTGACTTCAATATAGTTTGAATAAGCCACTGGAGAAGCTGCGAAGGGGTGTGTGTGTGTGTGTGTGTGTGTGTGTGTGTGTGTAGTGGGGGAGTGCTGGTTTTGTTTGAGGTGTTCCTGGTTTTGTTAAAATTGTGACCCTTCTTATTGCCTGTAGATTTGAATGTTGGCATGACAGTGGGTAAGGCTGGAGGCTGGCCACAGTCCCAGGATCACAGCATAAATGGGGAGAGGTTTACATTTCATATACATTAAAGAGGAAACAGGTCATCTGATGAGACAAAATGTACTGAACTTTTGGTACCCAAGCCCTAGATTGTGTTTTTATTAAAAAACAAACAAACAAACAACAACAACAAAAGTTAGCTGCTGTGATCTAAAACAATAATAATTTAAAAGGCAATGATCTTAAAAACATGATCTTAATCAGTAGGAAAAAACACAGCTGACAAGGTTCCTCGTCACCCTGAATCGGGCCTGTCTGGGAACTCAATGCCTCAGTGGCTGAGGCTGGAGTCTTGCTGGGAAAACAGAAAACAATAGCTCCCTTTCCGTGTTTTCTTGTTCCCTTTGCCATTGGATTTAGTAGTGGTGCTGCAGTAAGGCCCTGGCCATTGGCATCTTCATCTCACAGTGATAAAGCATTCTTCCTGGGTGTGTCCTGGCGCCGTACAGTGAGAGAGCACGGCTTGCTGTCATGGAGACTGGGGGACAGAATCCCATTTACTGGCTGGATGCTTGAGCAATTACCTATTTTCTATCTAAAATTAATAATACCACCATTAAAACTGCTGTAAAACAAAAGCAAAATTACATACTAAGTATCTGGGCATAATGGGCATGTTTTAAAAAGTTAACCTTCCCTCTGATTGGGAAGAGAAGGCTATGGTGTCCCATAGTTTTGAAGATTTACCAAAATTTGCCATCTTTTCCACCATCTCAATCCTACAATCCTAGGTTGTTTTTATTGTTTGTTGGTCTTTTGTTTTTAGCAAAGCTAACTATGTATCTCTAAGGCAGAGAAGAAAGGTACCAGATACCATAGCTCTCCCATTCCTGTTATATCTCAGGCGCTTCTAGAGTTACCAAAGTTGCTGAATAAAGAGTTTAGAAAGGTGCTGTCAAGATGCCCATCAATATGACAACAGCTGTCTCCAGACTCTGAGGGTTAAAATGGCTCCCACAGTTCCAGGTAGCTTCTCCAGTGGGGTTTGCTTTTCTGTAGCACCTTCAGGCTGGGTCAATACTAGTCTTATGTCGAAAGCTAATCAACAACAGTTCAGTCCCATTAGTTAAGCCAACAGTAATGCTATTTAGGAAAAAGAACCCAAATTTCCAGATGACTGGTGTAAAAGTTGTAGGAAATGGCCAATAGTTTTAGTTTAAAAAGAGGGAAAAAAAAGAGCCAGGTGTGCTGACTCACACCTGTAATCTCGGCACTTTAGGAGGCTAAGAGGCAGGAGGATGGCTTGAGCCTAGGAGTTCCAGACCAGCTGGGGCAACATAGCAAGACCCTATCTTTATATAAAATGAAAAAAAATTAGCCAGGTTGCACCGTGCCTGTGGTTCCAGTTACTCAGAGGCTGATGCGACGAGGATGTTTGCGCCTGGGAGTTCAAGGCTGCACTGAACTAGGATCGCGCCACTGCACTCCAGCTGGAGAAACAGAGTGAGACTCTCAAAAGAAAACAAAAAAGAATAAAAAGAAAAGGTTTTTCCTTTTTTTTTTTTTTTTTTTTTTTTGACAGAGTCTTGCTCTGTCACCCATGCTGGAGTACAGTGGCATGATCTCGGCTCACTGAAACCTCTGCCTCCCAGGTGCAAGCAATTCTCCTGCCTCAGCCTCCCGAGTACCTGGGATTACAGGCACCTGCCACCACGTCCCGCTAATTTTTGTATTTTTGGCAGAGATGGGGATTCACCATGTTGGCCAAGCTGGTCTCAAACTCCTGACTTCAGGGGATCTGCCTGCCTCGGCCTCCCAAAGTGCTGGGATTACAGCCTGGTTTTCCTAATTTTTGAAAGAATTACTGGCAGGTCAGCCTTTTCAAAACAATGGCCCCAAACATGAGGAGCCTCCAGGTATATGTGTTAAGTGGTACATATATTTTACACATTTTTCTGTTTGCACTTAATATTTAGCAATTATAAAACGGAGAAAGAGAAACCTTAGTTTTCTAGTAAGAAACCCAAATTGAATACATCTTAAAACCCATTTAATTCCATTTCTAGATGACCCTACAAGCACAAAAAGATAAATGCACAAAGATGACTGAATCCAGAATTGTTCATAATAGCCCAACCTGGAAACCAGCTCAATGTCCATTAGCCAGGAACTACCTAGCTAAAGGAGAAAACATACCTATAACAGACTAGTGTGCAGACATTAAAAATAATAATGTAGATCTGTATCTATTAAAAACCAATGTGATCCACTATGTATTGCTGGGTGAGAAAAGCTCGTTATACAAGATCACATATAATAGGATCTCATTTGGAAGTGTAGTATAATGTGGCTATTCTCAAACTTTCTGGAATCTGGAGCCCTTAACACTAAAAAAATTACTGAGGGCCCCAAAGAACTTTTATTTTAGTTATATATTTATATATACACATACATATATAGATATTTACTGTATTTGAAAATCAAACTAAGAATTTAAAAATTTTAAAATAAGAATGTACCTGTTTCATATTTAACAGAATAGTTTATGAAAAACAACTGTCTCTACCCCTCCCCCAGTTAGTAAGAGAGTGGCACTGTTTTACATTTTTACAAATCTCTTTAGTGTCTGGTTCAGAAGAAGACAGGCAGAGTCTCACATAAGCTTCTGCATTACAGCAAGTGTATGTCGCCAAGGCTGCCGTAACAAAGTACCACGGACTGGGTGGCTTCAACAACAGACAATTATTTTCTCACAGTTCTGGAGTCTTGGGGTTTAAGATCAAGCTGGTGTAGCTTTGGTTTCTCCTGAGCCCTCGCTTCTCGGCTTGCAGGATGGCTGCCTTCCTGCTGTGTCCTCAGTCTTTCCTCTGTGCACGCACTAGTCTGGTGTCTCTTTGTGTGTCCAAATTCGCTCTTCTTGTAAAGACACCAGACAGATTGGATTAGGGCTGACCCTAACAGCCTCATTTTAACCTAATCACCCCACTAAAAGCCCAATCCCCAAATAGTCACATTCTGAGGTTCTAGGAGTTAGAAATTCAACATGTAGATTTTGGGTGGTCATGACAGCCTACAGCAGCAGGTATAAATGAAAATAGCTAGTAAGAGCACAGTAGAAGCACTCACAGCAAACTGAGTTAATCTCTTAAAACACATGTATTTAGACCCTAAACCTACAAATTTACAATATTCTAGAACACAAACGTACACACTCACACAATTCCACTAACCATCAGGGTGATGCCACCATGTCACAGAGCCTCTGGAAAACTCCACTGAACACTCATGAGAGAATGAGTTAAAAAGGCACATAGCACCTTAGTATTTTTATGAAAACAGTTTGGACCTCCTTGTAGACATCCCCTAAAAGGTTCCTGGGGAGTCCTGGAAGTCCAAAGACCACACTGAGAGCTGCTGGTATGAGCTTTATGACTTAAGGCAATTTTTTTTTTTTTCTTTTTTTTGAGACAGGGTCTCACTCATTATCACCTAGGCTGGAGTGCAGTGATGTGAGCATGGCTCACTGCAGCCTTGCCCTCCTGGGCTCAACTGATCCCACCTCAGCCTCTGAAGTAGCTGGGAATAGAGTCGCATGCCACCACGCCTGGCTAATTTTCTTTTGTAGAGACAGGGTGTCACCATGTTGTCCAGGCTGGTGTTGAACTCCTGGGCTTAAGCGATCCTCTTGCCTCCCCAAAGCGCTGGGATTACAGGTGTGAGCCACTGCCCCCAACTTTAAGAAAAATTTCTTTACCTTGTTAACCCTCAGTTTGTAAAATGAGGATAATATTACATACTTAAGTTGGTTGTTGAAAAGATTGATGTAAAAATAAATGACAAATGTGAGCACTCCACTAATATTAGCTGTTATTTGTGAAAAATTTCTTAACTTCTCACATTTGATATATGTTTAAATGTATAGGGAGTAATTACCTCTGGATGCTACCATTTATTTTCTTTTATTATTTATTCATTTTTTATAGAGACGGGGTCTTGCTAGTTTGCCCATGCTGGTCTTGAACTCCTGGCTTCAAGCGAACCTCTGGTTTCAGCCTCCCATTTGAATTGAAGTATAACACACACTGACAAAAGCACAAAGCATAAGCTTGATGATTTTTCACAAAGTAAACTTGTCTTTGTTTAAAGGACATTTTACCAAAAAAAAAAGCTTTTAATAAAAACCGTAACAGCAGCCACTTTCCTCACTTCTAGCAGCATGGGCTTGAACATTCATGCTCCCTGTGGTATGAAGATGGAAGCTGACAAGTGCTCCACTGACGCAACTCATACACCTCTAGTACTGCTGGGTTCCGAGCTCAGGGACAGTGAGCTCCAGCACAGTGCACGGGCAAACCGGAACCAAATCTGAAGTATTACAATGCTGGATTCTACTCAATGCCCAGTTTAGGAAAAGCTAGAGCACGCTTTAAAAATAATCATTATAAGTAACATTTATAATGTGTCCAAAGTAAAAATTACTCTCCATAACAAAGTTCCATGTATAACAATTCACAAATTCTGTGAAAATGCAAGTGAGAGATTTGTTTCCCTCTTCCTCTTAGAGGAATTGAGGGTGAAGTCAGTGCCTCAAAAGCTGGCTGGAGCAGTGTTAGATACAATGAACTATTTCAGTGTAGAATGAATTACAAAATGGTAACATGAAGGAAGGTCTGACTGTAAGCACAGCAGCAGCAAATCCTCCAACATTTACCCCATTGTCATTTGGTGAGAGGAAGTCTGAATCTAGAATTCTTTTCTAACCCCAGCTCTAACCCTTTTAATGTTGCTCTCTAACATTTTGCTTTCTCGTGAAAGTTCACATCAAAACTATCTGTTACTCCCTCTTCCACAACAGCAATGAAAACTGTATTTCCAAAGAGCTACGCTGTCCCCAAAACTAGAATACAGACTTCATAATTTGCGTGTGTGTGTGTGTGTGTGTGTGTGATGGAGTCTCGCTCTGTAGCTCACGCTGGAATGCAGTGGTGCAATCTCAGCTCACTGCAACCTCTGCCTCCTGGGTTCTGGTTCAAGCAATTCTCCTGCCTCAGCCTCCCAAGTAGCTGGGACTGCAGACACGTGCCACCATACCCAGCTAATTTTTTTTTTTTTTTTTGTATTTTTAGTAGAGACGGCGTTTCACCATGTTGGCCAGGCTGATCTTGAACTCCTGACCTTGTGATCCACCCACCTGAGCTTCCCAAAGTGCTGGGATTACTGACATGAGCTACTGTGCCCAGCAGAAAGAACATTTTATCTCTGCCTACCAAAGCATGTGAAAAAAAGGAAAAATTTTTAAATTTTTTAATTTAAAAAAGTTCCAATTCTACCAATACCTACCAACTTACAAAAGTCTAGAGAACACAAAAATACAAAAGTGCACCTTCCATTAACCACCAGACTGATGATGCTGTCACGTCACAGAGACTCTGGAAAACCCCACTGTACAACTTTGAGAGAATGAGAGGGAAAAAGGCAAACAACTTGAGAAGAATTATTTAACAAGTCTTAGGGAAGAGTAATCACTAAATTCTCAATAACACAATTTCCAATTCTATTTACAATTTGGTATTTAGGCCCTGTGGGGTGGCTCACACCTGTAATCCTAACACTTTGGGAGGCCAAGGTGGGAGGATGGCTTGAGACCAGGAGTTTGAGACCAGCCTGGGCAACACAGTGAAATCCCAGCTCTACAAAAAAAAATTTTTTTTAAAGTAGCCAGGCATGGTGGTGCCCACCTGTAGTCCCAGCTGCTCGGTAGGCTGAGATGAGAGGGCAGCTTGAGCCCAGGAGGTCAAGGCTGCAGTGAGCTGTGATTGTGCCACTGCACTCCAGAGAGGGCGACAGAGTGAGACCCTGTATCCAAAAAAAAAAAAAAAATAAAAAAAAAAAAAAAAAAAAAATAAAAAAAAAAAAAAAATTAAAAAAAAAAAAACAAAAAAAAAACTCCTACAAAGATAAGTCGTAAGTCTCAGACACCCCCCAAAAGAAGTGACATTTACTTCCTGGCTGAGGTTGCCCAGTGGCTTGTCAGAAATAAACCAATGAGAGAGTGCAGGCACACCAAGATGAGACGGGGCATAAACTCCACAGTCGGCTTCATAATTCAGCACTATCCCTGGAGCACATTCCCAAGTGCCATCTAACAATCTGAGGTGAGGTAAAATCTCAGTTTACATAGAAAATGAATATCCAGTAGAAAAAAAGAGGCCTTCTGGGAAAAAAAAAAAAAAAAACATCCTTGCAGGTACTAGTACTAATGTAAGTCCTCCATGAATGATCTGGCTATGCTAGTGAATAAGTGAGGGCAACATTGTATCCCAACACAGGAAGGGGGTCAAATTCAAATGATGTGATCATACTAACAGGAAAACTATTAAACATTCATTTATTCACAAGTGATTTGTGCAGTCCCAATAAAAAATCTCAGTGTTAGACAGTCCTCACAATGTAGCGACTTAACACAAAGTTCAGAAGCAGACTTAAAGAATAGAAAGAAAGAAAGAATCAAGATAAGAATAAGGAGGAAGAGGACATGGAGGGAGGAAGAATGTGAGGAGAGAGGAGTGGGAGGCTCAGGCTCCCCAGCATTCCCCCTGGAAGGATGGAGGCAACTGCTGGGAATACCCACTCCCTCTGCTGGTCCGTGGTGAGGAAGGAGTGAGTGCCTCCTGGGGCTGACATTCTTCCAGGGAACTCTGCACAGTCCTGGTGATACCATCAGTTTGTTTTGCTGCTGCCTTGAAAAGTAAACAGAAAAAAGCTATAATACTGCAACTCTAACAGGGACATGGGAAGGTGAAGGTGGGGATGGGTGAAGGAACAGGAATCCAACAAATAATAAGAGGACAACCTTGGCCGGGGTGCAGTGGCTCACGCCTCTAATTCCAACACTTTGGGAGGCCAACGCGTGCGGATCACAAGGTCAGGAGTTCGAGACCAGCCTGGCCAATGTGGTGAAACCCCATTTCTACTAAAAACACAAAGATTAGCCAGGTGTGGTGGCAGGCACCTGTAGTCCCAGCTACTCGGGAGGCTGAGGTAGGAGAATCGCTTGAACCTGGGAGGTGGAGGTTGCAGTGAGCAGAGATCGCGCCACTGCACTCCAGCCTGGGCAACAAAGCGAAACTCTGTCTCAAAAAAAAAAAAAAAAACTGACAAACTTTGGTAGGAAAATGATAAACCAAGCAAAGTGAAAGGCAAAACCTTTAATAGTTATTTTGTTAAAGATAAAATTCTGGGTAGTAAAGGAATTAAAGGCAGAGTCTCAAAGAGATATTTGCACACCCGTGTCTGTAATAGCACTTCTCCCAATAGTCAAGAGGAAGCAAGCCGTGTTCACTGATGGACAAACAGTGTGGTATACACATGTAACTGAACATTCGATTATATGTTATAATACAGGAAGGAAATCCTGCCACCTGACATGACATGGATGAACCCAGAGGACATTATGCTAAGTGAAATAAGCCAGTCACAAAAAGACAAGTAACTATGATTCCACTTATATGGAATACTGAGAATACTCAAAACCACAGAGACAGAAAGTAGAATGGTGGCTGCGGGGGGACAGGCAGAGTGGGAATTACTCTTTAATGGGCACAGTTTCCGCTGTACAAGCTGAGAAGCCTGTGGAGATGGATGGCAGTGACGGCTGCACAGCATTATGAATGTATTAACAGTTAACGTTATTGAACTGTGCACTTAAAATGGTAAAGACAGTAAGTTTTATGAGTATTTTACCAGAATTTAAAAGGAAGACAACCAGAAAGAATACACTAAGGGTTACAGGTACAAGTTCTCCTTATGCCCACCACCATCTTGGCTGGTAGTTTGATAGCTGCAGACAGCATTAGAGGCGATGGTGAATCCATGGAGAACCACCCAGGAAAGTCACCATCCAAATGTCCACATCCCTGCTTGGCAATTAAAACGAAGACACTTTTCTTCAGCACCTGGTGAGGATGTTCAGTTTCTAGTGCTTTCCAAGATCCACCTCAAGAGAAGTCGATTTGTCCACAGGAAGCATAGTTTCCAAAGCTGTCTACTGTGAACCTCTGAGAGATATGAATTGAATTCAGCTTCAGGGAACCAAAGTAGAAGTTCTCAAACAACTGAAAAGGAAGAATAAAAACCCAGAATGAATGTTTAAAGTATAGGTGAAAATATTAAACATCAGATTCTCTTGTAAAAACACCAAACCACAACAATCCCAACAAATGTCTCATGCTTTTTCTTTTCAGTGTTTACTCTGAATAATGATCCAGGAGAGGAGGGATGGGGGTGGGAGTGAGAAAAGAACAGCCAGCTCTCCTCTCTGATTAATTCTAAAGTCTCCTCTGACAAATGCACCAGAGAAAGAGGTTCTATAAAGTCAAATCCAAAATTCATCTCTTGAGCGGATATGACCAAGAACTTGCAGCAAAAACCCCGTGGCCAAACGCTGACTCACACAGCCTGACCAGGCTGCTTCTGACTTCCAGTTACTGACCGTGCAGGGATCCCAGTTTTGTTGCACCAGGGTTAAATTTGATGTAACATACGCCTCTACCTAATCAACACCATTTGTTAGGAGTGCTGACTAAAATAAATAGAAGATAAGGCTCCTGACTCACAAGTGATTCAGACAAGCCACTGAGGGGCACGGAACATCCACATGCACAGAACAACCCGAGGGGCGCTTCTACTCGCCAACAAAACAAGTGCAAGTGATTACTTATCAAACACCTTTATTAAACGTGAATTCAAGCCAGCAACCTAAAATACTTTTTACTATGATCCTGCACTTTAGAAAAGCTTTCAAGTGTGTCAGAGGGAGGGATGAACCATATGTACTCCAAGAGGGGCTGGACTTTGTGATTACCACATTTATAAGGCAGAACCCAAAATGACATCAGAATTCATCCCAGGAAAATGCAGCCATACTGCCTGAATAAGGAGTGTCAAAAGAGTAAAGAGTGTACCTTCTTCTGTTAGGATGTAGGAACCGCTCTTTCTTAAAATGTCAATACAATCCCAAAAAGCCTTTGTTTGTTTTTTAGAGACAGGGTTTCTCACTCTGTTGCCCAGGCTGCAGTGCCCTGGATTGCAGCAGTGCAATCATAACTCACTGCAGTCTCAACTCCTGAACTCAAGCAATCCTCCCATCTCAGCCTCCCGAAGCACGGAGATTACAGGCATGAGCCACCATGCCTGGCCCCAGTGAAACCCTGTGATACACGTACCCAAGATGCTTGAGTGGACCTTTGCACATAGGCAAGTGACTGTCTTTTCACTTATTTTTATACAACCTCCACACACATGGACTTTGGCCACCATTGCTTTTCCTCTTCCTGCAATTAATGGCCTAGCAAAATGCCTGAGGGTTCATTAAAGGCTAACTTAATGAAGCCCAGTAAATATTGATTCTTCAACATGACATCAACTTGACCCCAAAGATCTATTTATAGAGGTTGTGTGCTGCATTGTCTTGTGTTTCAGAAAGGTGATCAGCTCCTGCCTGCATTGATTTACACAATTAACTTCTCTCCCTGGCTTTGGCAGCATGCTCAAACCATATCCACCCTTTTATGTAAAGAAATTCAGCCTGAAATGGTTATCTGCTAATCCCTTTGCTGAACATTAATTTGAAGTGAAAGACACGTCACTAAGACTGACAGATTTATAGCTCTGCAAACTGAAGCCTTCCAGGTATAGAAAAGCTATAACCAAGAAGGCAATAAAAGACAATATAAAAGAAAACTAAAAGGAAACTCATAATTCTTTCAACAAGCTACTTTTTAAGGATTGGCAGCCTGTGGGTTCTCTACCTTCTCTTTGTGCCCGTGTTTTCAAGTAGTGGGGAGGCCACAGTGAGGAGCTGCAAGTGACCTACCCATGACTTCACTTTGCCTTATGCAGATGGCCTACGGACAGCGTGATCTGCCAGGGATAGTCTCCTGCTCCAGGTTTAAAGAAAGAGCAAATGTAGCAATCATGAAGTTAGCTAGGATGTGACTGCAATGAGGTAACAGAAAAATTGAGAGGGATAACTAAACATAAATTCTCACATCCACTAAGGCAAGGGCAGGCTGTGGAAAGAGTGCTGGATTCTAAATGTATGCCTGGACATGTAAGCTGTGTGACCATCGGTAGAAAACACTGCCCACTGTAATAACTACCACCGGGGCAAAAGAGCATAATGGGCAAAGATCTCATAAGAGCAAGTACAAGGCTGCGCATGGTGGCTCATGGCTGAAATCCCAGCACTTTGGGAGACCGAGGCGGGTGATCATCTGAGGTTGGGAGTTTGAGACCAGCCTGACCAACTTGGAGAAACCCCATCTCTACTGAAAATACAAAATTAGCCAGGTGTGGTGGCACATGCTTGTAATCCCCGCTACTCAGGAGGCTGAGGCAGAAGAATCACTTGAACCCAGGAGGCAGAGATTGTGGCGAGCCAAGATCACACCATTGCACTCCAGCCTGGGCAACAAGAGCAAAATTCTGTCTCAAACAAACCAACAACAACAACAACAACAAAAAAGAGCAAGTACAAGTACTTTGTGTGCTCACTGTGGAGGGTTTAAAAAAATAAAAAGTACCTTGTAAACTGTAAAGTGCTATGGAAAATTAGTATTTCCATAGCAAAATGGTATTTCCATATGGTATTTCTTATGATGTTTTTAAATACCTCTCTGCCATCACTACCCTTGTGTTTATTTTACCTTTGTAAGTCACCATGTTCTTTCATACCTTTTGATAATATCACGACAAATGGATTTCTCATCCAGACATCCCTAGTGCCAGTGCCAATCTTCATGCCACCCTTCCTACCTCTGGTCTTGTCCCCTCTGTATGTTTACAATGATTTATTAACAGATAATTAACTAGCAATCTTACTGCTTAGTTGTTTTTTTTTAAATTTTTTATTTTTTATTTTGAGATGGACTCTTGTCACCCAGGCTGGAGTGCAGTGGTGTGATCTCAGCTCACCAGTCTCCGCCTCCCAGGTTCAAGTGATTCTCCTCCCTCAGTCTCCCAAGTAGCTGGGATTACAGGCATATGCCACCACCTCCAGATAACTTTTGTATTTTTCAGTAGAGATGGAGTTTCACCAAATTGGCCAGGCTGGTCTCAAACTCCTGATCTCAAGTTATTCACCTGCCTTGGCCTCTCAAAGTGCTGAGATTTCAGGCATGAGCAACCATGCCTGGTCTGTTATATCTTTATTCTTTTTTCCCTTTTCATTTATTTTCTTAATAGAGACAGGGTCTTGCACTATGTTGCCCAAGCTGGTATTGAACTCCTGGGCTCAAGTGATCCTCCTGTCTTGGCCTCCCTAAGTGCTGGGATTATAGCATGAGACACTGTGTCCTGCCAATGTATCTTTATTCTTAAGTCTTTCTTTTAGTTCTACCAATTATTTCTAGTGACTCACTAAAATATAAGCCCTACAGAGGAAGAAGCTGGATCCTACCATACACTGTAACATTATCTAGTAGACTGCATCTGACTGATAAATATCTGTTGGACAAAATGACAATGAAAACTAATGCTGCAGCTGTCTGTGTACATCCCCAAGTCTGGAAAGAGCAAACTGTGATATGCATTTGTCTAGACCGGATTTCAAGGTCTAATTTATAGGAATTTCTAAACAGGACTTACCAAATTATATTACCTCAAATCAAGTGGGCAGGGGACCTTTCTACATGTCTCTTATTTGTGAAAACCTAGATCTCTTTCTTAGCTTCGTTCCTGATCTGGAATATTGTTGTGCACCTGATGTTATGCATTTTCATGCAAAAGAGGCACATGAAGTAGTTCTGACTCCCAAGTGCTTACCATCTCATTAGGGAGAGTGCATATCATAGGAGGGAAATGCTGATGACCTGGTGTGTCCACCTTATGAAAAGTCACTGAGTCCTTTGCTCTGTGATCTGTGTACCTTTCTGTACCTTTCTGTATGTATGCTCTACTTTAATGAAAAAAGTTTACCTAAAACAATATAGACAATAAAGGTTAAGTGTGTGAGATGAGAGGTACACGCCATCAATAAACATAGCAGAAGGTAAGGAAACAAAGGATGCTGAGTGCTGGGGACCTAGGAAAGCAACCTGGACTAGACCAGAGCTGGGCCTTGACAAGTATGGGGCATTACACAGGGGAGAGAGGGCAGCATGCAGGCAGAAATGGGCATGGTGGGCTGGGCCAGGCTAACAGTTTAGATGTCTAGAAGGTTCCTAGAGTGAAGTAGTGAGACGGACAGAAGGAAGGAGAGTCAGATTAAGGGTGTCTAGGGGACCTGAGGGTCAAATTCACAAGTCAGACTTCATCCTACATGGTGGGGAACCACTGAAGGCTTTAAAGTAGGTTGGTGGCCCACGATGAAAATCACATTTTAGGGAGATTAACCTGGGTGTGATGTGTCAGGCTGACTGGAGAAGGGAACAAGAGAAAGAAAAGAAAGGAGACCATGGTAGTAGTTCAGTCATGAGGGTGATGCTGAGTGTCTAAATTACAAACAGGCTGTGGGCTTGGAAACACTGGAGCAGATGTGAATGAATGAATGAAGCCATGAATTAAACTATGAATGAAACATAGACCAGGGCTAAATGACAAGAACTTAGAACACAAAAAAGGAAACAACAGACACTGGGGTCTACTTGTGGGTGGGGGGTGGGAGGAGGGAGAGTAGCAGAAAAGATAACTACTGGGTACTGGGCTTAATACCTGGGTGATGCCATAATATGCACCACGAACCCCTGTGGCACATGTTTACCTATGTAACAAACCTTCACATGTACCCCCAAACCTAAAATAAAAATTAAAAAAAGAAACATAGAAACACCTTGGTGACTTTCTGGATGAGAAGGAGATGGGAAAAATGAGTGATGATGGGTCAAACGTGTGTGTATGAGGCTGCCACTGACAGTAACAGAACATTTCTGAGAGGGAGCTATTTCACAGGGAAAACAACAACGACAAGTTCAGGTATGCTTACACGCTCACGGCTACGTCACACTGACTAACTCTCTGTGTCCCAAGCCCTTCTCCAATCTAGGATTTTCCTGGAAGACTCTGAGAATATGCATTAGAGACATCTGTAGCACAGTTAAGTGGAAACAGATCACCATAAAAGGCTTTCCAAGTGTCCCTTCTTTTATTGAATTGTAGTTCTTTTTATATTAGGGAAATGAACCCTTTTTGTCTATGTTACAAGTTGCAAATACATATATTTCCTCCAGTTTGTCATGTCTTTTGACTTTGCTTATGATGGTATTTACCATGTCGCTTAATTTTTATGAATTCACATTTATCATAATAGGAGATTTTAAAAACAAAGTTACCTAATGCCAATAGTTAGATATTAAAAGATCAGCCGGGTGCAGTGACTCACACCTGTAATCCCAGCACTTTGGATAGATGGATCACTTGAGGTCAGGAGTTCGAGACCAGGTTGGCCAACATGATGAAACCTTGTATCTACTAAAAATACAAAAATTAGCCGGTGTGGTGGCAGGCACCTGTAATACCAGCTACCTGGGAGTCTGGGGCAGGAGAATCACTTGAACCTGGGAGGCAGAGGTTGCAGTGAGCAGAGATCACGCCACTGCACTCCAGCCTGAGTAAGACCTGTCTCCAAAAAAAAAAAAAAAAAAGATCAAAGTGAACCATAAATACGTAGGTATTGAAAACATGAATAAAAATTACAACAGCCAACATTTATTAAACACACGTGCCAGGCTCTCATTGCATCCTCACAACCCCAGGAAATAGATCCTATGATTTATCCCCATTTACAGCTGAGCCTTAGGTTTAGATGGCTTAAGTAACCTGCCCAAAGACACACATAAAATTGACAGTGTTCAGGACATCCCCAAATATGGCACCTTGGCATTTGAGCAAACAGCAGAAGGAGTCAAGTCTCTCCCACCTTCCATAGCCCTTCTTCCCTGAAGATGATAAAACCTAGGAAGGTCATCCTGTGACCTCCTGCTCTTCTCCCCTGAAGCAGGTCTCTCATTCGACAGGTACCCTCCCTTTTCCCAGAGGAAAGGAATATACTTATCTGTGAAGATACAGGGCATAGCGAAGAATCGGAACAAGCAGGCCTTGCTAAGACTCCCCTCAGTTTATTACCATTAGGCCACGTTTCTGAAGGCTCCCGGGTCATGTAAAGCTTCTATTAAATAACTGTGTATGCTTTTCTCTTATTAATCTGATTTTGTTACAGGGGCCTCAACCACGGACCTAGTGATAGGTGAGAGAAGAAATCTTTCCTCTCCTACAAAGTACAGGTAAAAAAACTGAGATTCACACCCAGGCAGCCTCACTCTAGAGTCTGAGCCCTTTGATTCCTGTACTCTATTGCCCCTTACTGTGGGTGGCTCCCCTTGAAACACCGCCCCATTAAATAGCCACAGTGAGAAACGCTGACCCAGACAATTCCCGAAGACTGAAATGAACATGTGCTTTCACGTGCTATTCCTATATTCACTGCCACAGCTTTTCCTGGACGTGACTTAAGAATCCGATGGCTCTAGCTCAGCTGGAAGAATTTTAATTGAATTCTGGATGAAAATAAGCAAAAGTCAACTAAAAGGCTACATTTAATTTGGTACTTGAATGGGAAAAGAAGAAAAAGCTTAAACTACAAGTTTAAAAAAAAGAAACTTGGTTGCTCTTTTGAACCTAAACTATACTCAAAGAGCAGAGTGTTCTATTGTTTAGAAAATAATAGACCTAACAGGAGAAATTTAAATTGAAAACAATCTAGTTAAGATATCTGAATCATGTTGAGTTTTTTCTCCTCACTGTTGTTTTATAACAATTCCCTTGGGGATTTTGAAACCTAAACCATTTTCTTTCTGAAAATATTTTTCTCTGACACGCACACATATAGAGCCCTGTTGTTATGGAAGTCAGTATTTTTTAAAACCTGCTCTAAAGGAACGTAACAACGAACAGTACACAAAACTACAGATACTTAATGAGGAAATGAAAATAGAATTAAAACTGCCAATCACTGTGATATCACTAGTAAATAACTTGGATGATTTAAGAAAATTTAAAACCAGGCCGGGCACAGTGACTCACGCCTGTAATTCCAGTACTTTGCAGGGCAGAGACAGGATGATCACCTTACCCCAGGTGTTCAAGACCAGCCTGGGCAACATGGCAAAACCCAGTCTCTATAAAAAAAAAAATACAAAAATTAGCCAGGTGTGATGGTGTGCATCTGTGGTGGGAGGATCACTTGAGCTGGTAGGGTGGCACAGAGGTTGCAGTGAGCTGAGATTGTGCCACTGCACTCCAGCCTGAATAACACAGTGAGACCCTGTCTCAAAAAAATTAAAAAAAAATTATTAAAACCTAAATAAGTTTGACATTTGAAAACTGTTACACACACAGCTGCTATCCTCTGTCAAGTACTCATAATGATAGAGACAGGAGGCAGAAAAATCCTAGGCAGACAGGGGCAGGTCCCCAGCAAAACCCCACCATCACACTGAAAAGTCTGAAGCCAGCAGACCAAAGTGAGAACTTCTATCCTTGTTTGCCCATTCTCTCCCAATTGGTTCTTTATAAATAACGTTTTTTTTTTTTTTTTTTTAACCAATCGAATGTTGCCTTTTCCAAAACCACCTACAGCCCACCTCGCCCCCCATCCTGTGCCTATAAAAACCCCAGATTCAGTTGGTGGAGGGAGAGAAGCAGTTTGACTGGACAGAGGCGACCTGACTTCAGACAGATGGCTGGACCCTGGAGGAGAGATAGCTTAACTTCGGAGAGATGGCTTGACTTCAGGGAAGAGCTGGCCAGAGACAGGCAAGACTTTGGGGGAAGATTACCTGCCCATCCTGTCCCCTTGTCCCCTTTTCGGCTCCTATGTCTGCTGAGAGCCATTTCCATTGCTTAATACAATTTTCCGCCTTCACCATCCTTCAAGTGCCGGGGCAACCTCAATTCTTCTTGGATACTGGACAAGAGCTTGGGACCCACTGGGTTCGGGTACCCAGAAAAGGCTGTCACACTGGCCCTTAGCCCTCAGTGGCAGAGGGCAGCCACCCCCCCATGACAAGGCAAGGGTACCACTGAGCTGACGGCACACTGCTGTCCATGGACAGCAGGACTAGGAGAGCATTCACCTCTAGGGCTTTGGGGTTGCAAGCACCCTCAAGTGGGCACTGCCACAGGGCCCACACAGAGCCTGCTTCTGCTGGCTCCCAAAATGGCCAGCCAGATCCCATACTCCCTTACTCATGTGCTCCCACCCACAAGGGGTTGAGCACGGCAGGCCAAATAAATGGGGTACCCTCATCACAAAACCCCGTCTTGATGAAAGGATCAAGAAAAATCCTGCGGCCAGGCGCAGTGGCTCATGCCTCTAATCCCAGCACTTTGGGAGGCCGAGGCGGGCAGATCACAAGGTCAAGAGACAAAAATTAGCAGTGTGTGGTGGCATACACCTGTAGTCCCAGCTACTCAGAAGGCTGAGGCAGGAGAATTGCTTGAACCCGGGAGGCAGAGGTTGCAGTGAGCCAAGATCACGCCACTGCACTGCAGCCTGGCACCTGGCAACAGACTGACACTCTGTCTAAAAAA
>NW_016107530.1:213038-252700 GCF_001604975.1 Cebus imitator | reverse complement strand
AAAAAAAAAAAAAAAAAAAAAAAAAAAAAAAAAAAAAAAAAAAAAAAAAAGAAAAAGAAAGAAAAATCCTGTATCAATAATGTATTTAGAAAATTAAACTTTTCCTATCACCAAGTAAAAAGAGAAATATGGACCTCTGATGAAAGGTTTTTGGTCAAAATCAAGGTTTCCCTGACAAAGAGTGGCAAGATAAAATCCAACCATCCTGCTGTCCCCTGCTCACATGATCTATGAAGCCTACCATCTTTAGTTTGTACACGTTTCTTTCCTACGGAGAACATAGAAGGAATTATTGATTTCTGGTAATGTTGTGGTATACAATGAAAGAAAACAAACAGCAAGATTTAAGGGCTCACTGTGGTCATTTTTCCTTGCATTCATTTCAAACCTTCTACTCCTTCCCCACTGCCCTGTGACACAGTCATCGAAGACCAGAAATAACTTCAAATGCAACAAGACTGCAAAAAGGAGACCAGCAATCTCAAACAGAGGTCCCGGGGAAGGTGGAGAAGGGCATTCTCTTCTCCTATCTGTGACCTCAGGCTACAAAACTGAATGAATGGTCAGTCCGCAACCCGGCTCACTTGGCTTCCCAAATGAGGCTCACTCTTTTTCTCCAATCTTAGAGAAAGCTGTGGTTAACTCTCTTCCAAGATCCCTCTTGTAAGGAAATCTACTTCTTGTGCTGAAGGCCTCGATCAACTATTTGCTGTCTCAATACTACTTGAATAAAAGAGGAAATTCAGTTTTGAAGTCAAAAATGAAAATTCAAAATATTCAAGTCTTATTCTATTTATAGTCATTCTTGACATATACGAGATAAACCAACCCTTAGAATATAATCTGGTGCAACTGAAAGTGTAAGTATAGGGGGTTCAATTAATTCAAGCATTTAGAAGGATGCACTGGGTCATATTTCTCTTTAAGAGAGGATGCTATTGTTCTCCTGTATGGCAATCAGACTTTCGAAACTCAAGAGTGAACAGGAATAGCAAATGCATGCTACTTTAAGGTTTTCCCAGTATTTTTCTTCCTTAGTCTGTTTTACCAACTTTTATTTCTCACAATTATCCCATTTATAGATAAAAGTAACAGCAACAACACTATTTTGTACTTAATAATAATGCTTAACCACCTACCTACCTACCAGGGATGGTATGAGGATGAACAGAAGACAGGCTGACAAGCACTTTGAGCTCTTTGGGAAGGCACTCCCATAATGAAGCCTTGCTGTGGTTAAATAACATCTTTCATCTAAGGATCCAAAAGTGTCTTACAAAGCCCAACTCATTAACTCCAAAAAATTGCTATGATATTAACCAGAGATGAGCATTATTATCCCCATTTAGAATACAAGAAACAGGGACAAGCTAGAACCACTAATACTGTGAGATAAATTTAACAGTTCCTGGGATGAGGCCCAGGGTACAGGCCAGTAGAAGGCCATGTCCACATGGCAGTGTGTATGTGTCTCTCAATACCAATAACAAATATGTGCCAAAGAATGCCAAGTGGGGAAGTAGGTCCATCCTTAGGCTATGCATATACAACCAGATAGTGAAGAATGAGAAGCAAATGATGTAAAAAGCTATCATCAGAGCCCTTGGAAGATCCCAGCTGCAAAACAACAAAATCAAATAATGGTATATTTCAGATGCATTCCTCATGAAAGAGACGTCTGGGTATAGGCCTAGCATGACTTCAGGTAGCAAACAGAAAGATCTAAATACCAGACTAAAAATATAATAGATTTTGAAAAAAAAATCAAGGTTCTTCGTATGTCATGCTACTAATCTCACTTACAATTAAGATTACTTTATTGGCAGTTAAGCCATTAAAAAGAATTAAGTTTACAAATAAGATCCCACCCCCCCCAAATAAATTTTGTTTCAAAGTTATATTTATTAAAATTCCTCAAACCTAAAAAAAAAAAAGGTTCTGAGTTTCTGCCAAATACCATGAATTTGTCTTCTGGGCCACCTGTGAGATTACTTCTGAGGAGAGCAAATGTGGGAGGTATGAAGAGGCAAGAAGGAAATGAAGATCCACCACATCCGGGGTCAAACAGAACCTTCCATCTACTTAAAAAATATTCATATGGGCTGTGCCCAAGTGGATTCTTTCTAAATATCATCACAAAAGAATGTAATTGAGCCTGTTTACCCTAGGGTAAGCCATGTTCCTCTTCACACAGACACACATACCTTCACTTAGGAACAAAAAATAGAAATTTCTTTTCTACTCAAGACAGGGGACAAAATGTTTCTTGGGGCTGACTAGACTTTAATGCTTTCCTATTGTGAAAAAAAGTAAATCAAAATCTAAGCTGTTGGAACCTCAAAATATTATGAGGCTTAAGGGAATGTGATTATGGGACCTGAGTCACGTAAACATGTAGCTGTAACCTAGGCAGCAGTAACTGTTGTTTTTCTGATTATAGATTAGCCTTTTTTTCTCACCTACATTGTTTAGTAGATTGTTGTAAATGAATAAAGGATGCCAGAGAAGATCCCTTCCTTTTTAACTGTTGATCTTCATTACAGATTAAACTTCCCTCTTACCTTTCTCATACAAAGACTTAATGACCATCACATCAACTAGGATGGAATGTTAAATATACTCTTTTTTTTTTTTTTTTTTTTAAACAAGGTCTTACTCTGCCGCCCAGTCTGGAATGCAGTGGCATGATCACAGCTTACTACAACCTCCACCTCCCAGGCACAAGCAATCCCCTCACCTCAGCCTCCTGAGTAGCTGAGACTACAGGTGCATGCCACCAGCCCTGGCTAATTTTTGCATTTTTTGTAGAGACAGGGTTTTTCCATGTTGCCCAGGCTGGTCTCAAACTCCTGGGCTCAGTGAGCCTCCCACCTTTCGATTATAGGCGTGCGCCACCACGCTAAGTCCTACACTCTTAGTTGAAAAAGAAGTGAAAACAAGCTGTACAGAAAAGAAAACAAACTGTAATTTACTAAATTATAACTCATAAACCAGTCTTGTATAGAAAATGTTATAATCCTACTAAATTTCTTTGTTTTCTGCCTATATTAGCAGGATCTTAACTTTTAACTTTAAGCATTGACCTCATTTATCTGAAGTCCCTGTTTCCCGAATGGCCATTCCCAGCTTTTCATTTGAATAAACTTTTAAAAACTGGGTTCTGGCTGAGCGTGGTCGCTCACAGCTGTAATCCCAGCCCTTTGGGTGGCCGACGAGGGCCGATCACCTGAGGTCAGAAGTTCAAGACCAGCCTGGCCAACATGATGAAACCCCATCTCTACTAAAAATGCAAAAATTCGCCAGGCATGGTGGTAGGTGCCTGTAATCCCAGCTCCTCAGGAGGCTGAGGCAGAATAATGGCTTGAACCTGGGAGGCGTAAATTGCAGTGAGCCGAGATTGTGCCATTGCACTCCAGCCTAGGGGTCAAGAGTGAGACTTCATCTCAAAAAACAAAAAACAAAAACAAAAACAAAAAAACCTAGGTTCTGATCCTTTCCATTATTGCTGGTTGACACTATCAATGATTATAACCCACTCCCTCCCCTAGTTTCTCCATCTTTAAACAGGGATGATCCTTTACAAGGACATTCTGCAGTTACAGTAAGATAAATTATAAGATGAAATTTTGAGCTCTGATTATTATTGTCGCTCATTGACTATAATCTCCAATGTATCACTATAGGAACCAAAAAGCAGAGTAGCCTTAAAAGAAAAAAGGAGATTTATCAGTTACTCTGACAGCTTACAGGCTCTGCAGTCATTATCCGGTCTCATAGGGCTGTAATATTTTTAAAGACCAAAATAGGAACATCTACTTCAGCATAAAAGACAATGAGGTTGGCAGGTAGTGACTATCCTAGAGTCATCTCCAAATACAGGCTTAACTCTGCCCAAGATGCCACTTTTAATCTGAAACATCAGACTGCAATGATCAGTGGTGTGAGAGCCAATAATATTATAGTAGCTAATAATAGCCAATAAAAGAGAGGACATAAAGCACTTCCAGAAGGCCTGGGGCACCTCAGATCCAAGGAGCAAGGTCAAGGGCAGACTGTGGGAGGAGCAATTCTTATCAACATCGTGGCCTCTATGAGGGGAGCAGCAATAAGGCTGTTAAGTCAGTAGAACAGCTGTGATTTTTCAACCCATCAGCATGCCACTCCTGTTTTTATCTCCACTAAAATAGTACCAAAAGGCTTGTGTGTCCCCAGAGCCCAAGTCTCCTCTCTACTGACTGAGATGGCATTCCTTGCACAGAATGGGAACAGGAACCTCCCTCACTTGTCCTGCTCTCAAATCCCCTGTCTGTCTTGCTGCAGTGAGCAAGAGGAATGCTCAGATGAGCATCAGCCTGACCTAAGGATGTGCTGGCAGAAGGCAAACAGAGCCAGGGAGGCAAGGCTTGAAAACTTCCTTCAAATAATCACTCAGGGATGCACTTTGGGAATCTGGCCTGAGGCTCACTGCTGATGTAAGGATTATCAAATTGAAGACTGCTGGTAAGGCCAAATGACCTATTAGAGGGTGAATTAAAACTGCTATATCCAAACAGGATGCCAGGCAGTTCTGCTGAGCACCTCAATATTCAAAATGCCGAGGGACTTCCCCTCTCTGCAGCCTTTCAATTTTGAAAAGCAGAAAGAAAAAAATATGAGTGGGGGTAGGAGGTGGAGGAGAAAAGAGGCTATGCTGACACAGATAGAGAACCTATACCTAATCTCCACCTAATCTCAGCCGGGTATCCGTTTCCACATTACCATGCAGAATTAGCCTCAAGAGACAAGAGCTGAAAGTTCGGTTTGCTGCATGATTTCTTCTCAAGGAAGCCTTGCCACAGGGTATGAATATTACTGCTTTACCTGACAAAACTGCCCCTGGGGCTAATGGCTCCAGAGACTCTTCAAGCCTGTGACCACCAACCCTAAGGGCAGGCGCCCTTTCAGAACTAATTTAAATGTTTCTGCAGATAAATTCTATCCCTTAGAAGAATGCCTCTTCTTAATGCTCTTATTTTTGGCTTACTCATATTCCCTCAGGTATTATAATGGTCCCTCAAACAAATGCAACAGAACATATTGTTTGGTCTCCAGATTACACAGTAGAAAGGAAGTACAAGTCAGCAGAAATGAATCCTTAGAGGGGAGTACACAGGGGACAGCAACAGGGACTTTTCTTCCTGGTCTGGGGCTTTTAGGAGGCTGGATACAAAGGCGCTGACCATTATGCCAAGGCAACAGATTCAGCATCCAGAAGTTAAAGAGCAAATCAGGCCAGGTGCGGTGGATCATGCCTGTAATCCCAGCACTTTGGGTGGCCAAGGCGGGTGGATCACCAGGTCAGGAGTTCCGAGACCAGCCTGACCAACACGGTGAAACCCCATCTCTACTAAAAATACAAAACTTGGCCTGGCGTGGTGGCGCACGCCTATAATCCCAGCTACTCAGGAGGCTGAGGCAGGAGAATCGCTTGAACCCAGGAGGCGGAGGTTGCACTGAGCTGAGATCACGTCATTGCACTCCAGCCTGGGCCACACAGTGAGACTCCATCTCAAAAAAACAAAAAACAAAAAACAAAAACCAGAGCAAATCAGATGTCCCTAGGCAACATCAGACAATGCCAAGAGTACACATACATATACTAACAGCTGTCCAAATAATGGCTGGCCTTGGAATGGCTCCCTGGAAGAGGGAAGAGAGGCTGCCACTTGTTATCAACCAAGTTATTTTGAACTAAGTTACCTTATTAGACGGGAAGACATGAAATACTGCATCCTCTGTCAGAACCACAGGAAACATGCCTTGAGTAGCATCACTATAGCTTTATAGACTACAAAACACACTTTTCTATAATCTAATTCAGATGGCCTCCTTCCCCTCTGCAAAGGTGTAGGCTAGATGTCAAATAAGCAAAATTACTTGGAAGAGAGACAGAGTTATCATCCCCATGCATGTCATAGTCATAAGGCCACTACAATTTAAGAAACTGGTATCAGGCCAGGTGTGGTGGCTCATGCTTGTAATCCCAGCACTTTGAGGGGCCAAGGATGGTGGATTACTTGAGCCCAGGAGTTCGAGACCAGCATGGGCAACATGGCGAGACATCGCTACAAAAAAATACCAAAATTAGTTGGGTGTGGTGGTACATGCCTGTAGTCCCATCTACTCAGGAGGCTGAAGTGGGAGGATGAGTTGAGCCTGGCAGATTGAGACTGCAGTGAGCCAAGATGATGCCACTGCACTCCAGCCTGAGTGACAGAGCAAGAAAAAAAAAGTATCAATGTTTTAACCTACAACTGAGAGAATAAACTGTGAACTGGATTTCTGGTTGGTTTACATCATTTTCTCACTTTTAATCTGTAACAATAATGTTCACATTTGAGTATTAATTCTAAAACTGTTTCATGCCCGGGATATGGGGAGGAGAACATCATTTCTTAAGAAGACATCACAGCTTCGTAGTATAGTAGACTTCACCCTTGTTTTTTTTTACCTTTCCACCAGTGTCCTCTAACATTTCGAATAACACTTAGACATTGTTGGTACAAAGCCCCCCAAACTAACACAGTTTCATTTGGTCTGGTCTCTAACAAAGGGCTGCTTCAAATAGGGCAGTGTCGTGTCACCATCTCTGGGTCCAGATTTGTATTCTGCTACTGGTTTGTTTATACAGTAGCTAAAAACACACAATGCAGGAATGAAATTCTGACACGTTACAACACAGATGAACCTTAGAAAATATTATGCTGAGTGAAATAAGCTGGACACAAAATGACAAATGTGCAATTCCACTTACATGAGGTACCTAGAATAGTCAAATTCAGAGAGACAGAAACTGGAATGGTGGTTAACAAGGGGAGGGGAAAATGGGGAGTTGTTGTCTAATGGGTACAGAGTTTCAATTTGGGATGATGAAAAACGTCTGGAGATGCATAGTGGTGATGGCTGCATCACAACATGAATGTACTTAATGTCACTGAATTGTACACCTAAAAATGGTTAAAACAGCCAAACCTTATGTATATCTTAGCACAATTAAAATAACAACAACAGCTAGGCACGGGAGCTCACATCTGTAATCCCACTGCTTTGGGAGGCCAAGGTGGGAGGATCACTAGAGGTCAGGAGTTTGAGACCAACCTGGCCAACATGAAACCCCATCTCTACTCAAAATACAAAAATTAGCCAGGCATGGTGGCACGCACCTGTAATCCCAGCTACTCGGAAGGCTGAAGCATGAGAATCGCTTGAACCCAGGAGGCAGAGGCTGCAGTGAGCTGAGATCTGCCACTACACTCGAGCCTGACAATAGAGCCAGACTCTATCTCCAAAAACAAACAAACAAAAACAAAAAATAGCCCCAACCTACAGTGGACCCAAAGTGACCCACTCATTTCATCAGTGAACTACACCCAAAATAATGTGAACAGTCCTAGAAATCAACACATAAAAGAGATGAGTATTTTCTACGATAAGAACAGACATCCCATTCAAAGAGTTCATAGGGATGACATCACAGGAACCAAAGACAATTGAATATTTATTCCCCCTCCCTCAAATGCACCAAGCAAGCATCTAGCTTAGTGTCTCAAATTTAGCAGGTATTCAGTAAACATTACCAAATACTTATTTTTCATTCTGATAAGAGCCAGAAATGATTTTAAGAAAGGTAATGCTAACCTCTTAATTTTTTTCTACTTTTCCTGCCTTTGCCAAACCATGGCCTATTTCTTGTTATTGTGCATGTAGGCTGGGCCCTTTCAAAAACACTGCATCATTCCCTGCCTGAGCCAAGACAACACATGGAATTATTCCAGTCCCACTGCAAAGAGGAATAACCTGTGAACAAAAATTCAAAAGACAGTAAAAAACATCATGTATAACCAGATAGCAACAAGCCAGGGAAGGTGCATCCTCCCAGAATGAATGCTGGCTTCTGCCAAAAATCAGCCAATTTCTTGTTTTTCAGTTCCATGTTAACAATGGTTTCACCTCACTGATAGCCATATCTTCAGGTGTTCTCATTAGTGTTTTAAGACTTCACTGTCCAAGGAAAGTAACACATAAAAAAATTCAGAGGAAAAGCTTTGGTGAAACATAGCTTACATTTGACTGAAATAAGAAGCTACAACAGGCTGGGCACAGTGGCTCACACCTGTAATCCCAGCACTTTGGGAGGCCAAGGAGGGTGGATCGCTAGGTCAGGAGATCAAGACCATCCTGGCTAACGTGGTGAAATCCCATCTCTACTAAAACTACAAAAATTAGCTGTGCATGGTGGTGCGCGCCTGTGTCGCAGCTACTCAGGGGGCTGAGCAGGAGAACTGCTTGAACCCGGAAGGCAGAGGTTACAGTGAGCCGAGATCACACCACTGCACTCCAGCCTAGGCGACAGAGTGAGACTCCGTCTCAAAAAAAAACCAAAAAAACAAAAAGCTACAACACTAAACGGAAGCATTTCAAACTGTGCGTTTTCCTTATATATCTGATGTTCTAAGAAACTGCCCAATCACCTGTCAGAAGTCTCTCAGACCCTTTAAAACATAGTATATTATTTTTCTATTGCTGGCAAAAAATGAAAAGCCCCTAATAATCTTCTGCAATCTCCTACTTTTATGAGTTTTTTTTTTCAATTGTACTTTAGGTTCCAGGGTACATGTGCAGATCGTGCAGGATTGTTGAATAGGTACACATATGGCAATGTGGTTTACTGCCCCCATCCCCCTGTCACCTACATCTGGCATTTCTCCCCGTGTTATCCCTCCCTGACCTCCCCACCCCCATGCTGTCTCTCCCTTGGACCCCCCACCAACAGATCCCAGTGTGTGATGCTCCCCTCCGTGTGTCCATGTGTTCCATTGTTCAACACCCGCCTAATGAGTGAGAACATGCAGTGTTTGATTTTCTGTTCTCACGTCAGTTTGCTGAGAATGATGGTTTCCAGATTCATCCATGTCCCTACAAAGGACACAAACTCATCATTTTTTATGGCTGCTTAGTATTCCATGGTGTATATGTGCCACATTTTCCTTGTCCAGTCTATCATCGATGGGCATTTGGGTTGGTTCCAGGTCTTTGCTATTGTAAACAGTGCCACTATGAACATACGTGTGCATGTGTCTTTATAACAGAGTGATTTATAACCCTTTGAGTATATACCCTGTAATGGGATTGCTGGGTCAAATGGAATTTCTATTTCTAGGTCCTTGAGGAAGCGCCACACTGTCTTCCATGATGGCTGAACTAGTTTACACTCCCACCAACAGTGTAAAAGTGTCCCTATTTCTCCATATCCTTTTCAGCATCCGTCATTTCCAGATTTTTTAACGATCGCTACTTTAACTGGCATGAGGTGGTAACTCAATGTGGTTTTGATTTGCATTTCTCTAATAATCAGTGATGATGAGCATTTTTTCATATGTTTCTTGGCCTCATATATGTCTTCTTTTGAAAAGTGTCTGTTCATATCCTTCTCCCACTTTTGGATGGGTTTGTTTTTTTCTTGTACATCTGTTTTAGCTCTTTGTAGATTCTAGATATTAGCCCTTTGTCAGATGGGTAGATTGTAAAAATTTTTTCCTATTCTGTTGGTTGCTGGTTCACTCTAATGATTGTTTCTTTTGCTGTACAGAAGCTCTGGAGTTTAATTAGGTCCCATTTGTCTATTTTGGCTTTTGTTGCCAATGCTTTTGGTGTTTTGGTCATGAAGTCCTTGCCTATGCCTATGTCCTGAATGGTTCTGCCTAGGTTTTCTTCAAGGGTTTTTATGGTGTTAGGTCTTATGTTTAAGTCTTTAATCCATCTGGAGTTAATTTTAGTGTAAGGTGTCAGGAAGGGGTCCAGTTTCTGCTTTCTGCACACTGCTAGCCAGTTTTCCCAACATCATTTATTAAACAGGGAATCCTTCCCCATTGCTTGTTTTTGTCAAGTTTGTCAAAGATCAGATGGTTGTAGATGTGTGGCATTGCCTCCAAGGCCTCTGTTCTGTTCCACTGGTCTATATCTCTGTTTTGGTACCAGTACCATCCTGTTTTGATTACTGTAGCTTTGTAGTATAGTTTGAAATCAGGTAGCCTGATGCCTCCGGCTTTGTTCTTTTTGCTTAGGATTGTCTTGGCTATGCGGGCTCTCTTTTGGTTCCATATGAAGTTTAAGGTGGCTTTTTCCAGTTCTGTGAAGAAGGTCATTGGTAGCTTGATGAAGATAGTGTTGAATCTATAAATTATTTTGGGCAGTATGGCCATTTTCATGATATTGATTCTTCCTAACCATGAGCATGGAATGTTTCTCCATTTGTTTGTATCCTCTCATTTCCTTGAGCAGTGGTTTGTAGTTCTCCTTGAAGAGGTCCTTTACATCCTTTGTTAGTTGTATTCCTAGGTATTTTATTCTCTTTGTAGCAATTATGAATGGGAGTTCACTCATGATTTGGCTGTTAGTCTGTTATTGGTGTACAGAAATGCCTGTCATTTCTGCACACTGATTTTGTAATCCTGAGACTTTGCTGAAGTTTAAGATTTTGGGCTGAGATGATGGGGTCTTCTAAATATACAATCATGTCATCTGCAAATTGAGACAATTTGACTCCCTCTTTTCTTAATTGCTCTGGCTGGAACTTCCAATACTATATTGAATAGGAGTGGTGACAGACAGCAACCTCGTCTAGTGCCGCATTTCAAAGGGAATGCTTTCAGTTTTTGCCCATTCAGTATGATATTGGCTGTAGGTTTGTCGTAAATAGCTTTTATTATTTTGAGAAATGTTCTTTCAATACCTAGTTTATTGAGAGTTTTTAGCATAAAGGGCTGTTGAACTTTGTCGAAGGCCTTCTCTGCATCTATTGAGATAATCATGTGGCTTTTGTCATTGGTTCTGTTTATGTGGTGGATTACATTTATAAACTTGCGTTTGTTGAACCAGCCTTGCAACCCCGGGATGAAGCCTACTTGATTGTGATGGATAAGCTTTTTTGATGTGCTGTTGCAATCAGTTTGTCAGTATTTTATTAAAGATTTTTGCATCTATGTTCATCACGGATATTGAGCTGAAGTTTTCTTTTTTTGTTGTTTCTCTCCCAGGTTTTGTTATCAGGATGATGTTGGTCTCATAAAATGATTTGGGAAGGATTCCCTCTTTTTGTATTGTTTGGAATAGTTTCAGAAGGAATGGTACCAGCTCCTCTTTATACGTCTCGTAGAATTCAGCTGTGAACCTATCTGGACCTGGACTTTTTTTTACTAGTAGGCTATTAATTGCTGCCTCAACTTCAGCCCTTGTTATTGGTCTGTTCAAGGTTTCAGCTTCTTCCTGGTTTAGGCCTGGGAGGGTGCAAGTGTCCAGGAATTTATCCATTTCTTCCAGGTTTATTGGTTTATGTGCATAAAGTTGTTTGTAGTAATCTCTGATTGTAGTTTGTATTTCTGTGGACTCAGTGGTGATACACCTTTTATCGATTTTTATTGCATCTTTTTGATTCTTTTCCCTTTTTTTTTTTTTTAATCTGGCTAGCGGTCTATTTTGTTAACCTTTTAAAAAAAACGAGCTCCTGGATTTACTGATGTTTTGAAGGATTTTTTGTGTCTCTATCTCCTTCAGTTCTGCTCTGATTTTAGTTATTTCTTGTCTTCTGCTAGCTTTTGAGTTTTTCTTATCTTGCTCCTTTAGCTCTTTCAATTTTGACAATAGGGTGTCAATTTTAGATCTTTCCTTGCTTCTCACCTGGGCATTTATTGCTATAAATTTCTCTCTAAATACTGCTTTAAATGTGTCTCAGAGATTCTGGTATGTTGTGTCTTCGTTCGCATTGGTTTTAAAGAACATCTTTATTTCTGCCTTCATTTCACTGTTTATCCAGTCGACATTCAGGAGCCAGTTGTTCAGTTTCCATGAAGTTGTATGGTTCTGAGTTAGTTTCTTATTTCTGAGTTCTAATTTGATTGCACTGCGGTCTGAGAGACTGTTTGTTATAATTTCCATTCTTTTGCATTTGCTGAGGAGTAATTTACTTCCAATTATGTGGTCAATTTTAGAGTAGGTGCCATGTGGTGCTGAGAAGAATGTATATTCTGTGGATTTTGGGTGGAGGTGTCTGTAGATGTCTATTAGGTCCACTTGGTCCAGATCTGAGTTCAAGTCCTGGATATCCTCATTAATTTTCTGTCTCATTGATCTGTCTAATATTGAGAGTGGAGTGTTAAAGTCTCCCACTATTATTGTGTGGGAGTCTAAGTCTCTTTGTAGGTCATTAAGAACTTGCTTTACGTGCCTGGGTGCTCCTGTATTGGGTGCACATATATTTAGGATCGTTAGTTCTTCTTGCTGCATTGATCCTTTTACCATTATGTTATGCCCTTCTTTGTCTCTTTTGATCTTTGTTGGTTTAAAATCCATTTTATCAGAAACTAGGATTGCAACTCCTGCTTTTTTTTCCACTCTCCATTTGCTTGATAAATCTTTCTCCATCCCTTTATTTTTAGCCTATGTGTGTCCTTGGACATGAGATGGGTTTCCTGAATACAGCACACCAATGGGTTTTGACTTTTTACCCAATTTGCCAGTCTGTGTCTTTTGATTGGGGCATTTAGTCCATTTGCATTTAAGGTTAATATTGTTATGTGTGAATTTGATCCTGCCATTTTGATGCTAGCTGGATGTTTTGCCCATTAGTTGACACATTTTCTTCATTGTGTCGATGATCTTTACCATTTGGTACGTTTTTGGAGTGGCTGGTACTGGTTGTTCCTTTCCTTGTTTAGCGCTTCTTTCAGGAGCTCTTGTAAAGCAGGCCTGGTGGTGACAAAATCGCTCAGCAATTGCTTGTCCATAAAGGATTTTCTTTCTCCTTCGTTTATGACGCTTAGTTTGGCTGGATATGAAATTCTAGGTTGAAAGTTCTTTTTTTTTAAGGATGTTGAATATTGGCCCCCACTCTCTTCTGGCTTGTAGGGTTTCTGCAGAGAGATCCACTGTGAGTCTGATGGGCTTCCCTTTGTGGGTAACCCGACCTTTCTCTCTTGCTGCCCTTAGCATTTTTCCCTTCATTTCAACCCTGGTGAATCTGACAATTATGTTCCTTGGGGTTGCTCTTCTTGAGGAATATCTTTGTGGTGTTCTCTGTATTTCCTGGACTTGAATGTTGGCCTGCCTTACTAGGTTGGGGAAGTTATCCTGGATAATATCTTTAAGAGAGTTTTCCAGCTTGGATTCATTCTCTCTGTCACATTCAGTATACCTATCAAACATAGATTAGGTCTTTTCACATAATCCCATATTTCTTGGAGGCTTTGTTCATTTCTTTTCACTCTTTTTTCTCTATTCTTGCCTTCTTATTTGTTGATCTTCAATCTCTGATATTCTTTCTTCTGCTTGGTCATTTCGGCAATTGAAACTTGTGTATTCTTCGCAAAGTTCTCATGCTGTGTTTTTCAGCTCCATCAAGTCGTTTACATTCTTCTCTAAGCTGTTTATTCTAGTTAGTGTCTCATCTAACCTTTTTTCTAGGTTCTTGGTTTCTTTGCATTAGGTTAGTACATGTTCTTTTAGCTCTGAGAAGTTTATTACCCACCTTCTGAAACCTGTTTCTGTCAATTCATCAGATTCATTCTCCATCCATCTTTGATACCTAGCTGGTGAGGAGTTGTGATCCCTTGGAGGAAAAGAGGTGTTCTGGTTTTTGGTGTTTTCATCCTTTCTGTGCTGGTTTCTTCCCATCTTAGTGGCTTTATCTACTTGTGGTCTTTGTAGTTGGTGACTTTCAGATGGGATCTCTGAGTAGGCATCCTTTTTGTTGATGCTGAAGCTATTTCTTTCTGCTTCTTAGTTTTCCTTCTAACAGTCAGGCCCCCCTGCTGCAGGACCGCTGGAGGTCCACTCCAGACCCCGCTTGCCTGGGGATCACCTGCAGGGGCTGCAGAGCAGCAAGGGTTGCCGCCGGTTTCTTCCTCTTCTATCCTCATCCCAGAAGGGTACCTGCCAGATGTCGGCCTGAGCTCTCCTTTATGAGATGTCTCTTTGGATATACAGCGGCCAGGGAGTTGCTTGAGGAGACAGTCTATCCCTTATAGGAGCTCAAGTGTTGTGCTCCATTGTTCCATTGTTCCATACAGAGCGCTGTGCAGGTACCTTTAAGTCTGCTGCAGCTGAACTCATAACTGCCTCTTTTCCCAGGTGCTCTGTCCTAGGAAGGCTGGCTTTATTTATAGGTTTCTGTCATGCTGCGGCCTTTTTTCATAGATGCCCTGCCCCGCACGGAGTAGTCTAGTCGCTGTCTGCCAGCAGAGGAGTTGCTGAGCTGCCGCAGGCTCTGCCCAGCTGCTATGTGAACTGCCTCGGTAGCGGGGGATGTCCTTCCCCCCACTGAGCCAGACCGTTCTAGGTCCAGCTGCTCTTGCTGCAAAACTCTCAATCCAGAGCGTTTCAGATTGCTTGTTTTGTGGGGGTGGTACCCACCGAGCCAGATCGCCTGGCTCTCTATCTCAGGCCCCTCCCTTTCAGTTGAATGGGCAGCTCTGTCTCCCAGGCATTCCAGGCTCCAGTCGAAACGGCCACCCAGACTTGTGTGAGTTTCTGTGCACCCCCCAGGCACCGGCTGAAACCGCTGCACTGAAAACTCACGGCGTTTTTCGGCCCAGGAATCTCCTGGTCTGTGGGCAGTGAAAACTTGTTTGGAAATGTGGTGAGTACTCACACTCTGTGCTGTTCTCGCTGGGAACTGCACTTCAGAGCTGTTCCTACTGGGCCATCTTGGATGCTCCCATGAGTTTTGTTTGTCATCATCAAAGGAAGGAGGCAGAGCCATATCTTAACACTAACAAACCACCATATTCTAGCAAGAAGTCCTGTCACAATCTCCTTCCCAAACTTTCACATTTTTCTGACATTTGTTCTAATTGTAAAATTAGCACCATTTACTTGCAAGTTCAGTGTACTTTTCATTCAATTTTTTTTATTAATACCTTCTGTAATAAGGCATAAATGAAGCTGTGAACAAAATCACTGTCCATGTTTCAAGTTAATTAGTGCATACCACAGAGAAGCACACAATTAGTTTTTGATGTATTTTGAAATAAAAGAAAGTTAAATGTAAATTTAAGCTCATTATTATTCTTATCAGCTGAGTCTTGCTATATGTAGTAATAAAGTTGCAATCAAATTTAATTGAGAAATGAACTTGAAAGATTGTTAGTAGGAGCTATAGGTATATTCAGTTTGTGGCTCTTCTTTTTTCTTGAGTAACTTCATTTTAAAAAAGAAACATTTGCTAGAAATGAAAATAATTAAGTAAACAGAAATTCAATAGGACTGACTGTTAACTAAATCTTTATGGCATAATTAGCATATCTTGAGGGCCTATTAAATAAGTGCATCACATTTAATCATAAAGCAAAACTGTGTTGGGTGAAATTTAAAAAAATTAAAAAAACTAAACTCTAACCTCTAAGACAGGAGCTGGCGAACTTTTTCTTTAAAGAGCCAAGAGGCCACAAGGATTCCACCACAACTACTTCAACTGTGCCAAATGGCATGTAAATAGTCGAATTGTGTTTCGATAAAGTTTTACTTATTTGGATTTCACATAATTTTCACATCATGAAATATTACAGTATTCTTCTTTTGATGTTTTTTCAGTCATTAAAAAAATGTAAAAACTATTCTTGGTTTGAGGGCCATATAAAAACAGGTGGTGGGCCACATTTGGCTTTCAAACAATAGTTTGCCAACTCCTGCTCTAAGAGTTTATTATATGAAGTACAAGGCAAAAAATATCCCCTCTGGCAAACCTAGTGTTCTGCTGATGCATAACAAAAATTCTTTTTCTTCTCTCCTTCCAAAATCTGATGTCTGTAGAAAACAGTTTTGATCATTCAATCCAAAAAAGTTTCCTGAGTGCTTGCCGGGTGCAAGACACATTGCTAAGCACTGAGAGGCACCTAAGAGGTCTCTGGATAATCAGAGTAGGGAGAGGCAGGGAGCTGAGAGATGGACAGAGCTCCATTGATTTGGATAGCTCTTACCAAAAGCTCCATTGATTTGGACGGTTCTTAGCATTAAGATAGAGGTAATGTTTGTATTGGACTTTGAAAAACAAGTATCATTTGAAACATGTATATTGTAGTAAAAAAAAAAACACAGAGATAAGGACAAAACCTTAGGGATCAGCCATATTATGGAGTGAATTTTTTAAAAAGTAGCTCTAGAGTCAGGAAGAAAACCAGGAGTGCCAATTGCCACTGAAGCCAAGAGAAGAAAGCATTTAAAGCAGAAAAGGGCTTAACACTCTCAATGTGGATACTGGGAGAAAGGTAAAAGTAGGTCAAAGCACTGAACAAATAGGGGCTATCAATGACTTTTTACAGTGTTGTTTTGGTACAATGATAGAGGTGACAGACAAGTTGGGGAGAATAAATAGGGACTAGTCTGAAAGGGACAGTGGTAGAAGAATGGCTTTATAGTGCTTATTCACTATAGAACTAGAGAAATGGGTTCTCCTTTCTTAAAACAAAAAACACTTTCATGAAAGACGCAGCTACCTTCTTAGTAAATTGCTCTAATATGAAACATTCTAATCAGAAAGTTGACCTTTATACCAATTGAATTCTTACGTTCTTTAAAATCAAACGACCCAATTTATGTCACAACATCAAGTGTCAATAAAAGCTGCATCTATCAGCCGGGCGCAGTGGCTAATGCCTGTAATCCCAGCACTTTGGGAAGCAGAGGTGGACAGATCACGAGATCAGGAGATCGAGATCATCCTGGCCAACATGGTGAAACCCTGTCTCTACTAAAAATACAAAAAAAAATTAGCTGGGCATAGTGGTGGGAGCCTGTAGTCCCAGCTACTCAGGAGGCTGAGGCAGGCAATTGCTTAAACCTGGGAGGCAGAGATTGCCGTGAGCCGAGATCGTACCACTGCAGTCTAGCCAGGGCTACAGAGTGATACTCTGTCTCAAAAAAAAAAAAAAAGCTGCATCTATCATAAACATTCCAAAAAGACACAGCCAAGAATCAACAAACTTTTCTGGAAGGTGCTATATAAACACACACATGCCCCAAATGGTTAAGTGTCCTATTAAACTCCTAAGTGCATGTCTGTCTCTCCTTCATTCTTATAAAATTTCAACATAGTTTTAGACTTATAAAAATGTAATAAGAATAGTAAAATGAATCTTGAATACTTTTATCCTTCCTTCTTTTTTAATAACCTACTTTAAGAAAAGCGTTCTTTGGCTGAACTTCCTGCTTTTTGTTCTTTGTAATGTAGACATATATATAGCGCCATTAAATTTTGGCCATCAGTTTAAAAACTGTACTTTAGTTAATGTTGTCCATGTTTCAGTCACAAGTTGTAAGAAAGCAAAGTACAATATAAGCTCACTTAACAGAGTTCCTGTTTAAAATTCATCAAGCTTCTTTAATCTGTAGATTGATGTTTTTCACCAACTATGCCCCATTCTCTCCTTTTGAGGTTCCAATTAAATGTATGTTAGATCTTCTCACTCACTATCTTGAATGACTTGTTCTCTTTCTGTAATTTTTATCTCTGTCTATGCAGCATTCTAGGTAATTTCTTCTGATCTAACTTCCAGTTCAATATTTCCCTCTTCAGCTATATCTAATTTGCTGCGAAACTCATACACTGAGCTCTTTATTTCAGTTACTGCCTTTTATGGTTCTAGCATTTCTATTTGGTTCTTTTTCAGAACTGCTATATTGCTTTTTCTTTTTGATAGTTCCCAATTCTCTGATAAAAATTTTAAGCTTGCCAGCTAGGCACAGTGGCTTGTGCCAATAATCCTAGTACTTGGGAGGCCAAGGTAGAAGGACCACTTATGCTCAGGAGTTCAAGAGCAGTGTGGGAAACATAGTAAGACCCCATCTCTCTATTTTAAATTTTAAAAATAATTTTAATTCTTTATTTTCTGAGATGGATTCTCACTCTGTTAACCAGGCTGGAGTGCAGTGGCATGATCTTGGGTCACTGCAACCACCACTTCCCAGGTTCAAGTGATTCTCCTGCCTCAGCCTCCCAAAGTGCTGGGATTACAGATGTGAGACACCATGTCTGGCTTTTTAAATTTTAAGAATTAAAAAACATTTAAACTTGGCTTTTATTTCTTTGAGCACAGTAAGCATAGTTGTTTTTAGTCCAAGTCTGATAACTCTAGTTTATCACATATTTATGAGTTTTAGAAGTCTGTTTACTTATCGTGACTAGTTTCCTCTTATGCCTAATTATCTTTGACTTTGTTCTGGACACTCTTGGAGAAGAAGTTCCTTGGAGGACTATTTTTAGACAGAGGGTGATGGTACCTTCTTCCTGAGTTTTCTGTTTGCTACTGCCATATGCCTGATAACACTACCAGTTCAGAGCCTCTTTCATCCAAGTTCAAGATCTTAGGGTCTATTTCCTCCTTTTAGAACCCTAATAGTTAATTTTTGCACTGACTGGGGACCCTCTTTGTCATATTTTCCCCTCACATTTTCTCTTTGCCTTTGCCAGAGATTTCCTTGACTCTTTCTTCCAATGTTTGAAAAAATATATATATATGTATATATATATATATGAGTGCATATATATAATTTCCAAGGACTCTCTCATTCTCTAATTGATCCTTTTAAATAACATCTTTACTTTCCAAATGATTCTTCAGAAAGTTGTATATTTGTTTCACTAAGAATTGTCTATTTCACATGCTTATCAAGAATAATGTAATTGCTTCCAGTGCTATATATAAAAGCTATTACAAAATATTAGTATGGCCAACTGAACTGCAGTTAGTGTATTAGCATTAAAAGCTTGAGAGGAGGTGACATCTGCTTAGTGATTTTACTTAAACAAGATTAAAACAGTCAAAGAAATATAATGTAGTAAAAAAGGTCCAAGAGCCATGGTGAAAATCAAGGGACAATAGCTTTATCCTAAATTCCATTTGCTGTTATGTATCCTGCTATAATAGTGCAATGGGACATTTAGTAATAGATAAGGAAAGATTTTCTGAGAAACTTGAGTTTTGAGAAAAAAATCTAAAGAAGAGCCAAGTGACTAAGAAATAATTTTCAAAAACAGTATATAATATGGCTGAATATTGAATCAAATAATAAAACTGGATAATAAAAAAAAACCAATGTTTTCTTCTTCAAATGAAATAATATACTTTCTGGCCAGGCACAGTGGCTCACACCTGTAAACCCAACATTTTGGGAGGCCAAGGAGGGTGGATCACATGAGGTCAGGAGTTCAAGACCTGCCTGACCTCATCAACATGGTGAAACCCTGTCTCTACTAAAAATACAAAAGTACGCGGGTGTGGTGGCGCACGCCTGTAGTCCCAGCTACTCAGGAGGCTGAGGCAGGAGAACCGCTTGCACCTGGGAGGCAGAAGCTGCCGTGAGCTGAGATTGTGCCATTGTACTCCAGGCAACAAAAGTGAAACTCTGTCTCAATAAAAAAAAGAAATAATATACTTTCTAAATGCTAATCTCCCTTTGCAAGCATTAATATCTTTTTTAAAAAGTTACAACACTTCTAGTTTCCAGTCTAGCATTAAGGAGCTTTGAAGTTGCCACTCCATCCTAACAAGTGAAAAGCTAAACAAGCTAAAACCTTGACAACTCTTTGTAGGTCTGTCAGAGAAGTGAGGTCACAGGACAAACTGCTGCCCCCAAACTGGAGACACAAACAGGTGGATACAGAGAATCACAGCAGAGCAGAAACCCACAGGAGAAACCTCCAGAGAATGGAGAAACCTAACTGTAATAGATGAACTGCTAGAGGCTGTGTGGACAAGTCTAAGAGTTAGAAAGTCCAGGGAACCACCTCACAGAGGTTTTTATAGTTTTACCTCCAGGAACTCTACTTGGTCTCCTGCTTCCAGCAGGGGGAGGGCTAAAGGAACCATTCTGAAATAGGCCAGACCACTTTGTTCTTAACAAGGCCTGCCCTCAAGAGAAACTATTTTACAGAGCTTAACTTGCTAAGAGTTTTATGAAAGCTTAACAAACATAGGGTAAGGATGATAACCAACTCCAGCCCCCTCTAGCCATCCACGGGGGGAAGAGAAATATCCATCCTAGTGGGCACTAACCTTCCATGTGAAGGAACACCACCTCAGCTCTCTCCAGACTTCCACATAGGGGCCCCTCTAACTATCCTGTCCCACCTAACAGGGGTGATGAGAAACATAGGTAACATTCACAGTTCAGTGGCACAAACTCACCAAAAGACTAAGACCTAATCACAGAATTACAGAACACTTCCTCTCCTTCCAATCTTACCATCACATCACTAAAGGCCTTTTTACAGGCCAGTACATCATGTCCAGATTCAACAAAAAATTACAAGCCCTAGAAAAAGGCAAAACACACACACACACACACACACACACACACACACACACACACACACAATTTGAAGAGACGGCAAACATCAGAACCAGAGTAAGAAATGGCACGGATGTTGGGATTATCAGACCAGAATCTAAAACAATCATGATTAATATGCTAAAGACTCCAATGGATAAAGGAGACATCATTCAAGTATAGATGGATAAGGTAGACAGAGAGTGGGAAATTTTAAGAAAGAATCAAAGAGAAATGCTAGTCATTAAAGACACTGTACCAGGCTGGTCATGGTAGCTCACACGTTCAAGACTAGCCTGGCCAACATGGTGAAACCTCATCTCTATAAAAATCAGCCAGGCATGATGGCTGGTGCCTATAATCCCAGCTACTCGGGAGGCTGAGGCAGGAGAATCACTTGAACCCAGGAGGCAGAGGTTGCAGTGAGCCGAGATTGCACCACTGCATTCCAGCCTGGGTGACAGAGCAAGACTCCATCTCAAAAATAAATAAATAAAAACTAAAAACACTGTAACAAAAATAAAGAATGCCTTTGATGCGCTCATTAGCAGACTGGACATGGCTGAGAAAGAATCTCTGAGTTTGAGGATATGACAACAGAAACTTCCCAAACTGAAAAGCAAAGAGAAAAACGACTGAAAAAACACAGCAGAATATCCAAGAACTATGGTACAAGTACAAAAGGTGTAATGTACACATAATGCAAATACCAGAAGGAGAAGAAAAATAGGAATAGAAACCATATTTGAAGGAATAAAAACGGGGCCGGGAGCGGTGGCTCAAGCCTGTAATCCCAGCACTTTGGGAGGCCGAGGCGGGTGGATCACAAGGTCAAGAGATCGAGACCATCCTGGTCAACATGGTGAAACCCCGTCTCTACTAAAGCTACAAAAAATCAGCTGGGCATGGTGGTGCGTGCCTGTAATCCCAGCAACTCAGGAGGCTGAGGCAGGAGAATTGCCTGAACCCAGGAGGCGGAGGTTGCGGTGAGCCGAGATCGCACCATTGCACTCCAGCCTGGGTAACAAGAGCAAAACTCCGTCTCAAAAAAAAAAAAAAAAACTGAGAATTTTCCCAACTTAATGTCAGATTCCAAATTACAGATATAGGAGGCTCAGAGAGTACCAAGCAGAATAAATTCCCCCCAAAAATCTGTACTTAGGCATATCATAGTCACACTTCTGAAGCCAAAGATAAAGAAAAAATTGTAAAAGAAGCCAAAGGGAAAAAACAAATACCTTTCCTATATAGAAGCAAAGATAAGAATTACATTTGGCTTTTCCTCAGAAACCATCAAGAAGAGAGTGGAGTGAAATACTGTCGAGAAAAAAAATCCCATCAACCTAGAATTCTGAACCCTGTGAAATTATCCTTCAAAAAATGAGGGAGAAACAAGTATAAGGGATATGCTAAGAAAGGACAGAAAAAGAAATTATATGTAATGCTCAATTAAAACAAACAAACAAAAAGGCAGAAAAAGTGTGGGAGGCAAAAACAGGAACAAAGAACAAGGGCAACAAACAGAAAACAGTAACATATATAATAAACATCCTTCTGAATTCTTTTATCTGGTAAATTAAAAAAAAATATGTAATAAACATTAATCCAACTATATTAATCAATAATCACTTTAAACATCAATGGTCTAAATATGCCAATTAAGAGACAGAGGGTGTTAGATTAAAACAAAACAAAACACCCAAACAGTATATTGTCTACAAGAGACCCACTTATTTATTTATTTGAAACAAGGTGTCACTCTGTCACCCAGGCTGGAGTGCAATGGTGCAATCATAGCTCACTGTAGCCTCAACCTCCCAGGCAAAAAGCGATCCTCCCACCTCAGCCTCCAAAGTAGATGGGACTACAGGTATGCACCACCATGCCCAGCTAATTTTTAAATTTTTTTTGTAGAGACAGTGTCCCACTGTGTTGCTTATGCTGGTCTTGAACTCCTGGGCTCAAGAAATCCTCCCACCTGGGCCTCCCAAAACACTGGGATTACAGGCATGGACCATTGTACTCAGCCAAGAGATCCACGTTAAATATAAAGACACACAGAGATTTTTAAAAAGGAATGTCCCAGCATAGATGGGTTCTTAAAAAAGAAAGAAGAGTAAATAAATAAATGGATAAAGAAAGATATACCATTCTAACACTAACTGAAAGAAAGTTGGGTAGCTAAATTAATTTCAGAGCAAACTTCAGAGAGAGCAAACTTCACAGCAAGGAAAGTTATTACAGATAAAGAGGAGCAATACATAATGATAAAAAGGTCAGCTGTCCAAGAAGACATAACAATCCTTAACACATATATGCCTTAAAACAGTGTCAATATACGTGAGGCAAACATTGACAGAAGCAAGAAGAAATGGATGAATTCACTATTACAGTTGGAGACTTTAACCCCCATATATCAGAAATGGACAGAATCCAGAAAGCATAAAACCAGTGAGGATATAGTGGAACTCAACAGCACTACCAACTGACTGGATATAACTGAAATCTACAGAATACTTCATCCAACAAGAGCATATTACATGTTCTTCCCAAGCTCACAAGGAACACTGACTAAGACAGATCACATTCTGGGCCATAAAATACAATGTAATAAATTTAAAAGAGAATCATACAGTGTCTGCTCTCAGGCCACAATGAAATTAAACTTGAAAGTGATAACAAAGATAGCAGGAAAATCCCAAAATAGGTAGAAATTAAACAACACACTTCAGCCAGGCGCAGTGGCTCACACCTGTAATCCAAGCACTTCGGGAGTCCGAGGCAGGCAGATCACTTGAGGTCATGAGTTCTAGACCAGGCTGGCCAACATGGTGAAACCTCACCTCTACTAAAAATACAAAAATTAGCTGGGTGTGGTGGTGCGCACCTGTAATCCCTGCTACTTGGGAGGCTGAGGCACAAGAATTGCTTGAACATAGGAGGCAGAGGTTGCAGTGAGCCAAAATCATGCCACTGCACTCCAGCTGGACAATAGAACCAGACTCCGTCTCAAAAAAAAAAAAAAAAAAAAAGAAACACACTTCTAACCAACACATGGGCCAAAAAGAAATCTTAGCTGGGTGTGGTAGCTCACTCCTGTAATCCCAACACTTTGTGAGGCTGAAATGGGAGGATTACTTGAGCCCAGGAGTTAGAGAACAGCCTGGACAACATAGTGAAACCCCATCTTTACAAAAAAATTTAAAAGAAAAATTAGCCAGGCACGCCTGTAGTCTCACCTACTTGGAAGGTAGCTCACTCATCACTTGAGTGAGCCCATGAGTTTGAGGCTGCAATGAGCTATGATTGTGCCACTGCACTCCAGCCTGGGTGACAGAGCGATGAAGCCCTATACCTAAAGAAATTAAAAATTAACTTTTAAAAAGGAAACCTCACAAAAAACACACACAAAAAAAACAAAAACAAAAAAACCCACACAAAACACACACACACACACACACACACACACACACACACACATATCAAGGGAAATTTAAAATATTTTAAGCTAAATGAAAATGAAGATACAACTTATGAAAATGTGTAGGATGCATCAAAACAGTGCTTAGAGGGAAATTTATAGTATTTAGTGCATATTTTAGAAAAGAAGAATGATATAAAATCAATAATCTAAGCTTCTACCTTAGGAAACTAGAAAAGTAAGAGCAAATTAAATCCAAATTAAGCAGAAGAGAAGAAATAATTTAAAAAATCAGAGCACAAATGAATACAACTGAAAAGAGGAACTCAGCAGAGAAACTCAAGAGCGAATCCTAATGCAAACTGCGGACTGTGGGTGATGATGTGTCAGTGTGGTCTATCAAGTGTAAACATCTACCAGTGTGGTGTCCGATGCCAACGTGGGGGAGGTCGTGCATTTGCAGGGATGGGGTATTTGGGAACACTGTACTTTCTGCTCAATTTTGTTGTCAACCTCTCTTCTCTGTCCTCCAAAAAGAAAAACTGAATTTATCTTTTCAACAGCAACAACAAAAAAACCTGAATTTATCTTTTCAACACTCTTCTAATACTGCAAAACAAAATATTCACTCAAAACAAGCCTCTCCCCTGAGAGTGTTTAAGACTTTAATTGTGCTTCTGTTCCCTTAGGACAGACTGACTAAAGAGCCCCGAGAGGGGCATGGGAGGCAGACTCTACTCTGTGAGCTCGGTAGTAGTCACACTGTTCACTTTATGATTATTTGTTAAACAGTAAATGTATGACTCATGTATATAAATATATTTTTCAGTAAAAAAAAATGAACAGTATTTTTCATAGCTTCCTTCATAAAAATTCCTCTAAGTAAAGCAAACTAAAGATCTCATTTAAATTTATTCATTCTAATTGTCCTTTTAAAGGCTCTAAAGAACAGAGATGGGACAAAACCAAAACTGAATGAAATACTTGGGTGGCTCATTTACATCTTTCAAGAAAAGTCTCAATGTGGCTAGAGATTTGAAACATATTTTAATATAGTTAGCTTAATACTTCCAGTCCCTTCTTTCTCTAAATTTAAAGATTTTCATATATAAAATAGGAAAGGTACAAATTCATCTCCTTTTTACATGGCTTATATTTTCCAGGATTTTTAAGTGTCTAAAGAAATGGCACTTTTACACTATCCTTTGATTTTAGACCTACAGTACTTTCCATTCTTTCCCAAATACATCACTGTGCCTTTATTTGTAACATATCACCTCTCTAATGAGTACAACCTAGGGCTCTAATGCCTCCTCTTCACCCTGCAGTCAGAAGCTATGCTTTTGAACAGTTAATATCGTACCTCTGGTTCAAACTGCTGAGAGCACAATCTTGGAATACTGATTCTATTGCTTAAGACCCCAAATGGACTGTCATCACCTCTCTCCCCAAAAGCTGGCAGTTAATGACCATTCTAATTCTAGCTAGTGAGGGAACAGGTACTTCCAGGCAGTGTGTCTTTAGGTCAGCATGATTTCTCCAATTATAAATGTATCACTGTCTGTGGCTGTCCAAACAGCATCTCTTTTTGTTATCTCTTAGATTAGAAATGGACACTCTCTGAGGGGACGCCATCCTATGAATTTGACCTAGGTCTTCTTCACTCATGCTTCCTCCTTTTGGAGCTATCTGGCACTCTTCCATAAAAACCACCATAACCAAATATGTTTGTTCCTTCTCAGGTTTGAGTAACACAGGAGAATTATTCCGGGTGTCAATTCTTAATTCAGTCTTTCCCAGGGAAAGAAAATTCTTACTTTAACTAGGAATAACCAGACACTAGTATATTACAGCTGCAACAACTCTCAAAAAAGCTGTACAAAAGAAAAATGTGGCTTCCACCTCCAACAGTCATTAAAGATTTCTTTTTTTTTTTTCTTATTAAGGCACCCAGAACACATAATATTATACCAAGCCAAAAGAACCAATTTTTTTCATGGAGTAGAATAGCAATTGGCTGTTACTCATTAAATTCTTACAGCAAAGAGCAATGACTTTCTTTCTTGTTTTGCTTCTCTTTGAATAGTAGATGAAGTTGATTTTTTTGTAAGGCTGCCTCCCATCACCACGTTCCTGATCCTTGGCCTGTGCAGCTGTTAACATGCTGCACACGTATGCTTAGGCTCCTTAACAACCAATGCTACCTTTCTGTTTACTCCAAGTCAGTTCCTATCTTGTTAGTGAAATTGATTTTTTTCTTTTTAAACATAATAATTTCATAACATACAAAAACTATATATATAAAGTCCACTGGTTTTCTAAATCCTTTTTTTTATTTTAAGGGCTTCACGGGCCATGGAGTCACGTTTTAATTGAGAAAGACATGTCCAATCATGGTAATGCCGAAAGATGGGTGGACTACTACTTCACAAACATAGTTAACTGCCTGTGTTGGGGGTGGGAGGTAACTGCTGAAGCCCACAATTTACCTTTACTTTAAGAAAGAAGTTAATTCCATTGATTGAACATAGGTGATAGATTATTTTTCTGGAACTAGTGATTAAAGAGTAAAACATTAGAAACTATACTAAAGGGTACTTCGTCATAACTATCTGTGGTCAAAGGCACTTGTCCATAACTCACGCCATGGTTTTTATATTCTAATTGCCTATTAACTATCTGTTTCCCTCATGGACTGGAAGCTCCTGGAAGGCAGGGATTGTATCATAATGACTGTTTCTCATCTTTAGGGCACATAGTCTGGCAGATGGTATACAGTCATTAAGTATTTCTGTTAGTGTTGGTATTATATTCAGTACAAAAGTCTAATTATTAACTAGCTACGGTTTTAGATTAATTGGCACACTCACTGCCCCACCATTTATGAAACGAGTTTTAATTGGACATTATCCCAGTTCAGGCAGATATGCCCAACTTCAAGTATGTAATGTTCTCTACCTAAACACTGAGCATCTTTATGGGAGGCAGCAGAAAACAATGCTCAGTTAGTGAGTTTTGAGTCTCTTTGCTCTGATTCAGACTCTGCTACTAACTAGCGGTACCTCTGGCAAGTCACTTTACCTTAGTAGATCTCGTGTCAGAGATTAAAGTGGGGAATTGGACTAAATGGTCTCTAAGAACCTAGCTAGGTCCAGCGCTAAAAGTGACTGGGTTTGAATTAGTAAGGGTATACTGATACAGCAAGTCCTTGTCAACACTAGAGGGAGCTACATTCATGTCATCACTGGGGTGGTCCAGAAGATTTCTGGAAAAAGCATCTTTAAATGGAAAACTTACTTTGCAAAGTAAGAGAAATTCCATACCAAGGTAAAAGTTCCACACTGCTCATACAGCCACCCAACAGGCTCTCTCATCATCCCACTCTTACAGATGTCGAAGCACCTCACACCTGACTTGCATCAACACACAAGGCTTCAGTTTTAATTCCATTAAAAGCCAGTTGGCTTTGAGCCATTCCTAAACATTTCTTTCCCCATTCAGTCTATTTTCTTTCTTAACTAAATTAACAACAAAAAAAGCAAAGCAATTCACGATGATACTAGAAAATCCCCAAAGAAGGGTGATAAAAGAAGAGAAAGATTCATATCACACCGAAGCTGCAGCCTGGGAAAAACAGTAAAGTTAACTACAGCTGAATTCATTAGCAGCCTGCCACTCAAACACAAAGCTACCTCAAAAACAAGAAAACTACTCAAAAAGAGAAAACATATCAAGGAAAGGAAGGACTTTGGCATAGCTCTGCAATGTGGGTGCTGGAATGCCTGTCTGAGGTGATGGCTGGCACTGCCCTATTGGGCTCCATGGTAAGCAGTCACAGCTGTTGAAGAGCGATATCATTAATTAAGGCAATGGGTCACATTCAGCATTGGGCAAGAAACTGTGAAGTGACAAGATAAGGGAATGGAGGATGGAATAGGGAAGAAAAAGTACAAGTATTTCTCAAGCTACAGCTTTATTCTGATGTTATTATATACTTCCCTTCCACCTCAGCAAAACACCCATAGCCTTGAGAATGACCTAAACCCTTACAGAGCAAATGAAAAAAAGACTCGAAAACCTCTCCATTAGTATCAACTTATGTTTCTCTTTGTCCAGAGGAACGATGGCATGTTAACCAGATAGAGAAGGCATAAATCATGAATATTGCAGAAGGGTAGTCTGTTGGAGAAAGATAAATGTAATCCTGAAGAGCCCCTTTACATGCATTTCGCAGATTAATTCAACACTTAGAAAGGCAAAGCCTCAACAGTCAAAAATGCACCATCTACTTTTTAGGACATAGGCTGTTTCTGAGTCAAAACGGATTATAAAGCCACTTCAGAGACTGACTTTGCGGGTAAAGAGAAAAATCTGTTGGAACAAGACAAATAATTATTTTCTACTTAAAAAAATGCAAGCTCAAACCTCCAGAGGTAAGTACAGAGTAAAACTTAGGTTGAAATCAACTTATTTCTATGAATCTAAGTAGCTGGAATACCTAATTGTTTCTTTTTTTTTTCTTTTCATCAGTGTTTCTTAAATCACCAATTTCAGGCAGGGTGCAGAAGCTCACACCTGTAATTCCAGCACTTGGGAGACAGAGGTGGTAGGATCACTTGAGCCCAGGAAGTCAAGGCTCCAGTGAGCTGTGTTTGCACCACTGCATTCCAGCCTGAGAAACAGAGCGAGACACTGTCTCAGATAAACAAACAAACAAACAAATCAATTTCAAGTACTCTAGAAGTGCCAAAGCCTTAAGAGGACCACCTCCTTTTCCTTTCTTACCCTTTAGATAATTAAATTTTAACAAGTATGAGACAAGGTATGAAGAATTATGAGAAAAATATACTGTATTGTTAAAAGGAGAACTACAATTTTTCCTCCCTTATTTAGGACACGTGCCAAAGGATTTTCAATTCACTGTGCTTCATACTGACCTTCAAAATGTTTCGGCCATCAAATGATTCTCTTTCCTTGAAGATATATTTGCCATCTGGTGTGTAGAGATTGTACCTGCCTTCAGCTGTAAATATTCCAAAGATAATGTTAGAAGCTTAGGTTGGCTGGTTGTTTTCTCTTGGATTTCTACAGGTACATAGGTACAACTAGAAAAATTTTCACATACTACCTCGAAAGTGGCATAATGCAGAGGAAAAACGTCAGGCTATGAATCAAGAGACCTGTCTTCCAGTCTCAGTTCTGTCATCAATTCATTCAATATACATTTACTCATTAATTTATTCATTTGACATTCTCCAGGCACCATCTATATATTCCTAACTATGCAACTAGCTACATTCTTAAGCAAATTATGTCTCTATCGTGGACCTTAGTTCTTCATTGACAAAGTGACAGGTAGGACTGAGTAATTTTCAAAGGTTCCTTACGTTCTACAGACCTAAGATAAGGGGCATATAATTTTAAATATGTAAAAATACATAAGAGTTCACACATTAACTAGTCAAAACTGCTGGCAATTATGCTCTGGGCTGATTTAAGAACTTCCCCAAAAGGAAAAAGAACCCTCTAGTTGCAATCAAAGGTATCCTTACAGGCATTCTACATAGGAATGCAGCAAATCTATGACCTTAGCCTAAATCAAGCTGTGCTCTAGCTTCTTGTGTTAATTTGGGTTGCGTATCTCAAAAGAGATCCTTAAAGGTTGGCAAGAAAAAGAATATCAAAGGAGAGGGAAACAGGAAAGAAAAAAATGTAACATCATTTCATGTCCTTTTCAAGTAAAAATTCAATACAGGAGAGTCCAGAGTACAAAAAATTCAAAGGATCCTCAAGAATTAACTCAGAATATTTTCGGAAATATTAATCATTTCTTACCAACTGACAGACATTCAAAAATACCTATTTCCACCTTTAAGTATGTTCTTTTACTTTTATAAGTAAGGAGTATACGAAGCCAGAATTGATCAAATATATCTAGAGTTTTAACAACTCCATTAACATAATACATAATACATTTCAGCTAGCTCACTGGAGTTGCACATGGGTAACTACGGAACTATTTCTCTAATGAGAAGAATGCTCTTAATCAAAGATCCCAATCCCATGCATATTTCACAACTTAAAAATAGGTCTCCTGTTAAGAGAAAAAGACTGCGTGAAGTTGCAAAAGAACAACAAATTAATACCAAATAAATGTCAAAAAGCGGAAACAACACAAATGTCCACCAATTGATAAATGGATACATAAAATGTGGCATATCCATACAATGGACTATTATTCAGCCATAAAAAAATGAAGCACCAGGCATGGTGGCTCACATCGGTAATCCCAACACTTTGGGAGGCTGAGGCAGAAGGACTGCTTAAGCCCAGAAGTTTGAAACCAACCTGGGCAATATAGTGAGAACCCGCCTCTATAAAAAAGCTTAAAAATTAGCTGTGTGTAGTGGCATGCGCCTGTAGTCCCAACTACTCACAAGGCTGAGGTGGGAGAATCTCTCCAGTGCGAGAGGTGGAGGTTGCAGAGTTGAGATCACTCTACTGCACTCCAGTTTGGACAACAGAGACCTTGTCTCAAAAAAAAAAAAAAAAACACACACACACAGAAAAAAAAAATGATGTACTTATATGTTATATCATGGATGAGCCTTGAAAACATTATGCTAAATGAAAGAAGTCAGCCACAAAAGATCACATACTGAGTGATTCTGTTTACATGAAATGTCCAGAACAGGCAGCTCTATAGAGGCATAATGTAGACTGGTGGTGCCTATGGCTTGGTGGAGGTTGGAGGAGGGCAGGGTGAGAGGGGTAGGAAGAAATGGCAGGTGACTGCCAGTGGGCATGAAGTTTCATTTTAGGGCGATAAAAATGTTGAACTGATTGTGGTGATGGCTGTACAACTTTAACCATACTAAAAACCACTAAATTATATATATCAAGAGTAAATTGTATAGTATGTGAACTATATCCCAATAAAGCGATATTTTGAAAATCTGCAGTTAGAGGGATAACTAGACTGTGAACACAACATTCTCTTATATAAACCTCTAGTGCTAACTGAATATAAACTTGGATCCACACAACTTAGAATATACAGATTCCTATATAACTGAACTCTTTCTATGTAAAGGGATTAGTTAATAATGGACCATGATATAGTTTTAAGAGCTCTGGACAAATATTAAGTACTAAGACAAATGCAAAATGTACTGATAGCTAATAAATGTCTAATAAAATACTGTGTATACATGCACTGTCCAAAACAGTAGCCAATATCCAGATGTGGTTATGTAAATTTTAATTAAAACTAAAAATAAAAGTTCACTTTTACAGTCCTCACTAGCCACCTTTCAAGCACTCAATAACCACATGTGTCTAGTGGCTACCATATTAGACATCACAGATACAGAATACTTCCATCATCACAGACAGTTATCTTAATACAATATATGTCTTCTGAACCAATAAATTTAAAGTATACTTATAGAGTTCTGAAACTCTGCCTTTACATAATGATGTTAAAATATACAGAGGATTCTCACGGTGTTCCAAAATTAAAATATGCCATCCAAAATAAAACAAATAGCACAAACCTAGTTAAATGTTTCCATTGGACAAGCTACATTATAATACCTAGGTATCTAAAATATTCCCACTTCCTGTAGTATTATTCCCTAAAGGAAAGAAATATGCTCAACTGGGCTGGGTGCAGTGACTCATGCCTGTAACCCCAGCACTTTGGGAGGCTGAGGTGGGTAGATCACGAACTCAGGAGTTCAAGACCAGCCTGACTAACATGGTGAAACCCTGTCTCTACTAAAAATACGAAAATTAGTTGGATATGGTGGCACATGCCTGTAATCCCAGTTATTCGGAAGGCTGAGGCAGGAGAATCACTTGAACCCGGGCAGGGGTGGAGGCTGCAGTGAGCCACGATCGCACCACTGCACTCCAGCCTGGGTGACAGAGTGAGATGAAAAAAACAAAAAAAAAGAAATATGCTCAACTGGAGCAAGTTCAAAGCTTTAGATTCTATTACCTACCCAAACAAGAGTATATATAGTCTTTGACTGAGTTATCTGAAGCTCTTTTAATCTCAGTGTTCTCAAAAGTAAAACAGAGATTTATTTATAATTCTTAATAAAATTCAACATGGCATCACAAAAATGTAATATTTTAGAACTAATAACTAGATGGCTACATATTTCTTAGTCCTACAATGGCTCTAACCAAATGGGGTTAATATCAAATGATTTCCAGTTGGAATCTTTGGTACATATCTGAGAGAGATTAAAAGACATGCCTTAGCTAAAGGGAACACACAAATTGGCCTAACTAAAAACCTACAAATAGTCAATGCTTCAAGTCCTGATGAAGTTCTCTTCCCACCTAGATTACTTTCTTTTTTTTTTTTGAGACGGAATCTTGCTCCGTCACTCAGGCTGGAGTGCAGTGGCACGATCTCGGCTCACTGCAACCTGCCTCTTGGGTTCAAGTGATTCTCCTACTTCAGCCTTTCATTACAGGCATATGCCACCACGCCTGGCTACTTTTCGTATTTTTGGTAGAGATGGGGTTTCACTACATTGGCCAGCCTGGTCTTAAACTCCTGACCTCAGTGACTCACCTGCCTCAGCCTCCCAAAGTACTGGGATTACAGGCATGAGCCCTACATTTTCTAAAACCAAGGTTGGGGCCCAGGAAAGGAAATGAAACTGGAATATGTGATCTTGGTGCTAGTGTATTTTGAACCACGGGTCTTGCAAGAAAGAGCTGCGTATGGCTTGAACTTGTAACTTCTGATCAGAGGTTGAAGGGACTAGAGAAGCTTTCACTTTGGAGGTAGGACAGGAAGAAAAGAAAATTTCTTTTTGAAATAAACACCCAAATCAAGGATTAAAACAAGGCAGTTTTATAAAAAGCCTCAGAGTTGGTCCATGAAGAAAAAATTTATTATTCTAACATAAGGTTTCTCAACCTCTGTGCTACTGACATTTTGGGAAGAATAATTCTTTGTTGTGGGGGGCTGTCCCACACATTGTGGAGTGTTAGACAGCCCCCACTAGGTACCAGCAACAACCCATCTCCAGCTCCCTAACTATGATAACCAAAAATGTCTCCAGACAATGCCAAATGCTCTCTGGGGGCAAAATCACCCCTAGTTGAGAAACACTGATCTAACATTTACTAGCTCACCTTCCTTTCTTTTCTCTCTTAAAAAAAAAAAAAGCCACCAAGTATTGCATGTGACATACTTATGCCAAAAATTTATTCACTGTTTATATAAAATTTACCAGAGCATCCTGTATTTTTATTTGCTAAATCTGGCAATCTTATGTGTGACAGAAATAAAAGACCTGGAAGCCACAGTCCCATGCTATGTATGTTCTTGCCCACTTCTACCATACTCATCAGCATATGCTAAGAGGTCTAGAAAACAAGATATATCAGAGATTCTTTGATAGTCCATTCTATATAAACCTCAGAGATACCGCAAGGCTGCTGATCACAAACCATGCTATAGTTCTCTGGTAGACTTACCATTGGGGTCTTTTCTGAATAGTGTATTCATGACTGTAGCATGCAGTTTCACACTATTCCACTCTTTCACTATTAGTCCAGATGCCTGGAAACGTTCCAGCACTCGATCAACTAACTCTTGCAGTCTGGAGAAATTGGAGAAAAGTAGTAGAGAAATCTTAGTAAACTTCTGAACATGCGATTACTAATTCAACAATGTTTATGGAGCATGTGCTCTGTGCTAATCACTATACAAAGGCCGCATCACAAGAGGAAGAGGAGGAGACCATCTCCCACCACCATGGAGCTAAAGCTCACTGTCTTGTTTGTCTGCTTGACAGACAGTAGAAATAAATGATGGCAATATATTATGGTGAGTGTGAAGGGAGTAATCAGCTCTACATGGAGAGGGCCAGGTTTCCACAGGAAGTTTAGACATAGTCTGGACTGATCACTAAAGACACAAATAACACCAGGGAAGGAAGGGCACTTCAAGTAGAAGAAGCAACAGCATATGCAAAAATGCCAAGGGATGTAAGATCAAAGCATATTCCAAAAACTGTCAACTATTTATAATACAGCTATAATAGAGAAAGAAGAAAGGAACAACAGAGATGAGCTAAGTCTACAAGTAGTGGTCAGATTTAGGGAAACCACAGAATGACTTTCGAAAGGGAATAATGTGGCCAGGTGTGGTGGTTCATACCTGTAATCCCAGCACTTTGGGAGGCTGAGGTGGACGGATCACCTGAGGTCAGGAGTTCAAGATCAGCCTCTGATCAACATGGTGAAACCCCGTCTCTACTAAAAATGCAAAATTAGCCAGGTGTGGTGGCATGCGCCTGTAATGCCAGCTACCTGGGAGGCTGAGGCAGGAGAATTGCTTGAACTCAGGAGGTGGAGGTTGCAGTGAGGCGAGATCACGTCATTGCACTCCAGCCTGGGCAACAGGGTAAGACTCCATTTCAAAAAAAGAAAAAGAAAGAAAGAATGTGGTCTGACGTCCATTTTTGAAAGCTGATTCAACAGCAGACTGGAAAAGGCTTTAGTAGCCAGCTAGGTGGCTACTTCAACAGTCAAGATAACATCACCATGATGTGTTGGGCACTGTTCTAAGTACTTTTTATCTGTTAAATCACTTAATCCTCATAACCAATTATTATCCCTATTTTACCAATACAGAAACCAAGGTACAGGAAGTTACAAAACTTGACCAAGGTCATAAAACTAAGTGGCAAATCAAAAATTAGAATGGGAGGGGCACAGTGGCTCACACCTATGATCCCAGCACTTTGGGAGGCTGAGGCAGGTGGATCACTTGAGGTCAGGAGTTTGAGACCAGCCTGGCCAACATGGTGAAAACTTGTCTCTACTAAAAATACAAAAATTAGCTGGGCATGGTGGCACACACTTGTAATCCCAGCTACTTGGGGGGCTGAAGTGGGAGGATCACTTGAACCCAGGAGGTAGAGGTTGTAGTGAGCCGAGACTGCACCACTGCACTCCAGCCTGGGTGACAGAGTGAGACTTCATCTCAAAACAAAACAAAAAAGAAAAACAAAATTAGAATGTATGCAGTCTGGTTTCAGAGTCCATGCTCCTAAGGACTGTACCATCAAGGGAGAAATGGGGACAGGCATGGTGGCTCACGCCCATAATCCCAGCACTTTGGGAGGCTGAGGTGTAAGGATTGCTTGGGCCAGGAGTCAGCCTGGACAATATAGTGAGACTGTATCTCTACAAAACATTTTTAAAAGTTAGCCAGCCATGGTGGCATGTGCCTACAGTCCTAGCTACCAGGAGGCTAAAGCAATAGGACTGCTTCAGCCGAGGAGTTTAAGGCTGCAGTAAGCCATGACTGCATCACTGTACTCTAGCCTGGGTGACACAGCAAGATCCCATCTCAAAAAGAAAGTGGTTGGGGAGGGAATAATGAAGATCTGAACCAAGCTTGTCCAACCTGTGGCCCAGGACAGCTTTGAATGCAGCCCAAAAGAAATTCTTTAACTTTCTTAAAACATTGTATGATTTTTTTTTTTTTTTTTTTTTTTTTTTTTTTTTTTTTTTTTTTTTTTTTTTTTTTTTTTTTTTTTTTTTTTTCAAGATAATTCCCTCTTCTTCCAATGTGGCCCAGAGAAACCAAAATTGAACACGCTAACTAAATTATGGTGGGGCAGTGAGAACTGAGACAAAGGAATGGGTTCACAAGAGCTATGTGAGAGAGAAGCCGGTGCCCTTTCGGATCTGGCTGCGTTATGGGAGAGGAAGTGGTTGAGAATGACTCCCAAGTGTTGCCCTAAATGACCAGATGGCTCATCAACCAAGGTGGGAGGCTGTGGGGAAGCAACTGCTTATTGTCCTGCTGTGTTATCTTGGGCAAGAGGTTAATATTGAGCAGGATTTTGCATATGTGGCACGGGATGCAAGAGAGATGGAAATATAGGCCAAGAACTCAGGAGAAAATCTAGGCACATGACAGATTTGGGAGTTGTCAGTGTAGCAACAGTAGTCAAAAGCATGGGATAGATGCAGTCACAGGGGCTGGAGGGCATATTCAGAATAAGCCAAGAAGAGAGCTACGGACAGTGCCCTATGAAATGCTTCTATGTAAGGAGCAGAGAAGGAACCAGCAAAGACAACTTATAAGGATGAGGAAATAATATCTGAGATGGGTATATGCTAAGTACAACTGAGGAACAGAAAGGATACCAGTATCCGGGGTGAAACTAGAAAGAAAAGCGATGAGGTCGGAGAGGTGTGACCAGGTTACCCGAAGCTCTCAGGCCCATGGAAGGCCTTCAGTAGTTACTCTGAGTCAGGCGAGGAGCTTCTAGAGGGTGTTTGGCAGAAGACTGACATGATCTGGCTGCTCTGTGGAAGACTGGCAGCAGTGGAAGCAGGATAGAAGCAGGAAGTCAGTTAGGAGGCTGTGGCAACCACCCAGGTGGCTGAGCCTGTGGCACTGGAAGTGGTGAGAAATGAGCTTCCCTGGTATAAGGGAGTCAAAGAAGTGAAGGTGATTCTAAAAGAATTTTTGTTCTGAGAAACTGAGAGATGGAATATCGAAGAACACAATACATTCAAGGACTGGAGAAAATATGTAGAAAGAGAAGGGCAGCAATGAAATGGAAAGGCAGGCTGAAGCCAAGCTGTGAAGGTCCTAGGGGTCAGGCAGGATTGGACTCTTATTTGGTAGGCCACAGGAAACCAAGGGTTGTTTTTTATTGCTGTTGTTGTTTTGAGACAGAGTCTCGCTCTGTTGCCCAGGCTGGAGTACAGTGGTGCAACCTTGGCTCACTGCAACCTCCGCCTCCAGGGTTCAAGTGATTCTCCTGCCTCAGCCTCCCAAGTAGCTGAGATTATAGCTGCATGCCACCACACCCGGCTAATATTTTGTATTTTTAGTACAGACAGGATTTCACCATGTTGGCCAGGATGGTTTTGATCTCCTGTCCTCATGATCTGCCTGTCCTAGCCTCCCAAAGTACTGGGATTACAGGCATGAGCCACTGTGCCCGGCCTGTTTTTCTTTTTTTAAGAGATATGATCTCACTTTGTTGCCTAGGCTAGAGTGCAGTGGCACAATCATAGCTCACTGCAGGCTTGAACTCCTGGGCTCAAGCTATCTTCCTGCCTCAGCCTGCCGAGTTGCTGGGACTACAAGTGCATGCCAACATGCCCAGCTATTTTTTTCAAAATTTTTTGTAGAGATGGGCTATCACTATATTGCTCAAGTCTTGAACTCCTGGCCTCAAGTGATCTTCCCTCCTTAGCCTCCCAAAGTGCTGGGATGACAGGTGTGAGCCACCATTTCAGATCACCAATGACAATTTTTAAGAAGCAAGAAACACAAGGAAAAACTAAAAGCATGGAAGCCAGTTAAGAGAGATACTGTACTTCCTTATACAGTTATCTTAATCTTTTTCCCCAATTACAAAAATAGTACAAGCTCATTATAGAAACTATGCAAAGTACAGAAAAGCATAAAAAGGAAAACATAACCTCACCATGCACAGATAAACACTTAATCTTTTTATGTTAAGTGCGTATCTACAGATGATGTTATGTAATCAGAAAAAAATTTCAGATAAACTGGTTTTAAAAGTTTCTGATTAACACCATCGCAGAACCATAATATTTCTTCTTCTTCCTTTTTTTTTTTTTTTTTTTTTGAGACAGGGTCTCACTCTCTTGCTAGACTATAGTACAGTGGCATGATCTCAGCTCACCACAACCCTCCACCTCCAAGACTCAGGCGATTCTCCTACCTCAGACTCACAAGTAGCTGGGCTTACCAGTGGGCACCACTACCACCGGCTAATTTTCTATTTTTAGTAGAGATGGGATTTCACCATGTTGACCAGGCTGGTCTCAAACTCCTGACCTCAAATGATCCACCTGCTTCACCTCCCAAAGTTCTAGGATTACAGGCGTGAGCCACAAGACCTGGCTGAACCATATTTCTAAATACTGTAACTTAGATCTGAATATAACCATGCACCACAAATTGCACCTCGATTACAAATCACAATAGAATAATTCCTCACTTTCCCCCTTCTTCTCTTAAAGAAAAGAAAGTAGACAAGGAGTTCGGCTATAAAGAACTGAACATGAAACACTGAGCATGAAATACTGGAGTAAGTAAACTAAACAGACTACATGAAAGAAATTAGTTCCCGCCTTTGTCTTTTTGGAAAACGAGGATTTCTGACAATTTACAGACTCAAAACTTTGAAGAAACCAATGTCCTTTAAAAAGTTCTAGTATAGCTGGGTGCAGTGTTCTAGCGTAGCACTTTGGGAGGCTAAGGCGGGCCGATCACCTGAGGTTGGAAGTTCAAGACCAGCCTGACCAACATGGAAAAATCCTGTCTCTACTAAAAATACAAAATTAGCCAGGTGTGGTGGTGCAAGCCTGCAATCCCAGCTAAATCGGGAGGCTGAGGCAGGAGAATCACTTGAACCCGGGAGGCAGAGGTTGCAGTGAGCCAAGATTACGCCACTGCACTCCAGCCTGGGCAACAAGAGCAAAACTCCGTCTCAAAAAACAAAAACAGTTCTAGTGTAACCTGCTCTTTCACACAGGAGGAAATGATGGCAGAGAGGTTCAGTCGCTCAGACAGTGACAGAAGAACCAGAATACAAGTCTACAGGCAGCCTGTCCTGTTTCCTTTTTCTTTTCTTTTTTTTTTTTTTCTTTCTTTTTTTTTGAGACAGAGTCACTCTGTCACCCAGTCTGGAGTACAGTGGTGTGATCTGGGCTCACTGCAACCTCCGCCTCCCAGGTTCAAGTAATTCTCATGCCTCAGCCTGCCAAGTAGCTGGGACTGCAGGAACCTGCCACCACACCTAGCTAATTTTTGTGTTTTTACCAGAGATGGGGTTTTGCCATGTTAGCCAGGCTGATCTCGAACTCCTGACCTCAGGTGATCCGCCCACCTTGGCCTCCTAAAGTGCTGAGATTACAGGTGTGAGCCACGGTGCCCAGCCTGTTCTGTTCTCAGTTGACTGTGCACTCCATGAAGGCCGGCTCTTTGTCTTATTCACTGTTTTATCTCTGCACCTGAACTAATGCCTGATTGGCACATAATCAGTGCTCAACAGTTTTCGCATGCATTCATGAATGAATTCATAGACAGTAAATATTTTGGAATTCTGTTAAGAGAACTTAAGGGTACTTGGACATAATCACTAAACTTCAGGTTGACAATATGTCACTATATTTCCAACAGTATATTATTTCAATTCTTACTTTATTGATCCTTTCCTGTTTATAAATAAGTCACAAAACTTCTCTATGCCTTTGCTTCCTAATAAGCAAATTAAAAATAACATAGGGTTGTTATGAAAAAGGAAATGAAATATTCTTAAGCAGCTTTATCACTTAGTGTTTTGGATTTGAAAACAGAAGCCAGTTATCAATGCATTAAATCTAAGCTCTTAGTTTAAAGCCCTGCAATGCTACAAAGCTCAAGCATTCCAGCACCATCTTTACAAATAAGGAGTTTGTGCTGCAGAATGATCACTGACTCCCTAGAAAGTGCAAATTTCAGGCTTTTGTTTGAATTTTTCCTCCCAATTTAATTCAGCTCCATCCAATTAATGCTTACTGAGGCAGGGCACGGTGGCTCACACCTGTAATCCCAGCACTTTGGGAGGCCAAGGCGGGTGGATCATGAGGTCAAGAGATCGAGACCATCCTGACCAACATGGTGAAACCCTGCCTCTACTAAAAAATACAAAAATTAGCTGGGCGTGGTGGTGCGCGCCTGTAGTCCCAGATACTCGGGAGGCTGAGGCAGGAGAATTGCTTGAACCCAGGAGGTGGAGATTGCAGTGAGCCGAGATTGCTCCACTGCACTCCAGCCTGGCGCCTGGCAACAAAGTAAGACTCTGTCTCA
>NW_016107530.1:192190-212983 GCF_001604975.1 Cebus imitator | reverse complement strand
AAAAAAAATGCTTCCTGAGTGCTCACTGTGTACAGACATTATGTTAGTGACTACAAGAATAAAAATTATATGGTCAAAGGTATTATGTATAAAAAAAAAAGAATAAAAACTAAGCAAAGATGGTCCTTCTTATTAAAAGATACAATTTTTATTATTATTTTTATATGAGACTATAAAGTAGATTTTGGTAATAACAGCAATACAGAGTGCTCTGGGTAATTTAAAAGTAGAAGAGATTATAGTGGGGTTAGGATCAGAATAGGTAACAAGGAGGGTGGGCTTAGGATAAGAAGCCAACTACACTCAATGCATTTTTGCACATCCGTTGAATAAATAAATAACAAACACTCTTCAAACATCTACTATGTCATGCATTATGAAGGGCAGTTGAATAACACATACTCCCTGCCCCTAAGAATCTTACAGTCTATTTAGGAAAAAGAAGAAAAGATGGCAAGAGGAAAGAGAAATAGCATTTGGACACAAAGAGGAGTAATATAAGGGAAATTTCCGTCATAACAAACAATATTAATAAAGACACAAAAGATCATCAACCAGTAATGAAGCAGGCTGGGGCCCAGGGCAGGGACAAGATAGGGGGAGATAAAGCTGAAGTATTAAGATGGTGTCATACGGGAAGATCTTGAATGCTAGACTGAGGATTATGAATTCAAAAGATGACATGAAATGATGCAAGATTTTTAAGCAAAGTCCTATGGTACATAAGCTATCACTTGGACTGATGTAGTAGTGTTTCATAATATCTACAGTCACTGACATAAAAGTAATGACATAAAGCAACTAGGTTATATTCACAAGAATGAACTACAGAAATACACGTGTAACGTGATCAATTTATGTAAAATGATATGCACAATGACTCTCAGTATTTGCTCTGGGAAGAAAAACTTGAGAGTCAGAGCAGGGGGAAAAGAGCTGTTTAACTTTCACTTCACCCATCTGTAAGATTTTATTTTTATAGGCAAAACAATGTAAAAAGAAGCTTGGCTATGAAAGGAAGATGGCAAACTATGTATAGTGATGCCGGGCTATAACACTGTGGAATTTAATGCACACATATATACCTCTCTCATCTTTTCACCAAACATCTCAAAAGAGTGCACTATATCCACTTATTTTGAATGTCCTCTTTCTGTCCCATAAGCACAGTCTTTACAGTCAAACAGAGCTGGGTCAAGCCACAATTCTACCACTAACAGGCACATACTAATTACAACTCACATGGACCTGACCAAGTATAACACCAAATTGTTAAACTAAATAAATTAATTAATTTAAAAAATATGTATATATATATATGTATTAGCTTGTCTGATATATATATCAAAGACAAGCTTAAAGAAAAAAATTACTTGCTATCCAGAAATAACGACCAGTAAATTGTTTATGTATCCAGACTCACTGACTTATTTTTCTATTGCTGTCTCTTCCCACTTTTGAGATAGGGGAAAGTCAGTGTGCAAATTGTTTTGTAATCTCTTTTTAACACATAATAACATAAAGTGAACGTTTTCCTAAGATGTAATGCTTAGTCAACCCACAGTATTCTCTATTCTACAGATGTTCTATAGTTTATTTTCCACCAATTTTATTTTGATGACTATTTAGACTGCTGCCAGTATTTACTGTTATATACAATATTGTAATCAGGATCTTCATATAAATATTTGTCCATACTTCTGATTAATTTCATTGGATAAATTCCTACAGAAAGAATCAGCAAATCTAAGAAATATAAAGTAAAAATCTGTGAGTAAACAGCCAATATGCTTTCTAGAAAGTTTATATTAATTTATACTTTTACTAGCAGTGACCTCATGTCTATTATCAAACATCTACTTAGTTTTCCTGTACTTTTAAAATTAGCCTTCCTTGTAACAGATGAATTATTGAACAGATTTAAGCTCCCTAAGATAAGGGACATTTTACCCATTTTTGTATCCCTTATGGTGTCTGGTACAATGCCTGGTACTTTGTAGGTACTAAACGATTTATTTTTGGACATTTATCTTTTGTCTAACTACTTATTAGTACTCTTACTGATTTACAATTTTAAAGCTTTTAAAAGTATTCTTAGAATGGTATTTATCTGCAAATAATGACCATTTTGTCTTTTTAAAACATTTTAAAACTCACCCTTCCTTTTTCTTTTTAAGAGACAGTATCTTGCTGTTGCTCAGACTGGCCTAAACCCCTGGGCTCAAGCAATCCTCAAGTCTCAGTCTCTCAAGTAGCTGTGATTACAGATGCATGCCACCCTGCCTCAAACTCTCTTATTATTTCCTAATAACTTGCTAACTGCAGGTAACCTTGTTTTATCTCTAGTTAGAAAGTATAATATGTAAGATACCAGCTCACTAAAATCTATTAAGCCTTACTTTATGATTTAGTATGTATATTAAGCCTTACTTTATGATCTAGTATGTAATCAATTTTTTTCTACTGTTCTACTGAAAAGAATATAAATTCTCTAATTACTGGGCTTATAATTCCAAAGATGACTATTAGATGAAACTTGTTCATGGTTAAAATATTCTGTATCTTTACTGACTTTATATCTGCTTGACCTACCAATAATTGAGAAATAGGTTGCAATCTCCTCCTATGAGGAAGGATTCCTCAGTTTTTCCCTAATAAAAAATTAATTATACAAATTTCATTTAACCTACTTTGAGGCTGTTTTATTAGGCTCATACAAGTTTAGAATGGTTATATCTTCCTAGTAAAATGAACCCTTTATCATATATAATAGTCTTCTCTATTGCTAATAATGCATTATTTCTTTAAGTTTATCATGTTTGATGTTAATTCTGTTATGCCAACATTATATGGTATTTGCCTTGTATATTTTTTCCTTTGTACTATTTCAGCCTTATGTAGACATGTCACTTATTAAAAGCATATAACTTAATTTTATTTATATCTAATCTTGTAATATCTTTTCTTAACTGCTGAGTTTATTTCATTAACATATATTATAATTATTATATGCCTGGATTTCTTCCCACTACCTTAGTTCTTAATTTCTGCTCATTCTACTTTTTCCTATGCTTCTTGCCCTTTTTGGATTGAATTTATGTTTGTCCCCCTTTTTCTGTCTCTACTTGTTTGTAATTTATACTATTTTCAGACTTATTTTTAAATTTTTACTATGTACATTTGGCTTTTCAAAGTCTAAAGTTAATTATATCTTAACATCCTAACTCTCCCCTGAAATTAAAAAAAATAAACCTCTCTAGAATACTTCAATTCTAGAATTCCCCTTAGTCCTGATTTACATGCTGTTAGTAGATATTTTAGTTCTATCATTTTTAAATACCCCCTTAAATATAAAATCATTATTTTATACAGACTATCTTATTTATTCACCATTGCTTTCTGCATCTCATACTAGCCTCCTTACATCTCAGACTTTCTGGATTCATTTTCCTTTTCCTGAAATATACCCTTTAGAGGTTCCTTTACTGTGGCTATCTCACAGTGGTAAATTCTCTCAGTTTTTGCTCATCTCTGGAAGTTTTTATTTCATCTTTGTTGTTTAAATATTTTATTTTTTCCTGAGTACAAAATTCCAGGTTGTCGGTCGTTTTCTCTTAACATTTAGAAAATATTATTCTGCTGTCTTTCGGCTTCTGCTGCTGCTATTGAGAAATCTGCTGTCGTCATAATTGCCAATCCTTTGTAGGTGGCTTCTTTTAAGATCTTCTCTTTGCCTTTAGTGATCTGTAGTTCCATTATGATCTATCTTGATGTGGACTTCTTTTTATGTATTCTGCTTGCATTTAATCTTTTTCCTCTTATCTACTGTCTACCTTACGCCAAGCTCCTCTAATTTCTTCAGGTCGCCATCTCTGTCACTCTCCTACTCCCCATGCTCCACCTATATATCTGGAGTTTGCTAGGCTTTTTCTTGCCTTGGGACTTTTGTTCTGCTCTTCTGTTTGCCTAAAAGCTGGAAAAAAACCTTCTCACTACTCTTAGCCTGCAAACTCCAACTCCTGTAGATCTCAGTTTAACATCAATTCCTTAGAGCGGCTTTCCTTGATTGTGCTCTTCCCTAAATTTCCATAATAGTTTTCCTCTGTTACAGAGCATCGTTTTTTTCCCTTGCTCAGTCTTTATCCTACTTTGCAATCACATTAGTATATTCATGTGATATTTGTTAATGTCTGGTTTTCCCCACTTGTCTGTAAACTACACTGGAGCAATGGCTGTATCTGGCTTTATTCATTACTCTATACTCAGGCTCTAACATAGTGCCTGGGAGACTGTAGGCTTTCAATAAATTTTTGTTGAATAAACAAATGACCAATGGAAATCCAACTCCCTTTAGATGGCATATAACAGTGCTTCTAGATCTAACCCCTGCCTACTCTGCAGCCTCATCTCCCATCTAACCCCATTCCCATCTCACACATTCTACTGGAAAATAATGCTCTTTCCTGCCTCTGTGACTTTGCATTTGCTATTTAGTCCCATTTCCTAAAAAGGTACTCCTTTAGCCTGCAAACTCCTTATTCAGCAAAGAAGCCTACTTCCTGAAGCCTTCCTTTAGGAGATTTGCCCATCCCTGGGCAGAGTTGTCCTGCCCTTCCCTGCAGCCCTGGCATCTCAATTACAGCCTCACCCTAGTGAATCCTAATGGATGCCATCGGCCTCTTGTAGATGACAGAAACTATAGGGTCTACTGCCCTGTATATCCTAGGCATTCAAAGAATGCCTGGGGAAAGGGGACTAGAAAGGCCATGCCGGGCAGAATAACTGAGGGTGCCAGGTCTTTGAGAAGATAAGAAGAAATGGGTTCACAAGAATAAGTAAAGGAAGAGCGAATGTTTTCAGAAAAACAAGGAAATTGAGTGGGGTGGGGGAGATGAAAATAGGTGAACTATGATGGTAAAAGGTGGAAGTTGAGGCAGTAGCTTCACGTTCTTAGTAAAATGTGAGAAACAAATCTTTTGAGAGACACATGGGTGAAGGGTTGAGACAGTAACGGGCAGAACAGCCACAGCGTTCAGTGTGTAAGTCCCAACAGCTGACTACTAGCTAATGTAAAAGCTTCCTTAGACAAATTCCTTACCAGTCACACTTTACCAAACCAAACCGAAGATGCATTAGTAAGTTTAAGTCCACTGTCCCAGCTCTCTGATTCCAGACAACAAATCTAATCTAAGTGGTTCCATCCTTTTAAAGGTTGGGCACTTCACATTCAGTCATTTAAGAAAATCTTGCCGGGCGCGGTGGCTCACGCCTGTAATCCCAGCACTTTGGGAGGCCGAGGCGGGTGGATCACGAGGTCAAAAGATCGAGACCATCCTGGTCAACACGGTGAAACCCCGTCTCTACTAAAACTACAAAAAATTAGCTGGGCATGGTGGCACGTGCCTGTAATCCCAGCTATTCAGGAGGCTGAGGCAGGAGAATTGCCTGAACCCAGGAGGCGGAGGTTGCGGTGAGCCGAGATCGCGCCATTGCACTCCAGCCTGGGTAACAAGAGCGAAACTCCGTCTCGAAAAGAAAAAAAAAAGAAAATCTTTGATTTAAAACATTATATATGAAAGCATACCAAAAAAGTTGAGTGCTTGTATTTTTATTACAACATGTATTTTGTTAAACATAGTTCTTGTATTGAGCTTTCTTTTCACAGAAAGAAAAAGACTGAATGGTCCTTAAAAACAGGGCCATGTGTTACTAGCTTCTGTGTTAATCTGTACTGTTTTGCAAAATACCTTGCACAAAGGAGGCATTTGAATAGTTTTTTCATGAAATTAATTAAGTGATTAAGTCCCTTAGACATCCTAGATTTTGGAAGGGGAATTTACAAATCTTTTTGAAATAATACAAATGTGGCTATTCTCGGGAAGAGGAATAGACAACGCAAAAGAGAAACTAGAGCAGTGAGAGGTAAGAATTATCCAAAAATATTCTTGCTTGATTACAATAGTGGATTCAGTGGATACTTCACATTTTCATAAGATTTTTTTTTTTTTTTTTTGAGACAGAGTTTTGCTCCATCGCCCAGGCTGGAGAGCAGTGGCATGATATTGACTCACTGCAACCTCCATCACATTAGCCGGGCTGATCTCGAACTCCTGACCTCAGGTGATCTACCTATTTGGCCTCCCCAAATGCTGGAATTACAGGCGTGAGCCACTGTACCGAGCCTAAAATAATAAATTTTAAGTTAAATTTTGCAGCCCACTCTAAGAACAAGAATTGGAACATAGTCTGTACTACACAACTTATCCTACTTAAGCTCTCTGAACTTCCCTGATCTATAAAATGGGCATAAAAACAGTATTTATCTTACAAAGATTTTAAAAAGACTAAATAGAAATAATATGATCTAAGCACCATGCCAGGCAAGAGTAGGCGCTAACCAAAGTTAGTTATAATTCCCTGGAAACTGCTATCTAAAATGTTAGAGATAAAATATTACTCAGACCAGTGGTTCTTACCATGTGGTCTGTGGCTCTCGGAAGGTCCCTGAAACTCTTTTAGGGAGTCCATAGGTCAAAACTATTTATATGACATTATTTGTCTTTTTCACTAGGATGACATTTGCACTGATGGTGCAAAAGCAATGGTAGGTAAGGCTGCCAGGACCGTAGCATTAATTACAGTAACGGCATCCAACTGTGCTAGTAGTAGTATATTATTCACTATATATTTGTACAGTTTTTTTTTAAAGTTTCATTTAATCTTGATAAAGCAGTAAAAATGATCAATTTTATTAAGCCTCAGCCCTTGAGTGCATGTCTTTTAATATCCTGTGCGATGAAGCTGGCAGTATGTATAAAACACCTGTTCAAGCTCTGCTCCTTTTGGAAAAAGAAATACAAAAAATAAAAGAAAATAAAGAAAAATGAAAGAATAAAGTACTTGGTCCATAAACCTAAGCAGATGGCTGTCTAAAAAATGCACTTGTGAGCTGCCTAAATTGTGAGTTGAACTAGTCTTGATCCATGGAACAACATTTTTACTTGAAAGATCCACAGACAAATTACGGTTATTCAGTCCTGGCTATTTGGCAGATATTTTCTCAAGAGAATGTGAAGAAAAATAATTGTATTTGGTGCCAATATTAAAATTTGAGCTTTCAAGTAAAAATCAGAATTATGGAAAACGTATATCTGCCACCGTGAGTTTGACAACTTCCCAATGCTTAAAAATGTTTATGAAATTGGTAGTGATATTAACATATTTTAAATACTGCAAAATGAAATGTGATTTGAGAAATCTGCGTAACTCGGTGAACCGGTATTTTCTAAATGACCCATGTTAGAAAACTGGGCATGGCTTAAAGATCCAGTAAAAATGTATAACAGACCAATGGATTTTAATCTAACAGAGTATGAAAGTTCACTAATACGGCTTTGGATTCCACAATGCAACTAATCTTTCTTAAAAAAGGCTGAGCATAGTGGCTCATGCCTGTAATTCCAGCACTTTGGGAGGCCGAGGCAGGCAGACCACAAGGTCAGGAGATCAACATGGTGAAACCCTGTCTCTACTAAAAATACAAAAAATTAGCTGGGCATGGTGGCACATGCCTATAATCCCAGTTACTCGGAAGGCTGAGGCAGGAGAATCGCTTGAAGCAGGGAGTCAGAGGTGGCAGTGAGCCAAGACTGCACCACTGCACTCCAGCCTGGGCAACAGAGCGAGACTCTGCCTCAAAACAAAAACAAAAACAACTAGTCGACTTGTCAAATTCATAGTAGTACAAAATATCCACAATTATCTGGAAAAACCATTGATGTACTCCTCATTTTTCCAACTACATATCTGTATCTATGAGGCTGGATTTCCTCATGTAACTTCAACCAAAATGACATATCACAATAGGCTGAACGCAGAAGCAGCTATGAGAAACCAGCTGTCTTCCATTAAAGAGATTCACAGGCCGGGCGCGGTGGCTCAAGCCTGTAATCCCAGCACTTTGGGAGGCCGAGGCGGGTGGATCACGAGGTCAGGAGATCCAGACCATCCTGGTCAACATGGTGAAACCCCGTCTCTACTAAAAATACAAAAAATTAGCTGGGCATGGTGGCACGTGCCTGTAATCCCAGCTACTCAGGAGGCTGAGGCAAGAGAATTGCCTGAACCCAGGAGGCGGAGGTTGTGGTGAGCCGAGATCGCGCCATTGCACTCCAGCCTGGGTAACAAGAGTGAAACTCCGTCTCAAAAAAAAAAAAAAAAAGTTATATAAACAAGAAGTTGTATTATTTTTAATGAATAAACAAGTAAATTTCTCAGTTTTAATTTCTAATCAGGTAAATACTGACAGATACAACTTAACGTAAAACAAGCATTCTTTGTAAAACAATAATTCTCAATAATTTTTAAGAATTATGAAACCGTGAGACCAAAACATTTGTGAATTGCCATCTTAGATGATCCATTGTATCTGTTCACAAAGTTCAAAAATAATCTACCCTGTACACAGTACACTGTAGTTTTACAGTACTGTGAAGGCATTTGGATAGTTAGAACACAAAGTAGATGATCCAGATATCATATTTGAACCTGGCGGAAATATTTTGGGATATCCTAGTATGTGATCTCCTATAAAGTAACAACATGCTCCTGGTTTTTAAGGTAGGTCATTAGAAGCCTCTTTAGGCACATGCCAGGTATTGAGGAAAAGAAAAATCTGGCACAGAACACACATGAAAATAGCTCCTATACCATTCTATACCATTTTGCCTCCCTTCCCCCTAAAACTTGCTTCCAAATGAACCAAGATAAGACACCATTATCAATTCAAATTAAGATAAGAGAAACCTTATAAGAAATCCTATATGAAAGCAAATAAATGTGGAAGCCTGCCTAGAGAATCAGACTTTCTCTAGAAGGTTTCTGGCTCTGTGTGAACCTTCTTCCACCCTGCCCTAAATAAAAAGACCACACAAAAACAAATTTCCAGTGCACGTGCGGCTTCTCTGTTCACCAAAGGCTTTGATTCAACTAATAAATGACATTAACATTGGAAATGGCTCTGGATGCCAAGGCCAGCCTTAGAAATCGCCTCGACTGCAGACTGAGAATCCCTGGGAGGGATGCAGGTGTGGTAATAACAAAAATTCAAAACAGTAAGCATTTTCTGATGTTTTGATAATGTTAGCCTGTGCCAAGCACTGTTTTAAGCATTTTATGTAATCTTTTTTTTTTTTTGAGAGACAAAGTCTCACTCTGTCGCCCAGGCTGGAGTTCAGTGGTGTGATCGCAGCTCACTGCAGCCTTGACCTCCTCAGGCTCAGGTGATCCTTCCACCTCAGCCTCTTGAGCAGCTGAGACTACAGGCATATGCCATCATGCCTGGCTAATTTTGTTTTTTTTTTCAGTGGGGGAGGTTTGGTAGAAATAGAGTTTCTATCACTCTGTTGCCCAAGCTAGCCTTGCACTCCTGGGCTCAAGCAATCCACTCACCTCCGCCTTTCAAAGTGTTAGAATTACAGGCATGAGCCACCGTGCCCAGCCAAAATTAAGATTAATAACCCTATAAAATTGGTAAAGTTTTCATCCTCATTTTGTCCTCGTATTCACTATAACTGCACTGCATCACGTTTGAAACTTCCATTCGAAAATACCAACCTTTCCTGCCTCTTATCCTGGAAAACACAAAGGAACCAGTGAGTCCCACAAAAACTAGATTGTTGCTATCAACACCCATTATCCAAGTAACTCAGTGGCTACCAGACTATCCTGGTTCAGGGCATGCTGCCTGTAGTCCCAGCTACTTGGGAGGCTGAAGCAGAAGGATCCCTGGATCCTAGGAGGCTGAGATCAGCCTGAGCACAGTAAGACACCCATCCTAAATGTCAGAGTAAAAGCCTGATACTTTTTCCTACAACAAATTCCTCTTTCAAGAGATTAACTTACTATTTAAAAAAGAGAGAGAGAAAGAATTAAAATGTTCTTTACAGTAAGAACTCAAAGGAATCAAAATGAATCAAACTTGTGAGGATGCTTTTAGGTACCTCTCGATTAAAACAAAGAAGGATTCCAGAAATATACCTGTTGGAGCCATCTTTCATATGGACTTTGGCGTAAAGAACATCCACCATGCCAGGATCATCATTCATGTATTCTATCCCTGCCATCTCCACTTCTAGGGGTTTACCCCCAGAAATGTCACTGCAAAGAAGAAAACATTAAGATATTTATAACTGTTTGAGCTAAGAGGGCTATTATATTTTGAAACATGGTTAATATAGTCAAATATGTATGTTACTTACATATGTACGAAAACATAGTAGTGTTTTTCCCTAACATTATCTAATTATCCTTCTAATTTGAAAATTAATAAATTTTCAATGCACGCAAATTGGAAAACACTGGAAGCTATTTCCAATGTCACACTATATTTATTCCAATACCAATTTATTAGCACTGTCTCACAGAGAAAGCCAAGTGATGACAGTTCTGACCCATAAAGACATTTATTATGTTGGCTCATCTCTCAGGGCCCCATCTCTACTATCTCTACAAGTTACGAAGAGCATTTCACGCATATACCAAAGGTGGAGGTGTATACTGATATCACATTTTTACTTACTTTTTGTTGTTGTTGTTTTGAGACAGAGTTTTGCTTGTTGCCCAGGATAAAGTGTAATGGCATGATCTCGGCTCACTGTAACCTCTGCCTCCTGGGTTCAAGTGATTCTCCTGCCTCCGCCTCCTGAGTAGCTGGGATTACAGATGCACACCACCACACCCAGCTAATTTTTATATTTTTAGTAGAAATGGGGTTTCACCATATTTGCTAGAGTGGTCTTGAACTCCCTACCTCAGGTGATCCTCCCGCCTCAGCCTCCCAAAGTGCTGCAATTACAGGCATGAGCCACTGTGCCCAGCCTGATATCCCATCTTTAAAAGCAATATGTCAATATTTATGAGAAGCCTTCATCAATAAAAACCCTTTCCCCAAGAATTCCATTTCCAGGAGCCCATCCTAAGTAAACAATTATAAATTATATACACATAAACTTGTGTAACTGTTGATAAAGCAAAGTTCTCCTTTACAGGAGAACTCCAAAACTAACAAATGCAGAAGGAACAATGAAATTATATCCTTGCAACCCTTGATAAATTAATGGATCTTGACAATGATCACCAGTGGCTGCTAAAACTTGGGCAAAAGGCTAGGGGAAATATAAAGAGACCTCTTTAAAGAGGAACTCTATAAATAATAGTCATGATAACCACACCTGAATTCACTGACCAAGCTGAATATTAACAGAAAAAGAAACAAGCAGACAATATGTGCCTCTTAGTATGATGCAATAATATACTCATATTCATGAGAAATAATTTATATATAGGGTTTTGTTTCTTTTTTCCTTAGGGCCTTACTCTGTCACCCAGGCTTGGGTATAGTGGCATGATCTTGGCTCACTGCAACCTTCACCTCCCAGGTTTAAGTGATCCTCGTGCCTCAGCTTTCCAAAGAGCTAGGATTACAAACACGTGCCACCATGTCCAGCTAATTTTTATACTTTTAGTAGAGACTGGGTTTTGCCATGTTACCCAGGCTAGTCCCGAACTTGGCCTCCCAAAGTTCTAAGATTACAGGTGTGAGCCGCTGCACCTGGCCTAGGCATACGGTTTTAAATGAGGCATAAAGTTTTGTTTGGAGCACCAAATGATTGGGAACAGAATAAAAGTCAAATAGCATGGCAATGATTAAACTATAATACTATGTATGACCAATAAATAAACTATACATATGACTAAGGAAGCTTTTAGGTATGATATAAAATGGTATATAAAACTGATATAAAAATATTTCCAAGTTTTAAAAAAGGTCTACAACAAAGTGCACGCTACGCTACTTGTACAAAAGATAGAGGTGAGAAAAATATATATCTGTGAGATATATATTATAGATGTATAAACATAGATATATATATATATATAAATAATATATATGTTTGTTTATACATCTATAAAATTCCTGAAAGGACACAGAGAGAAAGTGGTACACTGCTTGCCTTAGAGAGGAAAGCAGGTAGTTGATGAATCTCACTGGTAGGGAAACTGCACTGCATATCCTTTGTACCCTTAAGTTTCTGAACTATGTAAATGTATTATCCACTAACAAGTTAAAATTTTTAAAAATATGCAAAATAAATGAAACACAAAAGTGTATATATTGAATAACTACTTATAGGACATTAAAAAGCAAACCAACCAAATCTATGGTAATAGAAATCAGAAGACAGGTTGCTTCTAGAAGTGAATTCACTGGAAAAAGGCATGAGGGAGCCTCAGGGGTGATGGCAGTGTTCCACGTCTTGATTGGGGTGAGGTTGCACAGGTACAGACATTTGTCAAAGCTCATCAACTACACATCAGAGCTGTGCATTTTTACTGTAAGTAAATTTTTTTTTTTTTTTGAGACGGAGTTTCACTCATGTTACCCAGGCTGGAGTGCAATGGCGCGATCTTGGCTCACCGCAACCTCCGCCTCCTGGGTTCAGGCAACTCTCCTGCCTCAGCCTCCTGAGTAGCTGGGATTACAGGCACGCACCACCATGTCCAGCTAATGTTTTGTATTTTTAGTAGAGACGGGGTTTCACCATGTTGACCAGGATGGTCTCGATCTCTTGACCTCATGATCCACCCGCCTCGGCCTCCCAAAGTGCTGGGATTACAGGCTTGAGCCACCGCGCCCGGCCTACTGTAAGTAAATTATACCTCAAAGGAAAAACATACATATATGCATCCAAAGTATTAATGGTAATTATTTTTAAGTGGCAAGATTACAAGTGGTATTTTATTTTTGTTTATGTGTAATTCCTGGCTTTCCTAAAATTAACATGTATTCCCTTTGTGTTAAGCCCCACCATTCTGTTTTCTTCCTGAACCCCTTATTATAGAAATCTGTATTGCAATCAGAAAAGGCCTTGTTGCACCATGCTGAAACCCAATTAAAAATCAGCTCACTGCACAGCCTTCTCCAAACCCCAGGACGATAGGCACTTTCTCTATCTTATCCACATCTATAGCCTCAAAACCTGACACTATGCCTTATACAAAATGGGTGTTCAATATATTTCTGGTAAACATTTAATAGATGTTTTAAGGGGGAAGCTGTTCTGAACAATTTTGAGAAGAATGTGGTCACATGCTGATATATTAAATAGTGTGGATATGTGTCCCTGCCCAAATCTCCTGTTGAATTGTAACCCCTAATGTTGGAAGTGGGGCCTAGTGGGAGGTGCTGGGATCATGGGGGCAGATCTCTTGTCAATGGCTTGGGTCATTCCCTTGGTGATAAATGAGCTCTCATTCTGAGTTCACACAAAATCTAGTTGTTTCAGTGTGTGGCACCACCACCGCCACTCTCTGTTGCTTGTGCCTGGTTTTGCCATGTGACATGCCTGATCCCCTCAACTTCTGCCATCATTGAAGCTTCCTGAGGCCTCCCTAAAAGCCGAGCATGCTTCTTGCAACGCCTGCAGAACCATGAGCCAATTATGCCTCCTTTCTTCATAAGCTACCCAGTCTCGGGTATTTCTTTATAGCAATAATGAAAGAACAGCATAATACGCATGCTATATTGTCACTAAGTTAAAATGTGGTACTGCCTTAAAACAAAAGTTGGAATTAGATGGGGTGCCAAGAACAAAAAATAAAAATAAAAAAAGATACAATGAAACAGGATCCAAAGCCTCCTTTATGAGCAGAAACACTCTTTCAACCTACCCCTAAGGTTTATCAAGAGGGAGATTAAAAAGCAGGATGGAAATCCAGTGGTTTGCCCGATAAATACTCTTTGTCTTGGCCAAACAATTACATCTGGGACACCAGTAAGCAAATTACTTTCCAACTGATGACATGTGAGGCAATAATTAGGCATTAATGTTTGCTCATGGGTATTTTCTCTCTTCTTTCTAGTCCCTTTTAAACTTCTCTGGTTTGACGTCAGGCCTGCTGGGAACACTGAGGCACAGGAGGGTGCTGCTGGGACTGAAGAGCTGCACATCTGTCAGACTCCAGACTCAGAGCGAGTGCATGGTCTGTGTCCTACCTCTCACAAAGAAAAGGCACCAGGGACACAGCCGGAGTGTCCGGATTTACTAAACACTGAATAATTAATTCACAATCTATAGAGCTACATGAGCCTTTCACTGAAAAATTGAAACAAAAATCCTGGTTTTGGTCTCATCACATCCTTCAAATTAAAACACTACCCCCAAATTTATAACAAATACTCAACTACTCATTGTTCAAAACCCACTTATGAGTGAGAACATGCGGTGTTTGGTTTTCTGATCTCATGTCAGTTGGCTGAGAATGGGGTCTGTTGTGGGGTAGGGGGGCTAGGGAAGGGATAGCAGGGGGTGGGGAGATTGGGGAGGGATAACATAAGGAGAAATACCTGATGTAGGTGACAGGGGAATGGATGCAGCAAACCACCATGGCATGTGTATACCTATGTAACAATCCTGCACGATCTACATATGTACCCCAGAACTTAAAGTATAATAAAAGATAAATATTCAACTACTCATTTCGTTAATATAGCACCACAGTTTTAATCAAATTCCAATATAGCCACATTTATTTTAATACGCCAATTTTAAAAACCATCAAATTAAACTACAGCAAACTATGTACAGATCTATTCATTTTTCAGTGTTGTCCTTTTCATGTTTTAATTTCAGATCACTATACCATAAAAGGTTCAGGTTAGAAATGCCATTATTTACTGACATTTTTTCTAAATATACCAAGCACAAAGACTAAGGTCAAACGGCAGGAAAAAATTAGATGATTCAATTTGACTGACTGACTTACCAGAGCTTTAATAGAAGTACCCTTTTTGTTTTTTTAAGAATTAGTCTCTTCTCAGAAGTAAATCAATTTTGCACTTCTTACTTTTCACTTTTTAAACAAATGCATGTGACGAGGAAAATTAGGAGAAGAAGGTTGGGGAAGCTTGCTTCATTTTACTCGCTGGTTTCACATCTTCCCAGCTTTTTAAAAAGAGCATTTTTAAACAAATTTTTGCATGCACTGCAGATTTTTGGCAGGGAAACTTTGTCCTATTTCAAAAGCTTTGCTGAATTTGAAAAACTACAATTACTGTTTTCATACTGTCATGTCAAAAATTCTGAGGAACTATTAAGATTGCTCTTTATTCCCCAGGCACACTAACTCTGACATGCTTAAAGGGCTCAGATTTGGCATTCAGTCACAAAAGGCACCAAGAGACATAAAAGGGAAGAACCCAGCTAAATCTTCACATAGCTTAGGATAAAGCTTCACTGACTAAAAACCTGTGACCTGATTTTCATAAGGTAAAAAGAACAAATACCTCTCTAAACAAATATTTTATCTACCTTTAAATTTTTTCTTAGCAGGGTTATCCCAATGGCACCCAAGAAAACTCAGCAGCTTTCAGTTTAGTTTAGCAAAAAGTAAACTGGGAATAAGTTCAAGTATCAGAACTGATCCTTAAACCAGGCAAAACTGCTCTGCTTTGTAAAATAAAGCATAACCTTTTCCTTTATATAAGGAAAATGACAAGTAACTAATGACAAACACCAAATTATTTTGAATTTTAGGTAAGATCTAGAGAAAACAGATCTGTCCATTACTGAGCAAAAGAATAAGACAAGAAGTGGTCTTTGCTCTCTGAGATGCAGAAAAGATAGATTGCAAATCTTATCAGCTTATGAACTTGCTCAAGAAAAACATCTTGTCTTTGAAACAATTTGTGGAAAAGGATAACAGGCCCATAAAGTGCTTATATTACACAGTTTCACATACAACATAACTAGAGAAAAATTGTAGATCCTTTTACCTTGTTCTACCCAATGAACCAGGTAAGCCATTTCTACAAGACCATGTTAGAATAGCACAGGGCCTGCCTACAATAATGGAATAAAAGAACTATTTGAGTGAATTGGCTTTCAAATTTCTCTCCTATAAATCTTACATAAAAGGAAGAAAATAAAGGTAAACGGGAAGATATGGTTCTTTGAAATAAAGCTGTTATGTCAGATGTATGTATAAATTAAAATTTTACAGTAAAAATGAATAACAACTCTGCCCTCAGAATAGTACAGGTATTGATCGACTTACGACCTATGCAACTTACGACCATTCAATTTTACGACCACAATCGCTAGCCACGACTTCTCCGTGTCTGGCAGCGCAAACGTTGCCCAGCTGGGCGTACGACAGTGCGGACCAGCTTCCAGCAGCACTACCATCTCCACGTGCACTATTTCAACTGTCCATATAACCTACTCAACTTACAACCAAATTGTGTTATGACCAGTCGGCGGTCCTGACCATGGTCGTAAGTCAAGCACTAGCTGTAATGCTTTCCCTGAGTCAAAACAGATTGCTCAGACTGTTTCTAGTATCCTTGCTGAACTGGCTAGGCATAGAAGCTCACTCCTGCCACGCCCAGCCAGGGAGTGGCCGAGGCAGGAGGGTTGCTTGAGACCAGAAGTTTGACACCCCCCTAGGCAACAGGGCAAGACCCCATCCCTACAAAAAAAAAAAATTTAATATAAAAAGTTGAAATTTTTTAAAATTCTTGCCAAATCAAATAAAATTATTTGCTTTTCTTTTTTTTAAGTCAGTGTTTCTGAAATATAATGAAGACTTTCCTAGAGAATCATGTTACAATGTTTGAGTTACTGTGATAGATAGCATAATGACCCCCAAAGATGATGTCCCACTCTCTGGAATTTATAAATATGCTATCTTACATGGCAAAGAGACTTTTGTAGATGTGATTAAGGTTAAGGAATCTGACATGACAGGTTATCCTGGATTACCTGAGTGGGCTCCATCAAATCACATGAGTCCTTCCCATGTCATCCAGCCTCTAGTTCAAAAATAAGTCTGTAATACCAAAAAGATGCCAGGCCAGGTAGACCACCCATTCCCATCCCTGAGGATACTCACTTAATGAATTCCTCTTTACACTGCTGTAGCATCTCACATGTCTGCTGGATCTCTTCCTCACTCAAAAGCACCAACATCCCAATAGTTAGATGAAGCTTTTTAGGATTCTGGAAAATGCTGCTGTCAACCCCATGATCCTGTTATCAAAAGAAGAAAAACAAGAAACTCAGCCCATACAAAGGCAAATGGCAAGAATAAAACTGAGTCCCCAGAAATAAACCAACACATCTACAGCCAAGTGATTTTCCACAAGATGCCAAGACCATTCAATAGAGAAAGTCCCCTCAATAAATGATGCTGGAACAATAAAATACCCACATGCAAAAGAATGAAGATAGACTACTATCTCCTATCATATACACAAATTAACACAAAATGGATCATGACCTGGAATTTGGCAATGGATCCTCAGATATGACACCAAAAACATGGATGACAAAAGAAAAAAATAAACTGGGCTTCATCAAATTAAAAAACTTTTGTGCATCACAGGACACTATCAGAAAAGGGAAAAGAAAACTACAGAATGGCAGAAATATTTGCAAGTAATTTATCTGATAAGGGTCTAGTATCCAGAATATATAAAGCATTCTTCCAACTCAACAACAAAAAGACAATCTAATTTTTGGTTATTATAATGTTCTGGGGTACATGTACAGAACATTCAGGTTTGTTACATAGGTATACATGTGCCATGGTGGTTTGCTGCACCCCATCAACCCGTCATCTACATTAGGTATTTCTCCTAATGCTGTCCCTCCCCTAGTCTCCCCACCAAAACAGGCCCTGGTGTGTGATATTCCCCTCCCTGTGTCCATGGGTTCTCACTGTTCAACTCCCGCTTATGAGTGAGAACATTTGGTGTTTGGTTTTCTGTTCTTGTGTTACTTTGCTGAGAATGATGGTTTCCAGCTTCATCCATGTCCCTGCAAAAGACATGAACTCATCCTTTTTTATGGCTGCATTATATTCCATGGTGTATATGTGCCAGTCTATATTTGATGGGCATTTGGGTTGGTTCCAAGTCTTTGCTATAGTGAACAGTGCTGCAATAAACATACATGCGCATGTGTCTTTATAGTAGAATTATTTATAATCCTTTGGGTATATACCCAAATGGTATTGCTGGGTCAAATGGTATTTCTAGTTCCAGATCCTTGAGGAATCGCCACAGTCTCCCACAATGGTTGAACTAATTTACACTTCCACCAACAGTGTAAAAGTGTTTCTGTTTCTCCACTATCCTCTCTATCATCTGTTGTTTCCTGACTTTTTAATGACTGCCATTCTAACTGGTGTGAGATGGTATCTCAATGTGATTTTGATTTGCATTTCTCTAATGACCAGTGGTGATGAGCTTTTTTTTGTATGTTTGATGGCTGCATAAATGTCTTCTTTTGAGCAGTGTCTGTTCCTATCCTTTGTCCACTTTTAGATGGGTTGTTTTTTTCTTGTAAATTTGTTTAAGTTTTTTGTAGATTCAGATATTAGCCCTTAAGACAATCTAATTTTTTTTTATTTTTTAAGAAACTGGGTCTTCCTCTGTCGCCCAGGTTGGACTGCAGTGGCACAATCACAGTTCACTGTAACCTCAAACTACTGAGCTCAAGCGATCCTTCTGCCTCAGCCTCCTGTATAGCTGGGATTATGGGCGTAAGCCACAGAACCCAGTTGAACCTGATTTTAAAATGGGAAAAGGCGCCGGGCACGGTGGCTCACGCCTGTAATCCCAGCATTTTGGGAGGCTGAGGCGGGCAGATCACTTGATTTCAGGAGTTCAAGACCAGCCAGACCAACATGGTGAAACCCCATCTCCACTAAAAATATAAAAAGTAGCTGGGTATGGTGGCAAGCACCCATAATCCCAGCTACTTAGGAGGCTGAGACAGAAGAATTGTTTAAACCTGGGAAGCAGAGGGTGCAGTGAGCCAAGATCACACCACTGCACTCCAGCCTGGGCTGGGCGACAAAGTAGGACTCTGTCTCAAAAAAAAAAAAAAAAAAAAAAAAANAGGAAAAGGGCTTCAACAGACCTTTCTCCAAAGAAATATAAATGGCTAACAAACAGAACTGGCTAACAAGCACATAAGCATCATTAGTCACTTAGGGAAATGCAAATCAAAACCACTATAAGGTGCCATTTCACACCCACTAAACTATCTATAATCAAAATAATGGAAAATGACAAGTGCTGGTGAGGATATGTAGAAATTGGAACCGTCATATATTGTTGCTAGGAAGGTAAAATGACTCAGCCACTGTGAAAAACAGTTTGGCAGTTCCTCAAAAAGTTAAACATAGAATTGCCATATGACCCAGCAATTCTACTCCTAGGTGTATGCCCAAGAGAATTGAAAAAGAGACTCAAATACGTGTATATGCATGCTTCCAGAAGCACTACTCACAATAGCCAAAAGATGGAAATAATCCAAACGTCCAGATGAATGGATAAACAAACTGTACACACAGTTTGGACACTGTACACACAGTGTCCATTCATCTGGACACTGTGTGTGGTATATACACACAGTGGAATATTATTCAGCTACAATAAAGGAATGAAATTCTGGCTGGGCGCAGTGGCTCTTTCCTGTAATCCCAGCACTTTGGGAGGCTGAGGCAGGCAGATTACCTGACATCAAGAGTTCAAAACCAACCTGGCCAATATGGTGAAATCCCGTCTCTACTAAAAATATATAAATTAGCCAGGTGTGGTGGTGGGCATCTGTAATCCCAGCTACTCGGGAGGCTGAGGCAAGGAGAATTGCTTGAACCCAGGAGGCGGGGGTTGCAGTGAGCTGAGATCGTGTCACTGCACTCCAGCCAGGGTGACAAGAGCGAGACTCCATCTCAAAAAAAAAGAATGAAATTCTGATATATGCCACACCACCACGGATGAATCTTAAAAACATTATGCTAAGTAAAAGAAGCCAGACACAAAAGGTCACATGTTGTATGACTCCTGCTGTAATCTGGGTATCTGACTCTCCAAATCTCATGGTGAAATTGGATCCTCAATGCCTAAGGTGAGGCTTAATGGGAGGTGTTTGGGTCACAGGAGCAGATCTCTCATGAACAGTGTAGTAGTAGAGTGAAAACTTACTCATTACAGCCAGGACAACAGTGTTGAGAGCTTCATTCTTTTTTTTTTGAGATGGAGTCTCACTCTTGTCACCCAGGCTGGAGTGCAGTGACACCATCTCAGCTCACTGCAACCTCCGCCTCCCGGGTTCAAGCAATTCTCCCTGCCTCAGCCTCCCGAGTAGCTGGGATTACAGATGCCCACCACCATGCCTGGCTAATTTATACATTTTTCATAGAGATGGGGTTTCACTCTACTACTACAGCTGATTATTATAATAAAAAGAGAGCCTGACACCTCCCCTTGCACTCCTACCTGCTCTCTGCACACACCAGCTCCTCTTCACCTTCCACTGTGAGTGGAAGCAGCCTGAAGCCCTCACCAGAAGCAGATAACTGACACCATGCTTCTTGTACAGCCTGCAGAACTGTGAGCCAAATAAATCCTTTTTCCTTATAAATTACCCAGCCTCAGGTATTCCTTTATGGCAACACTGGATGGAGTGAGACAATTCCATTTATATGATATATCTAGAACAGGTATCCACAGAGACAGAACACAAGCTGGTGGTTATCAGGGGCTGGGGAGGTGTGAGTGAAGAGCAAGTACTTAATGGGTATGGGGTTTCCTTTGGGGGTGATGAAAATGCTAGAAAAAGAGAGCGCGTTGGTAGCTGCACAATACAAAGGTACTAAATGCCACTGAACTGTTCATTTTTTAATGGTTAATTTTGTTAAGTAAATTTATAAAAACTTTAA
>NW_016107530.1:170317-191589 GCF_001604975.1 Cebus imitator | reverse complement strand
AAAAAAAAAAAAAAAAAAAAAATTTAGCTCTAGGAAGCACAAAAAGTAAATATACCTCATAAATCCCGTTTTAAAAAAATTGAGGTGAAATTCACATAATATAAAATTAACCATTTTAAAGTGTATAATTCAGCAGTATTTATATTTAGTGTATACACTGTTGTGCAACCACCAGCATTCTTTAATAGCAAAACATTTTTCTCATCTGATAAAAGCATTCCATACCCATTTATTTACTTAATTTATTTTTATTTTTATTTTTGAGATGGAGTCTTGCTCTATCGTCCAGGCTGGAGTGCAATGGCACGATCTTGGCTTGCTGGAAACTTTGCCTCCCAGTTCAAGCAATTATCCTGCCTCAGCCTCCTGAGTAGCTGGCATTACAGGTGCCTGCCACCATGCCTGGCTAATTTTTGGAATTTTTGTAGATGGAGTTTTGCCAAGTTGGCCAGGCTGGTCTCGAACTCCTGACCTCAGGTGATACACCCACTTTGGCCTCCCAAAGTGCTGGGATTATAGGCATGAGCCACCATGTCTGGCCCCCATACCCATTTAAATAAATAATCACTCATCTTTCTCCATGCCCCATCCCCTAGTGACCTCTAATTTGCTTTTATCTCTTCTGGATATATTATATAGAAAGAATCATACAATATAAGACCTCTGTGACCAGCTTCTTTCATTTAGCATGATGTTTTTAAGGCTCATCCAAGCTGTAGCATTATCACTGCTTCATTCCTTTTCAGAGTTTAATAAAATCTAGTGTATGTATGTACACACCAAAATTTGCTTATTAATATAACTATTGATGAATATTTCTGGTTTTTTGCACTTTTGCTATTATGAATAATGCTGCTGTAAACATCTGTGTACACATTTCTGTGCTGACATATATTTTCAGTTATTCTGGGTATATACCCAGAGGATAACTGTTGGGTCACAAGGCAAATCTATGTTTAACTTTTTGAGAAACCACCAAACCATTCTCTGCATTGGCTGAACTAACAAACATTCCCAGCAGCAACGTATGAAGGTTCCTGTTTCTCCACTTCTTCACTGACACTTCCTTTTTTAAAAAATTATAGTGATCCTAGTGGGTATAAAGTTGGATGTGCATTTCACTAACGATCAATGATGATGGCATCTTTTCAAGTGCTTTTTGGACATTTGTACATCTTCTTTGGAGAAATGTCTACTAAAATCTTTTGCCCATTTAAAAATTGTCTTTTTATTGTTGAGTTGTAAGAATTCTTTATAAATTATTGATACTATACCCATATCAGACCATGAATCCCTTTTAAAGGAAGGTAGGTCTCAATTCATTAATTTCATTCTGCAAATGAAAACAGAAAGAAAAAGCTGAAGCTCTTCTATTCCAACAGGAATGAAACAAGAATCCTATTTTGAACTGCAAGTTCTTATTGTATAATCAGGTCACTGGACTAATAAAATGCCCCAAAGGCAGAGAAATGTATTTTATCAAATGTGAACAGATTACATACTGTTCTTGGTTTGCCTAAGGCTTACTGCCTAATACTTGCCTTGGCAACAGTAGTTAGTTGATTATTCATTTTCTAAGTGTTAATGGAGCTTGAGCTATTTTTATATCTGATGAAGAGTTTTGTGATTCCACACATTAACCCAAATTGCCTCATTTAATGAAAGTGATTTTAAGGAACAATCAGCTTTAAATGTGTCAAGGAAGGCTAAGTGCAAGTCTCACCACCCCGGCTACTCTAACCTATGGTACAACTTGCCATGTTAGGAAAGGCATGCAAAGCCCCTCAAATGATTTTAATATGCACAACCCCATCCCAAAGTACAGTTGAGAACTGTTCCCCAGCAATAACAGTAATATCTGTTGGGCCCTTGCTCTGCTCCAAACAGTTTCTATGCAATGTATAGACAAATATGAGGGAAGCACTTATCATCCATACTTTACAGATGAGGAAACTGAGGCACTGAGAAATTAAACCACTTTCCCAAGGTAACTTTGCTAGGAAGAGATGAGGTCAAAATTCAAACCCAGGCAGTCAGGCCCCAAAGCCTATACTTTTGATCAATGTTATATACGTAGCCTTCCTAGTAATAGTTGCCCAAAGGAGGCTAGGACCATAGGACCCCACCCAGAGGCAAACCCTTATGCATTTCAACACAGCTCACTCAATAAATCATTAACTCAGACCTGAGAATAAAGGAAATCTCATATTTACATGAAACAAAAGTGGTTTTAACATTTGCCTTTTCTAGCCAGGCACAGTGGCTCATGCCTGAAATCTCAGCACTTTAGTAAGCCAAAGCGGAAGGATCACTTGAGGCCAGGAACTCAAGACTAGCCTGGGCAACAAAGAACAATTAAGACCAGCCTGGCAAACATGTTTCTTTTTGTAGAGAAAAAAATATATATATATAATTGAGTTTTATTCTCTACAAAAAAAAAAAAAAAAAAAAAAACTGTCTCTTTTTTTAGTTATGACACCTAAAGAATAATCCATAAAAGAAAAAAAAATGGATAAAGTGAACTTAATCAAAATTTAAAACTTGTGCTTCAAAAGATACCATCAAGAAAATGAAAAGTTGAGCCACAGAGAAAAATATTTGGGAGAAAAATATTTGCAAATCATGTCTGATAAATATAAACATAAAAAATTCTTAAAGCTCAACAGTAAAAGGATACATAATCTAATTTTAAAATAAGCTAAAGATTTGAACAGATGTTTTCCCAAAGAGGATATACTAATGGGAACATTAGTATAGAACTTATGAAAACAGGCTCAACATCATTAGTCATTAACGAAATGGAAGTCAAAACCAAAGTAAGCTATCACCTCACACCCATCAGAATTATTATAATCAAAAAGATAAACAATAACAAGTGTAGATGAGGAAATGGAAAAACTGAGCAGTCACTTTGTAAAATATAAATGTAAAATGGCACAGCCATTTTGGAAAACAGTTTGGCAGTTAAACAAAAAATTAAACATAAATTTTTAAAAATTCACAAAAAAAACCACAACCCAGCCATTTCACTCCTAGGATTCTAACCAACAAAATAAAAACAAAGGTCTACCTAAAGATGTGTACATGAATCTCACAGCAGTATTATTTATAATAGCCAAAGAGTAGGAACAATCCACATGTCCACCAACTGGTGAAGGAATAAACAAAATGTAGGCTAGCCATATATGCAACACTACTTGGAAATGAAAAGTAGTGAACTACTAACACACACAAAAATATAAACCTCAAAACATTATGCTAAATAAAAGAAGTCAGATGCAAAAGACTATGTATTATATGATTCCATTTATATGAGATATCCAGAAAGGACAAATCTAAAGAGGCTGAAAACAGATTATTAGTTGTCTGTGCTGAGGAGAGGGACTGCAAACAGGCACAAGGGATCTTTTTAGGGTTATGGAAATGTTCTAAAGCTGGATTGTGGTAATGATTGCACAAATCTGTAAATTTATTTAAAATCACTAAATTGTACACTTAAAATGAATTTTATAGTATGTAAATTATACCTTAATAAAGCTGTTAAATAAGTTGTGTCTATGTCTTTTTTTTTTTTTAATTCAAGGTCTCCTCTATCACACAAGCTGGAGGACAGTGGCATGATCATGAATCCTGCGGCCTCAAACTCCTGGCCTCAAGTGATCCTCTCTCCTTCGCCTCCCAAGTGGCTGGGACTACAAGCTCATACCACCACACCCAGCTAATTTTTTTTTTAATTTTTGTAGAAACGGGGTCTCATTATGCTGCCGAGGGTGGTCACAAACTCTTGGCCTTAAGCAGGCCTCCCACCTGAAGGTACCACACCTGGCCTCAACCTGTAATTTAAAAACACTGTGCGTACATAGAAATCATTGTATATTCCAGGCATGGTGGTTCCCATCTGTAATCCCAGCACTTTGGGAGGCTGAGGTGGGAGGACTGCTTGAGTAGGAGTTCAAGACCAGCTGGGCAACAAAGCAAGACTCCAATCTCTTAAAAAAAATAAAAATAAAAAAATAAAAATTTAAAACTGTTTTATAGAAATCTTTGTATATGATAAACATGGTATCCCAAATCTCTCAAATTGTTTTTAAATAAATTTTGCTGGGGTAATTGGATAGCCATTTGGAAAAAGAACATAGTTAGCTGTGGCCTGGTGCTTCGGCTCATGCCTGTAACTCTAACATTTTGGGAGGTCGAGGCAGGCAAACTGCCTCAGCTGAGGAGTTCAAGACCAGTCTGTGGAACATGGTAAAACTCCATCTCCACTTAAAATACAAAAAATTAGCTGGGCAAATACGCCCGCCTGGGTGACAGTGTGAGATCCATCTCGAAAAACAAAAAATCAAAATAAAAAACTTTCATACAGCAAAAAAACACCATAAGCAAAGTCAAAAGGAAAACAATACACTAGAAAAAAGTAATTGCCAACACAAATCACAAATACAGGGCTAATATCTCTAATATATAAAGAACCTTTTTTTTAAGTGACAGGGTCTCGCTATGGTACCCTGGTTGACCTCAAACTGCTAGGCTCATGTCATCCTCCCGCCACAGCCCTCAGAGTAGCTGCAGATACATGTGTGCACCACTGCACCTGGCTTATAAATAACTTTTAAAAACCAAAGAAAAAACTCAAAAGGCTATTGAATAATAGGCAAAAGACACAGACACGTCACAAAATATATAAAAATGACTTGAATATGTGGAAAGACATATAATTTCACTCATTCAAAAAATGCAAATTAAAACTGCAATGAATACTATTTCTCGCCCATCAAACTGACAAAAATTCAAAAGCTTGACAATACACTCTGTTGGAGATGCTGTGGGCACATGGGCACTTTCATACATTGCTAGCAGAAATGCAAAATAGTACAATCCCTGTGGAGGGAAATTTGGCAATATCTAACAAAACAGTAGATACATAAATAAGTATTTACCATCTGACCCAATGCTCTGGACTGAATTGTGTTCCCCCTAAATTCATATCCTGAAGCTCTTCCACCAAATGTAAATGTATTTGGAGACAGGGCCTTTAGATGATAAAGTTAAAAGAGGCCATAAGGGTGGGGTCCTAATCCAACAGGACTGGTGTCTTCATACAGAAGAAAAAACACCAGGAGTGAGAAAGCACAGAGAAAAGGCTGGATTGGGCAACAACCCCAGAGAAACAGTCATGTGAGGACATAGCAAGCAGGTGGCCATCTGCCAGCCAGGAAGAACCTATTTCGGAAAGCAACCCTGCCAGCACCTTGACCTTAGTCTTCCAGCTTCTAGAACTAAGAGAAAATTAATTTATATTGTTGAAGCCACCCAGTCTGTGGTATTCTATGGCAGCAGCCTGAGTAGATTAATATACCCAACAATCCTACTTCTAGGAATTTATCCTGAAGATACCTTAACAATGTAAAAATGGACGCACGAGATTAGACATTACAGCATTACTGAAAAACAGCTAAATGCTCAAGTATAGAATGGTTGAAAACTTATGTATAAACACATGTATAAAATGATACGGAGTCATTTTTCAGGACCTATTATTAAATGAGAAAAGCAAAGTGCAGGACTGAGCAGCGTGGCTCACACCTGTAACCCCAGCACTTTGGCAGATCACTTAAGACCAGCCTGGGCAACATGGCAAAACCCCATCTCTACAAGAAATAACAAAAATTAGTTGGGCGTGGTAGTGCATGGGTGCCTATAGTTTCAGGTACTTGGGAGGCTGAGGTGGGAGGATCACTTGAGTCCCAGAGGTTAAGCTGCAATGAGCCATGATAGTGCCACTGCTCTCCAGCCTCGGCAACACAGCAAGACCCTGTCTCAAAAAAAAAGGCAAGTGCAGAAGAGCTTCTATACTTTGCTAGCATTTGTTTAAGAAAGAAGGGAAAATAAGAAAACATATTAATATATATATGCTTATTTTTACAAAAACAAACACAGGAAAAATAAACCAGAGAACAATGATATTGGTCATAATAAGGGTGAAAGAGAAAAGGACAGAAGGAATACAAGAACGTCTGACACCTCTGGGTATGTATACCTCTTACATGGTCTTGACTTTTGGAAGCATGCTGATGGTCTACATATTCAAACATAAAATAAAATTAACTAGTATGGGAAGAAGAAAGAAAGCTAAATTTGAAAATAAACTAAAAATAAACCCAACTGTTAGTTTAAATGAATACCAAATCCACACTAGAGAGGGTTAAAAAAGAATCAGCAAATACAAGGCCGGGTGCAGCAGCTCACGCCTATAAACCCAGCACTTTGGGAGGCTGAGGCAGGTGGATTAGGTCAGGAATTCAAGACCAGCCTGGCCAATATGGCAAAACCCCATCTCTAATAAAAATACAAAAATCAGCCAGGTGTGGTGGCACACCCATCTATAATCCCAGCTACTTGGGAGACTGAGGCAGGAGAAATTGCTTGAATCTGTGAGGCAGAGGTTGCAATTAGTCAAGGTCACACCACTGCACTCTAGCCTGAGGAACAGAGTGAGACTGTCTCAAAAACAAAAACAAACAAAAAAACCCACAATATTTGACTTCATATCATAGTTTTGGGTAGGGTTAGGGGGAGGACTGCAAACAAATCCTCAATTTTATTTTATTTGGTTTATTCTTGTAGAGGTATAGGCAAAGCAAATCCAAACTATTTAAGAGGTATTACAGGACTGAGCAAATGAGTAAAGGTGTTGATGATGCTAGAAGCCAGGGTTCTTGCTGTGGAAGGAGGGACATACTAATATGAAATAGGGAAAGGCAAGAAAGAACCCTGTGGGGATGGACTGAAATCGGAGCTATCTGTGTGAACTCTTGATTTCTAAAATATGTACATATATAAATAGGTGCCCATGTATATTCATGTATACGTATGTTGTGTGTCTGTGTGTGTGTGTGTGTGTGTGTGTGTTTGCATATATTTCCTAGATCTGCCACACTGAAAGAACATAAAAGCAGACATCCCGAGTATACGTGGCACCCACGTCTGGCCCTACCACCACCTCCCATTAAAAAGAATCAGGGCTCCTTGGAGAAATGTCTGATTCCAGGGCTGGAATAGCAAAGTAAAAGATAAGCCTGGAACAGCTTTTTATGCCAGAAAGTATGGGGTCGGGGGCGGGGGGGGGAGAAAAAAAGAAAAAAAAAGGAGGCGGGGAGTAGGTATGTCACCAACAAACACAGGACCCAGCTTGAAGGAACCCCTGCTGATCAAATCAGGGACAGTTTGAGCACCAAAATAATTAATAAGTGTAACAAACTACTGAAAAAATAAAAATGTATCATTCTGTATCAATGATTGATAAACTGATAGACAAGAAAGGAGAATTGTTTCTTACAGTAGCATACCATATGCCAACTGAGAAACAGAGATAATACTAGAGTTGGAAAGTCATAATCTTGTAACTATAATAGCAAACTTCATGGCCAGGCACGGTGCCTTATGCCTATAATCCCAGCATTTTGGGAGCCTGAGGCGGGCAGCTCACCTGAGGTCAGGAGTTCGAGACCAACCTGGCCAAATGTGGTGAAACCTCATCTCTACTCAAAATACAAAAATTAGCTGGGGGTGGTGTCACGCACCTGTAATCCCAGCTACTCAGGAAGCTGAGGCAGGAGAATCACTTGAAACCAGAAGGCAGAGGTTGCAATGAGACGAGACTGTGCCATTGCACTACAGCCTGGGCAACAAGAGTGAAATTCTGCCTAAAAAAAAAAAAAAAAATTCAGGCAAGAATTATTAAAGGATGTTAAATCTAAGGAGAAATTTTGTTGAGGAGTAGGATATTTGCATAGTCTTAAAATGTCCCCTCTTACAGGTTGCTTATTGGTTCAAGGGTAAAAATATAGTAACCATAAAGAAATTAATCAACGCTGACTGGATAGTGTCAAAATTAACATCACCAACAAGGGGCACTGTATACTCTGAGAAGGGTACAGTAAAATGCTCCATCCAGGAACGCCTAAATCTACTCATAAGGAAACTCCAGACAGATAAAAAATGAGAAGCATTATGTTTAAAAAGTCAATGTCAAGAAAGACAAAGAGCTGAGTGTGGTGCCTGTAATCCTGGCTACTCGGGAGGCTGGGGTGGGAGGATCACCTGAGCCCAGGAGTTCAAGGTGCAGTGGTGTTTGCACCACCACACCATAGCCTGGATAACAGCAGAGCAAGACTCTATCTCAAAAAAAAAAGAAGAAAGACAGACAAAGAAAGCCTGTGGAAATGTTCCAGATTCATGGAAGCTAGAAATATGACAATTAAACACAACACCTAATCCTACACGGAATCCTAAACTGGGGGGGAGTGGGGGAATTCTACAAAGGATATTATTGGATTGAGTGACAAAATTTGAATGTGGATGATAAATAAAACTATCAATGTTAAATGTAGTGAGGTTGAGAACTATAAGATTATTATGCATTAAAAAAATTGCCAGACACAGTGGTGCATGCCTATAGTCTCAGCTACTCAGGAGGCTGAGGCAGGGGGGACAGCTTGAGACCAGGAGTCCAAAGCTAGCCTGGGCAACATAGCAAGATCCCATTCCCCCAATATTTTTAATTAAATGATTCTGAAATATTTAGGATTAAAGGGCTATGACAGGTGCAACTCACTCTAAAGCAGTTCAGAGAGAAAGAAAAAAATGAATACTAAAACATATAGTGAAATATTAACAATGCGTGAATCTGAGTAAAGGATACTATTCTTTGTCTTCAACTTTTCTGCAAGTTTAAAACTATTTCCTGTACAAATTCTCCATTGGTGCTATAACAAATTACCACAAACTTAGTGGCTTATAACAATACAAACTTATCCTACCATCTTCTGGAGGTCAGAAGTCTAACAGGAGTTAGCAGGACTGCATTCCTTGTGAGGATCCAGGGCCAATCATTTCCTTGACCTTTCTAGCTTCTAGAGGCTACCTGAATGTCTTGGCTCAGAGTACATCACTCCAATCTCCACTTTAAACGTCACATCTCCTTCTCTGACTCTGACCTTCCTGACTCCCTCTATTTTTCTTTTTTTTTTTTTTTTTTTTTTTTTTTTCCTAAAACAATCTTGCTCTGTCTCCCAGGCTGGAGTGCAATGGCAAGACCCCGGCTCGCTGCAACCTCCGCCTCACAGGTACAAGCGATTCTTCTGCCTCAGCCTCCCAAGTAGCTGGGATTACTGATGCCTGCCACCACGTCCAGCTAATTTTTGTATTTTTAGTAGAGATGGGGTTTCACCATGTTGGCCAGGCTGATTTCAAACTCCTGACCTCAAGGGAACTGCTTGCCTCGGCCTTCCAAAGTGCTGGGATTACAGGCATGAGCTACTGTACCCGCCCGACTCCCTCTTATAAAGACCCTTGAGATTAAAATGGAATCGCCTGACAGATGCAGGATAATCTCCCCATCTCAAGATCCGTAGCTTAATCACATCTCAAAGTCTCTTTTGCCATGAAAGGTAAGAGTTACCGGTTTTGGGATTAGGATATGACCATCTTTGAGGGCCATCATTCTGCCTGTCACATGCCCCCTTCCCAAAATGTTTTTTAAGGCATCTTTGGGGAAGTACACTTGAGTGATAGAACTAAAGAAAACTAAGGATGTAATTACTATAAAAGCTGGGACAGCGGTTACCCTTCAGGGGAAGAAGACAGAAGCAAGAGAAGGAAGTCTGAGGTGCTGATAAGGTTGTATCTCCAGCCTGCAAGGTGGTTATAAAAGCATCCATTTGTTCTGTATTGTCTTCTGATGTGTGTTACATTTAACAATTTTAAAGTTTTTTTTTTAAAAAAACACTAAATACAAAGAAAAGAGGAAACTTTTTTAAGCTTTTATAGATGTTGGGGCTTTTTTTTCTTTTATAGAGACAGGGTTGCACTATGTTGACAGGGCTGGTCTTGAACTCTTGGCCTCAAGTGATCCACTGGCCTCAGCCTCCCAAAGCACTGGGATTACAGGCATGAGCCACTGCACCTGGCCCAATGTTAGGACTTTTTTTATTTTTTTGAGACAGTGTCTTGCTTTGTCTCCAGGCTGGAGTGCAGTAAGCCAAGATTGGCACCATCTTGGCTCACTGCAAACTCCACCTCCTGGGTTCAAGTGATTCCCCTGCCTCAGCCTCCCAAGTAGCTGGGACCACAGACATGTGCCACCACACCCAGCTAATTCTTTGTATTTTAGTAGAGACAGGATTTCACCATGTTGGCCAGGATGGTCTCGAACTCCAGACCTCATGATCCGCCCACCTTGGCCTCCCAAAATGCTGAAATTACAGATATGAGCACCCAGCAGGAGCTTTTTGAGACGAAGTCTCACTCTGTCACTCTGGCTGAGTGGCCCGATCTCTGCTCACTGCAACCTCTACCTCTCGGGTTCAAGTGATTCTCCTGCCTCGGCCTCCCAAGTAGCTGGGATTACAGGCACGTGCCACCATGTCTAGCTAACTTTTGTATTTTTAGTAGAGACAGGGTTTCATCATGTTGGTGAGGCTGGTCTTAAACTCCTGACCTTGTGATCCACCGCTTCAGCCTCCCAAAGTGCTGTGATCACAGGCATGAGCCATTGCACCCGGCCGTTGGGACTTTTTAAAGGTAATTACACTAGTTCCTCTAAAATAACCATATATGTGTCTGTATATATATGTGTCTTATATACAGACATATATATATGTTTTATATATATTTTTATATTTTTAACATATTATATATATGTATTTTATATATATATATACACACACACACATAGTGACTAGAGAGAGAAAAACAAGGGAAAGAAATGCCCTGTGACTGGCATGCCAAATCAAGACTTAACGAGTAGAGCCAGACTGAATTCTAAAGGCCTGAAAGTGTACACAAGTACCTTTCTGGATGTGGAAATGACTAGCAAACATAGGAGAAACATGGGCTAATTGTTTAAAATTCCCTTTTATTTCTCTTTATTCTTCAGCCTTCTTTTCCATAAATTTGCCCTAATACCCAACTAAAAAAAGGAAGTTCTACAACTTTGCTTTCCTTACTTTACCCTTTGGGAGCCTGGCACTCTAGTCAACTTGAGTTTACTTGCCAAGAAAACACTGAGTACTGGAAAACAAAACATACAGAAGGCAATGGAGCAGGACAAGGAACAGACAGGACACCTAAGGGTCACACAACCAAAAGTCCTTTTGGAATTCTGAGTCATAAGGGTTCAAATAACCCTTACTCTACTGGAAACTATATAATTTACAAGTAACCCTACTGGACAAATATATATATATTTTTTTACCTTCTCCTCTCACTCTGCCCCACAGTCTTTTTAATGAATGGAGAAATGCTCTAAATTCTGCCCTACCTCACAATGCCATCTACCAAAAGAAACTTTCCTCTTACTGAATTATCTAAATTTAATTTGGAACCAAACAATCTTCAAGGCAATGGGATAAATCTCTAGAGCCATTGTTTTTGTTTGCTCAGAACATATCATATTCCCATCGGAAGCCCATTCATTGAGATGAATGAAGACCAACCAACATCAAATTCTTTACTGCAGGGGTTTAATTACACTGGGCTCTGCTCCAAGTTCACCATTACTTGGAGCTAGAACTGTCTTACTGCATTAGGTTGGCCACCCAGGCTGGCGCCTGAAAGTTCTAATGGTATTGACCTTCCACTAAGCAGTGAGAAGCAAAGGGTGAAGTAACAGGAATTTCCTGGGGCAGTTTTGTCTATGAAAATAAATGTGTTTCTTTATGGCTAAGTCTGAGGCATCACTGAGCCTCAGTTTCTTTCTTGTTAAATAAGGCCTCATCCATGCATGCAAAAGCTTCCTCTAAAGAAACTTATGTACAAGCCTAAGTCACAGTTCACCAAGTTCAAGGTCATGTCCTGACTCATCAGTCCTGGGTTCATGACCCTAGCCCTCTCATTCAAACTGCAGCTCATGATTTACCCCTAGCAATCACCACATCATCACAGGCCCTTCACTGGTATCACTTTTAATCCACGACCCTGGGCTCAACTGGGGCAGAACTGCTAATAATACTATCAGCAGGAACAATTAACAAGATATAACAAAACCTAAAGATGTCAAGCTTGGGGAAAAGGCCAGTAGAAAGCAGTATGGATTAGCCCAGCAGGAAGCATTTCCTGCTTTCTTAAAACTCAACCATCCTGGCCAGGTGTTGTGGCTCATGCCTGTAATCCAGCACTTTGGGAGCCAAGGCACGCAGATCACAAGGCCAGGAGTTCGAGACCAGCCTGACCAACATGGTGAAAACTCGTCTCTACTAAAAAATACAAAAATTAGCCAGGCGTGGTGGCATGCACCTGTAATCCCAGCTACTCAGGAGGCTGAGGCAGGAGAATCGCTTGAACCTGGGAGGCAGGGGTTGCAGTGAGCCAAAATCGTGCCACTGCACTCCAGCCTGGGTGATATAGTGAGACTCTGTCTCAAAACAACAACAAAACTCAACCATCCTTTCCATAAGATGGGATATAACACAGGTACAACTGCCAGAGCTGTCAACAGGTAGAAGGGAGGCCTCTCTCCAGACACAGACCTTTAAGCTTATGTTCCACTACATGATAGTGAATAATCTGATCCAAATGTGTAGCATTCAGAATGTAAATAATTTATAACCCTCTGCCTTGATGGTACATGCCAATTGCCAGAAACAAAAAATAATTCTCAAATTATATTCATATACATCATCTTTTAGGAACTCCAGGTATAACAAAGGTTTGTACCTTATAAAAAAGGACTTTAACCTGGACTAGAGAGTCTAGGGTTCTAATTCCAACTCTGTCATAAACCAGGTGTAATTAGGCAAGTCATGTCACTTCTCTAGGCCTCAGCTTCCTCCTCTGTAAAATAAGGGAGGTGGCCTGGCTTACCTGTAAGTCAAAGGTCCTATAAACTTTTTACGTGTTTCCACAAAACCTAAATAATCACCTGCTAACAAAATAGATTATGTGTGAGAGATCTACCAATTCACTTTCTGATATTCTATGCAAAGAAAAAGCATATTTCCCCTATAGTCGTTGTATTTTCTTTCTTTTTTTTATAGCCAAATCCTGTAAAATTGCTCTGGGCAGGTGATAATGAAGTTCATTCATATAAAGAAGTTATTTAAATAAGGCAAAGTGGTAAAAAGAGCATTTGGCTTTGCAACCAGATAGGCCTATGCTCAAATTCTACCACTTATCAGCAGCATGACCCTAGGTGAGTTACTCAGTTGCTCTGAAGCTTAATTTCATCATCTATAAAACAGACAATACTTCTGTCTCAGGTTTGCTCTGAGGATTAAATGAAACACATGTAAAGTCTCTGGCATACAGTAGTATAGAATAAACACAAGCTTCCCCCTCTTCCTTTTTATATGACTGTGCAGCACTAGACAAATGCCATCTTTGCTCTCCCTTTTAAAGCAGCACTGGAAGCTAAATTAGGCTTTGCTGAGTCATTTCCATTATTCTTTAAGAATGTTCCGAAAAGCTGACTTTGATTGGCAAGTCACTATGTGTTATTAATGAAATACTGTGTTAAGCTATATAAATTCTATTTATTCACACATAATTACAAGAAAATGGAGAGGTTCTTAAAATGCGGACAAATATTCAAGCATCAGCTTTTATACTGACCAGAGAAAAGAACTTCTCATGTATTGTCTAAAGATCTTTACCTATTAAAGAGAAGTGAAGAGAATCTCCCCTCACTAAAGGATGTACCACCCCACTTATCTTAGATGAGCACAAAGAATCCTTCAGCCTACTCTTCTAAAAGCTTCACTATTCCTCCTTAGTTACTTGAAAGCACTAGTTAGCAAGGCATGTACTCAACTTACATTTATTCCCAAAGACAGGCCGTGGTCCCTCTAACGTTTGTGATGGGTTAATAGTGAAGAGAGATCTGCTGCTGCTTCTTAATGCCACTCCTTCCCTCCCCTCCATATTATAACCCATAGGATTATTACAAGTCTTATTTGGTACAGCAGTAATTATAACAATTATAACAACAATACCACTTATTCAACACTAACTATGTGCCCTGCGTGCTCTGCTCCAAACACCTTAAACTTATTATTTATTCTTCATATCAACACTGTAACATAAATACTATTATTATTCCCACTTTAGAGCAGAACTCTGAAATATCTCTGGAATATATCCCTTCCTGAATATGCCACAGACCCTAGTCTTCTTTTAATAGACAGTTGGTGCCTGTCTTGGTGCCCAACTCCTTACCTCAAGGCATCCTCCATACTACCTTCAATTATTATTCTACAGTGCAAAGGTCATCACAGTCCTTGCTTAAAATCTTAAATTGTTTTTCTTTCTTTCTTTTGGAAACAGCGTCTCACTCTGTCACCCAGGCTAGAGTGCAGTGGCACGATCATGGTTACTGTAGCCTCGACCTCTGCACTCAAGAAATCCTCCTCCCACGTCAGCCTCCCAAGTAGCTGGGACCACAGGTACACAACAGCATGCCTGGCTAATTTATTTATTTTTTGTAGACATGGAGTTTCATCATGTTGCTCAGGCTGGTTTCAAACTCTTGGACTCAAGAGATCCTCCCACCTCAGCCTCCCAAAGTGCTAAGATTACAGGTGTGAGCCACCATGCCCAGCCTTAACTATTTTCTTACTATCTATAGGATTTTACATTCAAAATCCTTAACCCACCCAAGAACTTTCACAACTTGAGTGCCATGTAATTTCTACTCTTAACTCCTGCCTCCTCCTTATTCTAACTCTTTCTAGGCACCAGCCTTAACAAATTCCTCACTCTCCTCACAAATGACATTTCCTCTGCCCAGAATGCGCCCTGCCCCCACTTGCCTGCCTGGCACAAACTCCTGTCTCTTCAAGACTGTTCAACTGTCAGCTCCCTTATCAAGCCTTCTCCAACCACTACAGAATTTCTCCTCTGGGTACCCACTCACTTATCTAGTAGCACTTATCTCACAACACTATTTCTGGAAGAAGTCTATTTCTCACCCCCTAGAGTATGGGATCCTTAAGAGCACAGTCCATTGTTGGTACATAATACATATGTCCTGTATATTATGTCTACCTGGTATGAAGTAGACATTTAATAAATAGTGCATGAATCAATCAGACACAAAAACTTGCTCAAAACTACCATCTCAACTGAAATGAGACAATACATGAATCTTGTAAATATTTCCTTTTCTTATTTTCCTACCCAACATCAGACCTCAGGGGGTTTTACAATTTTCCTGACAACCAAAGACAACTATCCCATCTTCGTTCTAAATTAGTTCAAAAGATAAAACTAAAAATCCTGCAATTCCCCTTATATGTGAAAAATCCTAAATTATACACTAAAGCTTTTATATAAACATTTTCTTCTTCAGTGACTAACACTAACTGGAAAAAAAATCCTGCCTGAGGGACTTGGGGAAATGCAGACACATTACCCATTCTGCCCGGTATAAGCCCTCACGCTACACTATGAGCAGAATTATGTAGTTTCTGCAACTATAACCTATTCAGGTTCTCTAGGCAGCCTGAGAAATCCCCTGTTGCTTCAGATGGATCTATAAGCCTTCAAACGTTCCACTGCACATGGTTTTGAATTACTGTTTTTCATTACTGATGTGCTTTCTGCTGGACCCTGCTGTGAGATAAAGTGGAATTACAGCAGCATTACTAGGCTGAACAATGACTGAGAGATATACAGGGTTGTAATATACTTCTTGAACTTGTAGGCAGGGAGACATCTTCGGATCTTAATGCAAGAGAGGAAAGAATGAAAAAATAAGGTGCAGCTTATCTGCAGATCACACAGATGAAGAATACCTTGTCCATGTCTGTGAGCAACTAAATCCTACATTAAATACTCAGGCTTAGGGAACTGAAGCACAGGGATGATAGTGATAATGTCTGCAGTCAAACAATATTTCTTATATAACTGATAAACACAAAGGTGATTTCAGGGAATGCTATCCTAAAAGGTAAATTCAGTTTCCTTGAAGAGCCATGGGTGACATTAAGGACAAGTGTGCTACCAAACAAAGAGGAAAAAGGGGCTGACTGTTTTAAAGGAAGAAACAATTACGTTCAAGGAAGGGGGGTAACAAGGACAGAATGAGACCTGAGAGTAGAAAAGTTGCCTATTGTACCAAAAATGTGACCTTCACAACAACATTTAACAATGAAAATTAATAGCTGTGATCGAATTCTCAGACTGACCCCCTGATGACCTTTTACCCTGGTATAAGGGCTGTAGGTAGAACCTGTGGCTGTGATAATGTTTCAGTCCCTATGAATAATATTACGCCACATGGTACAGCTGACTTTAAGAAAGATTATCCCAATGAGCATAATCTACACATAAGCTGTTTATAAAGCTAAGTCTTTGGCGGGTGGCAGAAGTCAGATCTGACACATAAGAAGGACTTGATGAAGCCAGAGCAGCCATGTATCGAGGAAACGGTGCCTTCAGACCTACAGACCCAAGGATCTGAATTCTGCTAACAACCTGAATGAACCTGAAAGTTGATTCTTCCCAGGAGCCTCCAGATGAGATACCAGCATGGTCAACATCTTGATTTTGGCCTTATGAGACCCTAAGCAGAGAACCCAGTCCAGCCTACTAGGTGTTCTGACCTACGGAACTACAAAACTACTAGAGAACTGTGAGATGATACATGGGTGTGGTTTTAGGCTAAGATTGCAGTAATTTATTACATAGCAATAGAAAACTCATAAGGCAGGATAAAATGATAACCTGACATTTTAACAGAATCCTTCATATCAGAGATCCCAAAAGCACTTGATGTATTTCACAGGAGTTGTAAAAAAGAATAAATTCACCTTCTCAAAAAAAGAAACAAAACATTAATACCAATTTTTTTTCAGAAGATGAAGTCTCACCTTTAGTCCTGAATCAGGACTGAAGACAGATATCCTAATGAACATGTCCTTAGATAATATATGATCCATATATTTATTTTGAACAGTTCGTGAATAGCATATGATTTGGAATTGAATAATAACCCAAGTACAACTGGAAAGCTATGCTGCTCCCTTTTTTTTTTTTTTTTTTTGAACCTATAGATGTCTATTTATTTAGGATTGTTATATTTTGCCATTGAATTCATCCCTTTTTCTTCCTCTTCATTTTTTTTTTTCCCTGAGATAGGATCTTGCTTTGTTGTACAGGCTGGCTAATTTTTGTATGTTTTGCAGAGACAAGTTTTCACCATGCTGCCCAGGCTGGTCTCAAACTCCTGGGCTCAAGTGATTCAACTGCCTTAGCCTCTCAAAGGGCTGGGACTTCAGGTGTGAGCCACTGGGTCTGGCCTACTGCTCTTTTTTAAACCCTCAAATACTGTGCAAATTACTACCGAACTGTAGTCAAGGCTGTTCCCACTTGAGAATGTCTGCTGAAAGATTGGTATAGTTGGTTAGCAGGCGGTCAGTTGGTTAGCAAGCAACCATGAAAATGTCTTCAATTTCAACAAGATATTTTTTTCCCACTCAAATAACTTTTCCTCAGTGACTCCCAGGACTGTCAACTATTTGTTCTGTTGGATTGCATAAATCAGAGCAGATACTAGATCCTACACTTTGAATCACTGCTCTACTTAACACTGTGACATCCACTAGCTGTGGCACCTGAGGCAAGTTACTCTCTCTAAGCTTCCATTCCTTCATCAGCAAAATGAGATACAAATACCTACCGCATAGGGAGGGACGGAAGATTAAACAAAATGAACATAGGAGGCATTTAGAACACTGTCTAGTAAAATGCGAAGCTCAATAAATATTTGCTATTTTACATATCACTCAATTATCAATTGAATGAATAAAAATACAAAATTAGCTGGGCACACACCTATAATTCTAGCTACCCAGGAGGCTGAGGTATGAGAACTGCTTGAACCCAGGGGACAGAGGTTGCAGTGAACCAAGGTTGTGCCACTGCACCCCAGCCTGGGCAACACAGTAAGATGCTACCTTAAAAAACAAACAAACAAACAAACAAAAAGAACCAACTGGAACTTCAAGAGATAAAAAATAAAAGAGCTGCCCAGGCACGGTGGATCACGCCTGTAATCCCAGCACTTTGGTAGGTCTGTACTCAGATCACTGAGGCCAGGAGTTTGACACCAGTCTCACAAACATGGTGAAACGCTGTCTCCACTAAAAATACAAAAATCAGCCAGGTGTGATGGCGCGTGCCTATAATCCCAGCTACTTGGGTGGCTGAGGCACTAGAATCACTTGAACCCAGGAGGTGGAGGTTACAGTGAGCTGAGATCATGCCACTGCACTCCAGCCTAAGCAACAGAATAAGACCCCGTCACAAAATATATATAAAAATAAAAAAGGAAAAATGATAATTCCATCTAATGGGATTAATAACAGATTAGACACTTCAAAAAAAAAAAATCAGTGAACTTGAAGACACAGCTACAGAAACTATACAACCTGAAGCAGCCTGGGTGATGGGATCAGTCATACCCAAACCTCAGCATTACATAATATACCCATGTAACAAACCTGCACATGTACCCCCTGAATTTAAAGTAGAAGCTGATTCCAAAGTGCCAAGTTTAGTTCAGGGCAGCTTCCCTGTTCTGTTAACTAAACTTTGGGACATTGAAATGGGATATGGGAGAAGACTGGTTAGAAAATATTATTCTATTCATTTGCCTCTCAGCTTACAAAAATGCCTGCTTGGGTCTAGTATATCAACAGTTAAAGATAGGACTGAAGGGGCTGAAGACTTACTGAGCCTGAACTAACGGACAAGTTACATTCAGTTTTAGGATTTGAACTAACAGACAAGTTACATTAAGTTTTAGGAAGTTGGGTCTGATGAGCTAAAATAAAAAGAAACTGAATTATTTTCATACATGGCTACTTTCCAGAAATAAAATAAAAACAAAATAGAAGCTGAAATTTGTTTTTAAAAAGAAGATAAACTGATTTTTAACATTATAAAACAGGAAAAATAAAAATTCTGAATAAGTATTTAATTTTATTTCTTTTTTTTTTTTTTTTTCATGAACCATATATGAGACTTAAGGATTATTTAACTATTTTTGAAAAACTGAAGCAGGAAAAAAGTCTGGTCAGAATCTCAGTAACTTGTGTACCAATATCAAGCAATTTTTTTTTTTTTTAAGATGGTCTCACTCTATTCCCCAGGCTGTTCCCCAAGTGACACCACCTTGGCTCACTGCAACCTCCACCTCCCAGGTTCAAGCGATTCTCGTGCCTCAGCCTTCCAAGTAGCTGTGCTTATAGGCATGTGTCACCACACCTGGCTAATTTTGTATTTTTAGTAGAGACAGGGTTTCTCCATGTTGGTCACGCTGGTCTTGAACTCCCAACCTCAGGNTATAGACATGTGCCACCACACCCAGCTAATTTTTGTATCTTTAGTAGAGATGAGGTTTCACCATGTTGGCAGACTGGTCTCAAACTCCTGAACTCAAGTGATCCACTCACCTCGGCCTCCCAAAGTGCTGGGATTACAGGTGTGAGCCACCGTGCCCAGTCTCAAGTATTTTGATACACATGTAATCAGAGTTCCAGAAGGAAAAGAGAAAAAAGGAAAGAAAAGACATTTGAGAAAATAATGGCTGAAAATTAATACAAAACTGGAGTGAAACAGCAAGACAGCAGACTAGGAAGCTCTAGGCCCTCATTCCCCCAAAGACATATCAAATAACAACATACGGACCAAAGTAGCATTGGGAAAACCCTAAAAACCAGTTAAGAAGTTGCAGGAACCAAACATACACCTAACCATGAAAAGATCACACTTCAAAGTGGTAGAAAATGTTGTGGCATTTTCATTCATCCTTGCCCCACTCAATCTGTCCCACCTTGTCCCACCAATGAGAAGAAGCTGCCCAGTCTCCAGCTCCTCCCTCAGGATGGAAGCAAAAATAGAACTAGCTTCAATGTTTTGGCTTGTCTGGAGCAGCCTGAGGGACTGGTTTCTGGTGGTATAGTGTAGATATCAGCTGGAGGCCACTGAAAGCAGTAGCAGGCACATGGCAGGGTGAGAGAGCGCAGATCATGAGTAACTGGGACGAAAGGATTGCTGGCAGAGGAATATAATAGACCACCTAAGGGTCCAAGAATAAGCAGGGGTAAGACTTAGTGAAATTAAGGCATTTAAAAGCAGCTACATATACAGGGGAACTTAAAAAAAAAAAAAGCACACACTACGATCTAGGCATGGTGGCCCATGTTTGTAGTCCCAGCTACTCGGGAGGCTGAGGCAGGAGGATCACTTGAGCCCAGGAGTTCAAGGCTACAGTGAGCCATTAATGTGCCACTGCACTCCAGCCTGGATGAGAATAAGGCCCAGTGTTTAAAAATTGTGTTTAATAAAAAAAAAAAAAAATGGCACATGCACAGGCCCAAGGAAGACACATCCCCAGAAAAGGTTTGAGAGGACTCTGGGATAATCTGAGATAATTTTTTTTTAATTACCAAAAGAATTAAGCACAACAGTATCTTATAAGTCCTTGAAAAAAGAAAAATTCATAAAACCATACCAATAAAAATTAGATAAATTACAAAGTAAGGGGAGAAGGTAGGTCTCCTGCTTATAGTAGGATTTAGAAAGCTAACTACTAAATGCAGAGAGAATGCTTTAGAGTTGGAAAATGATCAATTTGCAATGATCATGGTTAAAGACTGGATCAGGCAAGAATCATCAATGGAGGCAGAGCCCAAGGAGAGATGTTAATGAGGAACAGGATATTTGCACAGTCTTTAAGTATCTCTCTGCAGATTGCTTATTAGTTGCAAGACAAAAGTAAAATACAGTCATTACACTTAGGAGAAATTGGGTAGCATTCTGATTCAAGTATAACATCATCTATGTAAGGCAGATGCAGATTACATGCCCCCAGATGTGATAGCCTGAGGACACAACATTACCTATATAGCACTCCGACTGAGAAAGTGCAACTTAAAGCTAAACACAAGGAAACATAAGAAAAACACAAAATAAAGAATGCTCTCGAGGCCGGGCATGGTGGCTCACACCTGTAATCCCACACTTTAGGAGGCCGAGGTGGGTGGATTGCTTGAACTCAGGAGTTTGAGACTAGCCTGGGCAACACAGTGAAATCCCATAGACCAAAAATACAGTTAGTCGGGCATGGTGGTGCATGCCTGTAGTCCCAGCTATTCAGGAGGCTGAGGCGAGAGGACAGCCTAGGCCTGGGAGGTTGAGGTTGCAGTCAGCCGAGATAGTGCCACTGCACTCCAGCCTGGGCAACAAAGTGAGATCCTGTCTTAAAAAAA
>NW_016107530.1:167708-170112 GCF_001604975.1 Cebus imitator | reverse complement strand
AAAAAAAAAAAAAAAAAAAAAAAAAAAAAAAAAAAAAAAAAAAAAGGCTAGATACTATATGGGATAAATCAAGGAAAAAAGGCTAAAGAGGACTATATTCTTCAGTTATGTCAACAATATAAAATTCAGAAAGGGTATGAAAATGTTCCTGCTAAAAGAGGCTGAAGAGACATAAAAACTAAGCTGGGTATGGTGGCTCATATCTATAATTCCAACACTTTGGGAGGCTGAAGCCAGAGGATCACTTGAGGCCAGGAGTTTGAGATCCTCCTGGTCAACATAGCAAGACCCTGTCCCTACAAATTAAAAAAAAAGAGAGAGGAAGAGAGACAAAAAACTAAATACAATGCCTGATCTTACCCTGGATCTTGTACTGAAGGGGGAAAATATTATAAAGGACGGTATTAGATCTTATGCCATTAAAGCTTATACTTTTTTATGGCATATTCCTTATACTATCTTTATACAAATTTTTGCACATTATTTCCAATAAAAGAAATTTTAAAAGTCTGCCAGATAAGAATGACAACAAATTTCTTTTTTTTTTTTTTGAGGCAGAGCCTCACTCCGTTACCCAGGCTGGAGTGCAGTGGTGTGATCTCAGCTCATTGCAGCCTCTGTCTCCCAGGCTCAAGCAATTCTCCCTGCCTCAGCCTCTGGAGTAGCTGAGATTATAGGCACCCGCCACCACACCAAGCTAATTTTTGTAGAGATGGGGTTTCCCCACGTTGGCCAGGCTTGACTCAAACTCCTGACCTCAAGTGATCCACCTGCCTCGGCCTTCCAAAGTGCTGGGATTACAGGCATGAGCCACTGACCCCAGGCAACAAAAAATTTATTATTAGAAACTATACCTGGCCAGGTGTGGTGGCGTGTCATCCCAGCACTTTAGGAGGCTGAAGGAGGTAGATTGCTTGAGCCCAGAAGTTTGAGACCAGCCTGGGCAACATGGCAAAACCCCATCTCTACAAAAAATACAAAAATTAGCTGGGCATGGTGGTATACACTTATAGTACCAGCTACTTGGGAGGCTGAGGCGGGAGGATTGCTTCAGCCCGGGAGGTGGAGGTTGTGGTGAGCCAAGATTGCACCATTGCACTCCAACCTGGGTATCTGAGTAAGACTCTGTCTCAGTAAAAAAAAATTTTTAATAAAAAATAAAGAAACTGTGCATGCCAGAAGACAGTGAAATTATGTGTTCACAGTGTTGAAAGAATAAACTATCTACTTAGAATTCTGTAACTAATAAAAATCTTTCAAAAAAGAAGGTGAATTAAAATTTTTTTCAAACAAATAAAAGCTGAGAGAAATTATTTTCGGCAGATCTGAACCGTAAGAAATGTTAGGCTGGGCACGATGGCTCACGCCTGTAATCCCAGCGCTTTGGGAGGGTGAGGTGGGCGGATCACCTGAGGTCAGAAGTTGGAGACCAGCCCGGCCAACATGGTGAAACCCTGTCTCTACTAAAAATACAAAAATTAGCTGGGCATGGTGGCAGGTGCCTGTAATCCCTCCTACTCAGGAGGCTGAGGCAGGAGATCTCTTGAACTTAGGAGCGGAAGGTGCAGTGAGCTGAGATTGCGCCATTACATTCCAGTCTGGGTGACAGAGCAAGACTCTGTTTCAAAAAAAAACAACAAAAAAAGAAACGTTACAAGATGTTGTTTTTATAAAGAAGGAAAACAGACAACAACAAGAAGGCAAAGGCCAGGAGGAGGAATGGATAATATATTGTAAGGTTCTTGCATTAAACATAAGATGGTGTAATATTACTTGAAGGTAAACTGTGATAAGTCAAATGTATTGTATTGTAAACCTTAGAGCACTTATTTAAAAATAAATAAAACAAGTATAGCTAATAAGCCAATATTTTTGATAAAATAATTTTTAAACACTCCAAAAAAAAAAGAAAAAAAAATTTCCTTAGGGCAGTTGACAAAAAAATTAAAAAGAAAAGAAAATGAACTAATTAATTAATTAATTAAAACCCTCAATCCAGCTGGGCACAGTGGCTCATGCCTGTAATCCCAGCGCTTTGGGAGGCCGAGATGGGTGGATCACCTGAAGTCAGGAGTTCGAGACCAGCCTGACCAATAAGGTAAAACTCTATCTCTACTAAAAAAAAATACAAAAATTAGCCAGGAGTGGTGATATACACCTATAGTACCAGCTACTCAGGAGGCTGAGACACAGAATCACTTGAACCCAGGAGGTGGAGGCTGCAGTGAGCTAAGATTGCGCCACTGCACTCTAGCTTGGGTAACAGAGCCAGACTCTGTCTTAAAAAAATTAAAAAATAAAACCCTCAATTAAAAAAAAATAGGGGGCCGGGCGCGGTGGCTCACGCCTGTAATCCCAGCACTTTGGGAGGCCGAGGCGGGTGGATCATGAGGTCAAGAGATCG
>NW_016107530.1:165531-167484 GCF_001604975.1 Cebus imitator | reverse complement strand
AAAAAAAAGAAAACCAAAAAAAAATAATAATAATAAAGAAGAGACAAAGAGAAAAAACAAAGAATAAGATGATAGATTTAAACCCATCCATAGTTAGAATTACATTAAATGTAAATGTTCTATCTACTCCAGTTAAAAGGCAGAAATGCCAGGCTGCAAATTAAAAAAAAGAAACAATACCCAACTATACACTGTCTAAAATAAACCCATTTTGAATATAAAGATATAAATATGTTAAAAGTAAAAGGATAGAAATTATAGTGTAAACACTAATCAAAAGAAAGTTAGAACGGTTATATTAACATCAAAAAAGTAGACTTCAGAACAAGGAATATTAACAGGAATAGAGAAGGACATTTCATAGTTCTAAAAGGATCTTATCAATAGAATGTGAAAAAAACTGAAAGAACTGAAAAGCGAGACAGATGAATCCATAGTTACAGCTGGAGATTTCAACACTCCTCTCTCAGCAATTAAAAGAACAAGTAGATAGAAAATCAGTATGGATACAGAAGACATAAAGATAACTAACGACCAGTATGACCTTTATAATATTTATAGGACACTGTTATGGACTGTATGTTTGTGCTCCCCTCAAATTCCCATGTCAAAACTAATCTCCATAGGACAGTATTTGGAGATGGGGTCTTTGTGTGGTAATTAGGTCATGAGAGGAGAGCCCTCATGATGGGATTAGTGTCTCTATAAGAAGGAAAAGACGGCCAGGCATGGTGGCTCACGTCTGTAATCCTAGCACTTTGGGAGGCTGAGGCAGGTGCCATCACCTGAGGTCAGAAGTTAAGAGACCAGCCTGGCCAACATGGCAATACCCCATCTCTACTAAAAATACAAAAATTAGCTGGGCGTGGTGGCATGCATCTGTAATCCCAGCTACTCAGGAGGCTGAGGTAGAAGAATCACTTCTACCTCAGAGGTTGCAGTGAGCCAAAGATGGCACCACTGCACTCCAGCCTGGGCAACAGTGTGAGACTGTCTCAAAAAAAAAAAAGAAAAAGAAAAAGAAATGCAAGACACATTTCTGATAAAGGACATGTATTTAGAACATGTAAGACTTTTTCCAACACATAGTAAGAAACAAAAGAAATTAAAAATGAGCAACAGAATATTTTTTTTAAAAAAAAGGTTAAAATGGTACATTTTAAGTTACGCATATTTCACCATAAAGAGAAAAGCTAAAATACCATCAACAACAAAAATGAACAAAATATTTGAAAAGGTACTTCACAAAGGCAGATATGCAAATGGCCAATGAGCACATGAAAAGATGCTTCGCAGCATTAGCTGTGAGAGAAATGTATGTAAAAACCACAATGAGCAACCATGATGAGATGCCCACTAGAGAAGGTTAAATTAAAATAAGATAAACACCACTAAGTGTTGCTAAGAATGTGGAGCCACCTAAACTCTCATACATCATTTGTGGCAGTGTAAAAGAGGCACAACCACCTTGGGAAAAGATCTGACCATTTCCTATAAAACTAAACATATCCCTGCACATGATCCAACAATTACACTAGTAAGTATTTACCCAAGAGGTATTATACTGAACACAAAGATTTGTGCATAAATTTATAATGGCCAAAGACTATAAACCATCCAAACATCTATCAGGGTTGAATGGATAAAGTGGTAAATTCATGCAAAGAAATACCACTCAGCAACAAAAAGCAGCAAACCCCTGTAACGCACAACATGAATGACTCTCAAAAATATTATGTTGAGCCGGGCGCGGTGGCTCAAGCCTGTAATCCCAGCACTTTGGGAGGCCGAGGCGGGTGGATCACGAGGTCAAGAGATCGAGACCATCCTGGTCAACATGATGAAACCCCGTCTCTACTAAAAATACAAAAAATCAGCTGGGCATGGTGACGCATGCCTGTAATCCCAGCTACTCAGGAGGCTGAGGCAGGAGAATTGCCTGAACCCAGGAGG
>NW_016107530.1:158984-165376 GCF_001604975.1 Cebus imitator | reverse complement strand
AAAAAAAAAAAAAAAAAAAAAAAAAAAAAAAAAAAAAAAATATTATGTTGAACCAAAAAAGTCACACAAAAGGCTACATATTATGTAATTCCATTCATATAAAATTCTAGAAAAGGGAAACCTAATAGCAACACAAGGTAGATTAGTGGCTGCCTGGAATCAGTGGTAGGAGGTTAAGAGGGGAGGGAGTGAGGATCAACTGCAAAGAGGAAACATATTTGAGGGTGATGTAAATACTCAGTATCTTGTTGTGATGGTTGCTACACTGGTGTATATCCTTATCAAAACTCATCAAGCCATCTTCCTAAACCGAGTGCATTATAATATTATATATAAAGTACCTCATTAAAACTGACTTTTAAAACAGAATGGAAAAAACTATGAAAAAATTTAAAGTTTACATTCCCTTAACCCATGTTATTCTACCTCTTAGAATTTATCCCAAGGAAACCAGGAGTCAAAGACAAAAAGATGCATGTATAGATGTTCACTGCAGTGTTAACAAAAATAATTTCCTCTAATGTTCCATCAATGAGGAATGATTAAACTAGGGTACATTCATAGATTATTTTGGAACAATTAAAAATGAGAGTTAGATTCTTATGTATGGACCTGAAATATCATAAATATTAATAAAAAAGGTAATAACAAAACAGAATATTTTTTGGTTTTTTGGGGTTTTTTTGGTAGAGACAAGGTCTTACTACATTGCCTAGGCTGAACTCCTGGGCTCAAGCTATCCTCCTGCCTCAGCCTCCTGAGTAGCTGGGGTGCCTGCCACTGCACCTGGAGAATAAATGTATATTACAAATGTACATATATCTTCAAAAAATTTGTAAGCTAAGAGATTTTGTACTAAGAGATGCTATCTTTTTCCTATGCTATTAAGCAAGGGAATGTTGAGATCATCCCTATTTTAGAGACGAGGAAACTCTCAGAGATGTCAAATGAGTTTCAGAGGAGCCAAAAGAACTAAAAACCACAGTCTCTCAAAAAACAAGTGCTATCTCAGTGAACAGGTATATGCTCTTCAAACCTTCTAGAAGAGAACTCACCTAAATTGAGATCATAAATGCAGAGTACTACTGAAAAAATGCCTACAGGTTTTCATAGCCATCTTTGTGTCATTCGAACATCAAAATGAAACTTACTAAAAATCTCTTCCATATATTGTCGATAATGGGCCCTTCCTTATTTCCTCTTTAATGCTGTGCTTATTTCCAGCTGTTATCAGGGCCTGATTTGAAGACAGAAAGGAGGCTATGTTAATATGCAGTCTCCCTGAAAGCAGGAAGGAAGTCCTTTGGACTGATTAAGGCCAGCATGATATTCACAGCGAACAAACTCATTTTGGCCAAATTAAAGCAGTAATTTCAATGTTTGTTCCCTGTCAGCCATGTCAGCAGGCAAAAAAAGAAAAGAAAGCAGACTTGCATGCACACACCCAGAAAAAAAAAAAACGCTAACTTATTACAGTCTACTTGTTTCATACCCAGTATTTGTATCATTCCAAAAAATACACACAATGACTGAGCTTCAACTAGTTCGCATTTACAAGGTAAAATAATTTCAAAACTTACCAGCCTCCATTCCCCCAAAAATTACTGGGCTGTATTGAAACCTTAGCATTCCTGATCTCCTACCCAATCTTCCCTTCCCATTGAGAATGAAATCATCTTGTTATGAAATGTTAAGGGGAAAAATGATTTTCTAATGGTTCACTGATATCAAGCTCCACATATATGTATGTGCCTTATAGACATGGCCTTATCTGAGCACATAAATGTAAAATTAGTCACTTAAAAATTGGTTTTACAAATACAAAAACCAACCAGGTATGGTTGATTAAACTCATTAAAACTGACTTTTTACAGTTACGGGTGGTGAGCACCTGTAATCCCAGCTACTCAAGAGGCTGAGGCAGGAGAATTGCTCAAACCCAAGAAGCAGAAATTGCAGTGAGCGGGGAGCACACCATTGCACTCCAGCCTGGGCAACAGAGGAAAACTTTGTCTCCAAAAAAAAAAACAACTGTTTTTACAATTCTATACTAAGCTCAGGCCATCTCTTGTATTTGCCCAATCTGAATCTATTCTCCTTCACAGTCCTCTTCATACATAAACAAGCAATTTTACTAATTCTCATCTCCTACCCCACAAAAGTACTTGGTTTCTAATTAATACTTCTTTTTTTTTTTTTTTTAAGACAGTCTCACTCTGTCATTCAGGCTGGAATGCAGTGGCATGGTCTTGGCTCATTGCAGCCTCTACCTTTTGGGTTCAAGCAATTCTCATGCCTCAGCCTCCTGGGTAGCTGGGATTACAGGTGCACACCACCATGGCCAGCTAATTTTTGTATTTTTAGTGGTGATGGGGTTTCGCCATATTGGCCAGGCTGGTCTTGAACTCCCGGCCTCAAGTGATCTGCCCACCTTGGCCTCCCAAAGTGTTGGGGTTACAGGCGTGAGCCGCTACACTCGGCCTGGTTTCTAATACCTCTAACACTGCATGTACATCTCTCTAACACCGAAGACTATCTTTAGCAATAGGGACCTGATCAAAAAAAGAAAAGGAAAAGAAAAAGGAGAAAGAGAAAGGGAAAGGAAGGAAGGAAAGAAGAAAAGATCTTGTAAACATTTTCACCCAAAATATTTTCACTTTGCCACAACTTTCAAAGCTACCCTTTATCAACTCTTCACACTTCAAATAATACTAACAACTTTAACTTATCTGGCAGTAAAATATAGCAGGAGTAGCAGCTACCATTTATTAAATGCTTACTATGCATCAAGTACCACGCTGAGTTCTTTATGTCATCTCATATATTTATTTTGAGACAGGGTCTCACTCTGTCACCCAGGCTAGTGTACAGGGGCACAATCACATCTCACTGCAGGTTTGACTTCCTGGGCTCAAGCATCCTTCCACCTCAGCCTCCTGAGTAGTTAAAACTACAGATTTGTGCCACTACTCAGAGCTAATTTTGTATTTGCTGTAGAGACAGGGTCTCCCTATATTGCCCAGAGTGGTCTTGAACTTCTAGGCTCAAGCTGTCCTCCAGCCTCAGCCTCCAAAGTGCTGAGATTAGAAGGCCTAAGCCACCTCGACCAGCCTGTCATCTCCCTTAATCCTTCCTACAGCCCTCCCAAATAGGCTATAAAGATTTGGAAAAGTTGCCGAGCACAGTGGCTCACGCCTGTAATTTCAAGGCTTCGCGAGGCCAAGGTGTGCGGATCACCTGAGGTCAGGAGTTTGGGATCAGCCTGCCCAACATGGTGAAACCCAGTCTTTACTAAAAACACAAAAAATTAGCTGGGCATGGTGGCAGGTGCCTGTAATCTCAGCTACTCAGGAGGTTAAGACAGGAGAATAGCTTGAACTTGGGAGACAGAGGTTGCAGTGAGCCAAGATTGCGCCGCTGCACTCCAGCCTGGGTGACAAGAGCAAAATTCCATCTCAAAAAATAAACAAACAAACAAAAAGATTCGGAGAACTTCATTTGCCGAAGTCCACACAGACTGAAGAACCCAGAATCAGAACTGTCCATCTGTCTCAAGAGCCAAAGATATTAACCATTGTTCTGTTTTATTCCAAATGCTTTTTTTTTTTTTTGGTCACCCAGACTGGAGTGCGGTGGCATGATCTCAGCTCACTGCCACCTCCAGCTCCCTGGTTCTAGCGATTCTCCTGCCTCTAGCTGGGATTACAGGCACACATCAGCACTCCCAGCTAATTTTTGAATTTTTAGTAGAGATGGGGTTTTACCATGTTGGCCAGGATGGTCTGAATCTCCTGACCTCATGCTGCCTCGGCCTCCCAAAGTGCTGGGATTACAGGTGTGAGCCACCGCACCTGGCTCCAAATGCTTTTATTTCTGTCTACAAGATTAAGAAAGCACAGTATGGACAGACATATGCAAAAAAGTGAACCTTAACCTAAATGTTGTATCTCATACAAAAAATTAATTAGATCATAGATCTAAATATAAAAAAGCAAAACTACAAACATTCTAAAAGAAAACCTTCATATTTGAGGATTAGAAAAAGATTTTTTTTTGAGACAGAGTCTCACTTTGTCACCCAGGCTAGAGTGCAGTGGTGCGATCTTGCTCACTGCCAACCCTCATCTCCCGGGCTCAAGTGATTCTCCTGCCTCAGCTTCCTTAGTAGCTGGGATTATAGGTGCCCGCCACCACCATGCCCGGCTACTTTTCTATATTTTTAGTAGAGACTGGGTTTCACCATGCTGGCCAGCTGGTCTCAAACTTCTGACCTCAAGTGATCCACCCACCCCGGCCTCCCAAAGTGCTTGTTACAGGTGTGAGCCACCACGCCTGGCCAGGAAAAGACTTTTTAACCATAACATCAAAAGTATGACCCATAAAAGAAAAAATTAATAAACTAGACTTTATCAAAATTTAAAACTTTTCCTCTACAAAAGACACCAATAAGAGAATGAAAAGACAAGCTACAGATTAGGAGAAAATATCTGCAAATCATATATCCTTGAAAGGACTTGTATCCACAATGTATATAAAGAACCCTAAAAACTCAAAGATAAGAAAATAACCCAACTGTTGTTGGTGTTTGTTGAGACAGAGTCTCACTCTCTTGTCCAGTTTGGAGTGCAGTGGCACCATCTCGGCTCACTGCAACCTCTGTCTCAAGGGTTCAAGCAGATTCTCATCTCTCAGCCTCCTGAGTAGCTGGGATCACAGAAATGCACCACCACAACTGGCTAATTTTTGTATTTTTAGTAGAGATGGGATTTTGCCCTTTTGACGAGCCTGGTCTCAAACTCCTGGCCTCAAGTGATCCACCCACCTCCATCTCCCAAAGTGCTGGGATTACAGGCCTGGGCCACTGCACCCCGCCAAACAACCAAATTGTAAAACAGTAAAAGACATGAACGGACACCTCACCAAAGAAAATATAAGGATGGCAAAAAAAGCACGTGAAAAAAATGTCAATATCATTAGCCACTAAAGAAATGTAAATTAAAACCACAATAAGATGTCACTACACAGGTATTAGTATAGCTAAAATAACAAATGGTGATAATACCAAATGCTAATGAGGATGGAGAGCAGCTGGAATTCTCATAAATTGCTGTTGAGAATGTAAAACATAAAATAGTACACGCATTCTGAAAATGGTTAGGCAGCTTTTTATAAAGTTAAATATCACCTAACACATATCCCAGCAACCCCACTCCTGGGTATTTTACTGTAAAGAAATGAAAACTTGGCCAGGCGCACTGGCTCACACCTGTAACCCCATCACTCTGGGAGGCTGAGGCGGAAGGATCATGAAGTCAGGAGCTCGAGACCAACATGACCAACGTGGTGAAATCCCATCTCCACTAAAAATACAAAAATTAGCTGGGCATAATGGCACATGCCTGTAATCCCAGCTACTCGGGAGGCTGAGGCAGAATTGCTTGAACCCAGGAGGCGGAGGTTGCAGTGAGCCAAGATTGCACCACTGCACTCCAGCCTGGTGTTAGAGACAGACTGCATCTCAAAAAAAAAAGAAATGAAAACTTATGTTCACACAAAAACCGGTACACAAATGTTTACAGCAGTTCTAATCATAATTGCCAAAAACTGCAAAAACCCAAGTGTCCTCCAATAGGCGAATGGATAAACAAACTGTAGCAAATCCATAAAGTGGAATATTACTCAGAAATAGTAAGGAACAAACTCCTGAGACACACACAACTTGGATGAATCTCAAAAGCACTATGCTGAGTGAAACAAGCCAGTTACCTACCATATGATTCCACCTATATGACATTCTCAAAAAGACAAAACTACAAATAACACACACACATACACACACGTGCGCACGCATGCACACACACACACACACACACACACACACATGACAAAACTACAGTGAAAAAGAGCTAAGGGATTGCTAGGGGTTGTGGATGGAAAAGAGGTGACTATAAAGGCAGAGCATGAGGGAGTTTTTGAGGTGGAACTGTTCTGTATCCTAATTGCAGCAGTAATTACAGAAATCTATATATGTTTTAGAATTCATAGACATGTATACCCCAAAAAAGTCCATTTTACTTATATTAATTTTGAAGATAAAATTGAAAAAATTTAACTCTTCAGGGATAATTGATTAAACAGGGATTTAAAGTTACAGTTTTACCTCTTACTATATATCAAAACACACTCTAAATGAACTAAAAAGCTAAACATAAATTATGAAATAATACTGATCTTAATATATATGACACTCCTACAAATAAATTTTTAAAAAGAATATACCCAGAGAGCCGGCCGGGCGCGGTGGCTCAAGCCTGTAATCCCAGCACTTTGGGAGGCCGAGGCAGGTGGATCACGAGGTCAAGAGATCGAGACCATCCTGGTCAACATGGTGA
>NW_016107530.1:155483-158838 GCF_001604975.1 Cebus imitator | reverse complement strand
TGCCTGAACCCAGGAGGCGGAGATTGCGGTGAGCCGAGATCGCGCCATTGCACTCTAGCCTGGGTAACATGAGTGAAACTCCGTCTCAAAAAAAAAAAAAAAAGAATATACCCAGAGAAAAATGGGCCAAGACATGAATAAACAGAATTAAGTATAGGAAAATGCTTTATTTCACAAATAACTGAATAAATAAACAGTAAAGCAATGAGACAGTATTTTTTGTCAACTGGATCACACACACCAAAAAAACTTACAAGAATTGTAACATCCAATATTAGCAAAAGTGGGGGAAAAAACCTAAAGAAAACTAGTTTGGAGGCTAAAGTGCTATAAGATTTCCTAAAGGTAATCTTGGTGTCTATACGTATCAAAAAATTCACATACATACACATATACTGTTTTTTCACTTCCAAGAATTTAAGTAAAATAACCCAGTAGTGCAGAAAAATGTATGAAGCTTACTCATAACAAAATATAAATTTTAAAATGTTAAATAATTATACATCTGGCCAGGAGAGGTGGCTCACACCTATAATCCCAGTACATTGAGAGGCCGAGGTGGGTGGATCGAACACCTGAGATCAAGAGTTCAAGACCAGCATGACCAACATGGTGAAACCTCATCTCTACTAAAGCACAAAAATTAGCCAGGTGTGGTGGTAAGTGCTTGTAATCCCAGCTACTCAGGAGGCTGAGGCAGGAGAAACACTTGAACCCAGGAGACAGAGGTTGCAGTGAACCGAGATCATGCCACTGCACTCCAGCCTGGGCAACAAGAGCGAAGCTCAGTCTCAAAAATAAAATTAAATAATTATACACCCCTATAATAAAATAGTAAGTAGTCATTACAAATCCAAGTCACTTGAACAGTTAATGAAATCAGATTATGTTATTTTAGTAATCACTGCTATAATTTCCTACTTGTTCTCTAAAGTAAAGGTAAAAGACTTAGGTTTTGTGGGTTTTTTTCTGTTTTTTGCTTTTTGTTGTTGCTGTTTTCTGAGACAGGGTCTGGCTTCATTGCTCAGGCTGGAGTGCAATAGTACATACAATCTCAGCTCACCGCAACCTCCACCTCCCAGGCTCAAGCTATCCTCCCACCTCAGCTCCCAAGTAGCTGCGGCTACAGTGCACACCATCACGCCTGGCTAATTTTTCTATTTTTTTGTAGAAACGGGGTTTCGCTATATCGCCCAGGTTAGTCTCAAACTCCTGAGCTCAAGCAATCTGCCTACCTCAGCCTTCCAAAGTGTTGACATTATAGTCATGAGCCACCATGCCAGCCAAAATTTAGGTTTTTCTTTTTATTTTTTTCTGGGAGGGGGGTTGTAGGTTTGCAAGCTAGGAAGGGGTCATAGGGTATCAATTTAGGTTTTTCCTCAATGACAAAACAATGTTCATGACAGAACGATATGTTTTCAAAGAAAGTAAAATATAAGATCATGTACAAGGTAAATTTTATTTTTAAAATGCATGTGAATTAGGGCCGGGCGAGGTGGCTCACACCGTAATCCCAGCACTTTGGGAGGCCGAGGCACGTGAATCACAGGGTCAGGAGTTCAAGACAAGCCTGGCCAACATGGTGAAATCCTGTCTCTACTTAAAATACAAAAAATTAGCTGGGTATAGTGGCGGGCTCCTGTAATCCCAGCTACTCGGGAGGCTGAGGCAGGAGAATCGCTTGAACCTGGGAGGCAAAGGCTGCAGCCAGCCAAGATTACACCACTGTACTCCAGCCTGGGCGATGGAGTGAGACTCTGTCTCAAAAAAAAAAAAAAGCATGTGAGTGTACAGACACATTGATACACACACATATATAGTATTTTCTAAATTTTCTATAATAATAAACATATATTGCTTTCATACATTTTTTCGGATATACTTTTTTTTTTTTTTTTTTTTGAGACAGAGTCTTACTCTGTCACCCAGGCTGNCGGGTTCAAGCAATTTTCCCACCTCAACCAACTGAGTAGCTGGGATTACAGGCACCTGCCACCAAGCCCGGCTAATTTTTGTATTTTTAGTAGCGACAGGGTTTCACCATGTTGGCCAGGCCAGTCTCGAACTCCTGACCTCTGATCTGCCTGCCTCAGCCTCCCAAAATGCTGGGGTTACAGGAGTGAGCCACCCCGCCCAGCCAAATCAATATAAATTTTTTTTTTTCTGAGATGGAGTCTCAGCTCAAGTGCAGTAGCTGGGACTACGGGCACTAGCCACCATGTCCAGCTAAATTTTGTATTTTTAGTAGAGACAGGGTGTCACCATGTTGGTCAGGATAGTCTCAACCTCTTGACCTCGTTGATCCACCCAGCTCGGCCTCCCAAAGTGCCACTGTGCCCAGCCAATATACATTTTGTTAAATCAACTAAATTATATCGAAAATGAGTTTAAAACTTTTTTCTAATCCGGATTATCTGGTATTATGCTGGTCACAAGCATTTCACTGTTACCTAAGTATGGCAATTCTACATGTAAATTTGTCTTTTAGTTACTAATCCAAAATGAGCCATGATTGTCCAAAGGCAGATGAACTACAGAAAATGGCATTTCATTAATATCATAACCCAAAAGATGCAGAATAATGTGTATATTAAAATTATTTTGTGTCTCAAATTTTGTTTTTTGAGACAGTCTCATGCTGTCTCCCAGCCTGGAGTGCAGTGGCCCAATATTGGCTCACTGCAACCTCCATCTCCCAGGTTCCAGCGATTCTCCTGCCTCAGTCTCCCAAGTAGCTGGGATTATAGGCACATGCCACCACGCCCAACTAATTTTTTTTGTATTTTTAGTAGAGACAGGGTTTCACCATGTTGGCCAGGCTGGTCTCAAACTCCCGACCTCAAGTAATCTGCCCACCTCAGCCTCTCAAAGTGCTGCGATTACAGGCATGAGCCACTGCGCCCAGGGCGGTATGTGCTAAAATCTTTTAAAGACATTTCTTTAATACATAGAAACTTACAACCTGCTATATCCATATACATTTTTTTTTCAGTTCAATATTATAAGAAGCCATAAGAAATAGTTATCTTTTTTGGTGGGGGAAGAGGTTTATATCTCCTGTTTGATTTATGAACCATTTTCGTATTCTTTTTTATATTTGACATTTTTTTTTAATTTCTTCTTTAGTTTGCACTTACCATGGAGCACTTCGCCAGTACTTCCTCCTGGAATCTCAGGAATCCTTCCTGAACTTCAACTTCATTAAGGAAAAAGGAAAGGAAGTGAGTGAAGGGCTGTTTTCTTCTAAAAGTGTCCAAAAGAACATCAATCCGTGTTCGGGCTGAAATTACACCATTTCGATGCTGGCCAGTGATTACTGCAAACGAAGAAAGGGTTAACATGGTCAAGAACCCCC
>NW_016107530.1:143249-155288 GCF_001604975.1 Cebus imitator | reverse complement strand
AAAAAAAAAAAAAAAAAAAAAACTGCTAATTAATTCAATGTAAGCAGAATAAGGCTTATAAATAGAAAATATCCTTAAGATGCCTTATAAAGTAGAAAAATGAATTCAAATGCTACAAAGCAAACCTTTGCTGGTAGGAATGTAAAATGGTGTAGCCACTATGAAAAAGTTTGGTAATTCCTTTAAAAGTTACACATAGCTGGGCGTGGTGACCTGTAATCCCAGGATTTTGGGAGGCTGAGGTGGGCAGATCACTTGAGATCAGGAGTTCGAGACCAGTCTGGCCAATATGGCAAAACCCCATCTCTACTAAAAATACAAAAATTAGCTAGGAGTGGTGGCACATGTCTGTAATCCCAGCTACTTGGGAGGCTGAGGCATGAGAATGGCTTAAGCTGGCAAGGTGGAGACTGCAGTGAACTGAGGTCATGCCACTGAACTCCAGCCTGGGTGACAGGGGTAGACTCTGTCTCAAAAAAAAAAAAAAAAAAAAGTTAAACATAGATAACCCAGAAATTCCACTCTTAGGGATACCCAAAATAAGTAAAAACAGAAAGAGAGAAAGTTGGGGGGGGAACAGGAAGGAAGGGCAGGGGAGGGGAGAGGAAAGGGAAAAAAGAAGGGAAGGGGAAGGGAAAGGAAAGGAAAGGGAAAGGAAAAGGAAAAGGAAGGGAAAGGAAAGGGAAAGGGAAAGGGAAAGGCAAGGCATGGTGGCTCATGCCTGCAATCCCAGCACTTTGGGGGGGGGCGGGGAAGCTTCTGATGTTCCAGAAGCTTTTCTTCTGATTTATTTATTTATTTTATTTTATTCTTTGAGACAGAGTCTTGCTCAGTCACCCAGGCTAGAGTGCAATGGCGCAATCTTAGTTCACTGCAACCTCTGCCTCCCAGGATCATGCAATTCTCCTGCCCAGCCTCTGGAGTAGCTGGGATTATAGGCACATGCCACCACACCTGACTAATTTTTGTATTTTTAGAAGAGATGGGTTTCACCATGTTGGCCAGGCTGGTCTCGAACTCTTGACCTCGTGATCTGCCTACCTCTGCCTCCCAAAGTGCTGGGATTACAGGCGTGAGCCACCACACCTGGCCCAATAAACCAGTTTATTTTCTTGCTTTTCAATTAAATTAGTTGCACTAAATTCTTACATTTAACAATTAGACACACTAATTTTTCCTTTTTTTTTTTTCACCTTGCTCTGTTGCCCAGGGTGGAGTACAGTGGCATGATCTCAGCTCACTGCATCCTCTACCTCCCAGGTTCAAGCAATTCTTCTGCTTCAGCCTCTTGAGTAGCTGGGATTACACGCATGAGCTACCATGCCCGGCCAATTTTGTATTTTTAGTAAAGACAAGGTTTCACCATATTGGTCAGGCTGGTCTCGAACTCCTGACCTCAAGTGATCCAACCTACTCGGCCTCCCAAAGTGTTGAGATTACAGGCATGAGCCATCGTGCCTGCCTAGTTTTTTTCTTTGTTGTTGCTCTTGCTGTTTGAGACAGAGTCTCATTGTGTAACCCAGGTTAGAGTGCAATGGCACGATCATGGCTCACTACAACCTCGACCTTCCCAGATCAAAAGATCCTCCTACCTCAGCCTCCCAAGTAGCTGTGACTACAAGCACGCACCAGCACACCCAGCCAATTTTTGTATTTTTTTGTAGAGATGGGGTTTTGCCATGTTGCCCAGGCTGACCTTGAACACCTAGGCTCAAGTGATCCTCCCACCTAGGACTCCCAAAGTGTTGGGATTACAGGCATAAGCCACCAAGCCCAAACTGATACCGTAGTTTTTCATACTGCAACATTTGTGCTAAGTTGAAATGGAATCTTTATAGCTTGTCTACTCTTTTCTGGATAAGTTCTGGAATGACTCTAGCACATTTTTTTTTTTTTTTGGAGACAGAGTCTCGCTCTGTCACCCAGACTGAAATGCAGTGGCACGATCTCAGCTCACCACAGCCTCTGTCTCCCGGGCTCAATCGATTCTTCTGCCTCAGCCTCATGAGTAGCTGGGATTACAGGCGTACTCCACCACACACGGCTAATTCTTGTATTTTTAGTAGAGACGGGGTTTCACCAACTTGGCCAGGCTGGTCTTGAACTCCTTACCTCGTGATCCACCCCTGCCTAGGCCTCCCAAAGGGCTGGGATTACGGGTGTAAGCCACTGTGCCTGGCTAACTCTAGTATATTAAAATGGCTAAGGTCTCCACATTTATACCATGTTATAATTTTACTGCAATAAAAAATATCATATAACTGGTGAAGCACGGTGGCTCACGCCTATAATCCCAGCACTTTGGGAGGCTGAGGTGGGCGGATCACCTGAGGTCGTGAGTTCAAGACCAGCCTGACCATCATGGAGAAAACTTGCCTCTACTAAAAATACAAAAATTAGCTGGGCATGGTGGCACATGCCTGTAATCCTAGCTCCTCAGGAGGCTGAGGCAGAGAATTGCTTAAACTCAGGAGGCGGAGGTTGCAGTGAGCCAAAATCATGCCACTGCACTCTACCTTGGGTGACAGAGCAAGACTCCATCTCAAAAAAAACAAACAAACAAAATTAGCTGGGTATGGTGGTGCATGTCTGTAATCCCAGCTACTTGGGAGGCTGAAGAAGGAGAAACAGTTGAACCTGGGAGGTGGAGGTTGCAGTGAGCTAAGATCACACCATTGCACTCCAGCCTGGGCAACAAGAGCAAAACTCCATCTCAAAAAAATATATATGTGTGTGTGTGTGTGTGTGTGTGTGTGTGTGTATACACACATATATATGTATATATTTATATGTATATATAAAACTTACTACACAGATAAAAAAATGGGGAACATATAACAAATGTTAATAGCAATTATGTTTGGGTTCATATTATAAGAGACTTCCATTTATACCTTATACATTATTTCTGCAACCTTTCTCTTTTTTGAAAGCATGTATTAATTTTATAATCAGAAAAAAATAGATGACACTTTAATGCAATTATAAAATGACTTTAGTATTTGTAACTTGAATGTTAAAGCTTAAGGAAAATAAATGTTCGCACTTACAATTCTAATAAACTGAATATTTATTTTAATAAAAACCTTTCCAAATGCTGTTAAAAGTTCTAATGCTAGAGTTTGTTAACATTAAAAGTTCTAATGCTAGAGTTTGTTAACATTATCAGGGAAGTAAAGAAAACCTGCAGCACTGCACTGGCCAATATGTGAGCCCACATGCAGCTAGTTAAATTAATCTGAATTCAGTAAATGTAAAAATTCAGTTCTTGTCACACTAGCAATATTTCAAGTACTCACAGTCACATATGATCAGTACCTGACACATGCAGCTGCTGTGCTAGATGGCATGGATACAGAACATTCTCACCATCACAGTAAGTACTTCTGGATACCACTGCTCTAAAGTCAATTGCTACTTATCTGCTGTCAAGGTGATTATTCTTTTGTGTGTGTGTGTATGACAGGGTCTCATTCTGTCACCCAGGCTGAAGTGTGGTGCCGTGAACACAGTTCATTGCAGCCTCGACCTCCTGGGCTCAAGCGATCCTCCGACCTCAATCTCCCGAAGCGCTGACATTACAGGTATGTGCCACTGTCCCCAGTCAAGGTGATTATTCTTACATAACATAAAATGAACGGTACTTATAATTCTTTCGTGAAAACAATACAATCCATGAGCATTAATGGAAAATGGGGTTGGGGGCAGTGACTCAGGTCTATAATCCCAGCACTTTGGGAGGCCAAGGAGGAAGGATCACTTAAACCCAGGAGTTCAAAGCCTGCCTGGGCAACATAGCAAGACCCCATCTCTACAAACAAAAATAAAAATTACCTGGGCATGGTGGCATGTGCCTGTAGTTACAGCTACTTGGAAGGCTGAGGGAGGAGGATTGCTTGAGCCCAGGAGCTCAAGGCTACAATGAGCTATGACGGAGTCACTGCACTCTAGCCTGGGCAACACGCTCATGCCTGTAACCCCAATACTTTGGAAGCCAAGGTAGGCAGGTCACCTGAGCTGAGGAGTTCCAGACCAACCTGAGCAATGTGGTGAAACCTTGTCTCTACAAAAAATACAAAAAAAAATTAAAATTAGCCAGGTGTGGTGGCATGTGCCTGTAGTCCCAGCTATGGCAGGCTGAGATGGGAGGACTGATTGAGCGCAGGAGGTAGAGGCTGCAGTGAGCTGTGATCACACCACTACACTCCAGCCTGGACAACAGAGGGTGACTCTGTCTCCAAAAAAAAAACTAAAATAAATGATTAAAAGGCCAGGTATGGTGGCTCAGTCTGTAATTCCAGCACCTTGGGAGGCCAAGACAGGCAGATTACTTGAGACCAAAAGTTCAAGACCAGCCTAGGAAACATGGTGAAACTCTGTCTCAATAAAAAATAAAAACTTTTAAATGAAAAAAGAAAAAAAAATGGGTTAATGAATTATTGGAAGTTGCTGCATTCTTTGACTTTAAAAAGTTCCATCAGCCAGGCACGGTAGCTCACATCTGTAATCCCAGCACTTTAAAAGGCCAAGATGGATGGATCACTTGAGACCAGCCTGGCCAACATAGCAAAACCCTGTCTCTATGAATCAATACAAAAATTAGCTGGGTATGGTGGCACACGCCTGTAGTCCCAGCCACTCAGGAGGCTGAGGCAGAAGAATTGCTTGAACCTGCGGGACAGAGGTTGCAGTGAGCCTTGGCACTCCAGCTTGGACAACAGAGCAAGACTGTCTCCAAAAAAAAAAAAAAAAAAAATCCATCCTTCCAGAACCAGTTTACAATTTTGTCCTAACAATGCCCCTCACTCAAAGTCATTGTACAACAAAAGCCTATGCCCTTGGTTCACACTGAGGCTTGATACAGATACTTTCTGACTTGATTTATACTGCTAAACTATTTTTCTTCATCAGAACAGTTATTTGAGTCAAGTTATATTATTTTAATCACTACCCTTTTTTTTATGATTTGCCTTAGGTTTAATAAAAATTAACTGTCAAAAATAAAATCAAAATATTTCTTTTTACTTATCTGACACACATAATACAAATGTGTGTGATAGTACAAGTTTACATTTGAAACTAAAAGTACAAATTAAATAATGGAAATATTTTGTTAATTTCTTTCGTTTCCTTCCTGGTTTACAAAATCAAGGGCAAAAAGTTGAGAACATAATGGAAAAGGCTAAACTTTATTTCATATTCACTGATCCCATTGGTTTTCTCTAATTCTAACTGAAAACAATTCACAAATCCACTTCAAGCTACCAAAGCACAAAAATAAATCTAGGCCAGGCACGGTGGCTCACGCCTGTAATCTCAGCACTTTGGGAAGTGGAGGTGGGTGGATCATGAGGTCAGGAGTTCGAGACCAGCCTGACCAACATAGTGAAACCTCGTCTCTACTAAAAATACAAAAATTAGCCTGGTGTGGTGGCACACACCCGTAGTCCCAGCTACTTGGGAGGCTGAGGCAAGAGAATCGTTTGAACCCAGGAGGCAGAGGTTGCAGTGAGCCGAGACCATGCCATTGCACTCCAGCCTGGGTGACAGAGTGAAAAGAAATCTAATACATACTGAAGTCTAGACGCTTTATTCCATCAATCATCAATGTATGGTAAAGTATAAAATTAAGGCCCCGGTACTCAATCAAGATAAGGCTGTATATTTCCATCTTTCCTCATTTGGGAGGTTGGTACTGATAAACCATAAAAAGGCCCATAGCTATAGAACCGCACAGAGAACACAGTTACTAAATGCTGTAATCGGTTACATTATTCCATACACATGCAAAAGTGACTTCAAATATAACTCATATCCACTGAGTCTCACCAATTTCCCCATCTTGTCCAGGTTTAGGAATGCTAATAGATGTTTTGGTCTCCATTTCTATTTTCTTCCTAGTGTCCCCTCTCTTTCCAACTATATGCCTGTATAAAGAAAAGGTAATTAAAAGGATATTAAGTCAAAATGTACCAAAATTAAGAATCTCATCATGTTTAAATCCTTTGTGACTAGAGATATTCCCTTACGGAAAAGTGGTTCAGTAAAAGCCCAATATTTGTGGAAGAAATTACAAGTCATCTAGCTTTAGAACATGCCGCATTAAAGTCATTGGCAAAAATGAGTTTTTGGCCCTATAGCCAATTCGATGCATAGAAAAACCATGCCCAACGCCCATTTCCTTCTCAAAATTAGATTTAAAATCTAGGTCTGCAATTAAGTAAAAGAAAAGCTGGCCAGCAGGCACAGTGGCTCATGCCTGTAATCTCTGCTACTCAAGAGGCTGAGGTGGGAGGACTGCTTAAGACCAGGAGTTTGAGACCAGCCTAGGCAAAAGAGTAAGACCCCATCTCTAAAAAAATATTTTAGGCCAGCCTCAGTGGTTCACACCTCTAATCCCAGCACTCTGAAAGGCCAAGGTGGGAAGATCGCCTGAAGTCAGGAGTTCAAGACCAGCCTGGCCAACATGGTGAAACCCCATCTCTATTAAAATACAAAACTTAACCAGGCGTGACGCCAGGGCACCTGTAATCCCGACTACTCAGGAGGCTGAAGCAGGAGAATCACTTGAACCCAGAGGCAGGGGTTACAGTGAGCTGAGATCATACCACTGTATTCCAGCCTGGGCAACAAGAATGAGACTCCATATCAAAAAAAAAAATTTTTAATAGAAAAATTAGAACATCTGAGGACTCATGACAACAGAAAGCTATAGCCAACTCTCGACTACCCCATGAAGACGGGACATGAGCTCACAATCCCCATCACTCCCGACAGTCTTTCATCTACCCCACTTCAATCACTTATTGACTCATTTACATTACTCGCCTAGGCTTTCGAGTGTAAATAATTGTAACAATCCAAAGTTATCTCCTGGAACCCCCAGTCATTTGCTATGTTTAAATGAATGAGACTACTGAATCCCAAGAGAGAAGTTTCAGAGACTAAAGCAGTAAGAGGCTGTCACAGGGCTACAGAGTTAAGAGAAAACTCATCATCAACGTTATTTCAACTTCTACGATTTCAATTACAGTACCCAATACTATGGATAACTATGTCTAAAATTGCTCATTTGTTTTTTTATGGGATAACCAAGCCCAATTACTTCCATTAAAATCTATTATAGTAAGCCAGTTTTTTAAAGTAAGATGATTAGAAGATTGGAAGTCTGTAGTTTCCAAGTGGTTTCCCATTGTATTGGGCTGGAGATTGTAGGGCACCAACTCTGAGGCCTTTGTCTTCCCACCTTACCAATTAGAAGTGCTTTCTATCAGGCTCCAGTGTGTTACTATGTGGCTAGTGAACAAGCCTATAACAAAATGCAGTGGCTCAAAGTGCTATTAATAATCTAGGCTTCAGCACCTTAGAAAGCAAAGTGATTGAGGTTTAAAAGGCTTTAGAATCAAACAAGCCTTGAGCAACTCATGTAACCACTGTAAGCCTACTTCTTCACATATAAAAATGAAGTGAGAGGCTGATGCAGAAGGATCCCTCGAGCCCAAGAGTTCAAAGCTATGATGAGCTATGATCACACCACAGCACTCTGGCCTGGGTGACAAAAAGAGATCCTGTCTCTAAAAAAATAAAAACAGGGCTGGCTGCAGTAGCTCATGCCTGTAATCCCGGCACTTTGGGAGGCCAAGGCGGGCAGATCATGAGGTCAGGAGATCGAGACCATCCTGGGCAACATGGTGAAACCCCATCTCTACTAAAAATACAAAAATTAGCTGGGTGTGGTGGCACATGCCTGTAATCCCAGCTATCGAGAGGCTGAGGCAGGAGAATCACTTGAACCCAGGAGGTGGAGGTTGCAGTGAGCCAAGATCGCACCACTGCACTCCAGCCTGGGCAACAGAGCAAGACTCTGTCTTAAAAAAATAAAATAATAAAAAATTAATTAAATAAAGAAATAAAAATAGTCTGGCTGCAGTGGCTCATACCTGTAATCCCAACACTTTGAGAGGCTGAGGTGGGCGGATCACTTGAGGTCAGGAGTTCAAGACCAGCCTGGCCAACATGGCAAAACCACAACTCTACTAAAAATACAAAAATTAGAGAGGCCAGGCAAGGTGGCTCAAGGCCAGGCACAGTGGCTCACGCCTGTAATTCAAGCACTTTGGGAGGCCAAGGCAGACAGATCATCTGAAGTCAGGAGATAGAAAGCAGCCTGGCCAACATGGTAAAACCCTGTCTCCACTAAATACAAAAATTAGCCAGACGTGATGGCAGGTACATGTAATACCAGCTACTAGGGAGGCTGAGGCAGGTGAATCATTTGAACTCAGGAGGGAAAGGTTGCAGTGAGCCAAGATCATGGCACTGTACTCCAGCTTAGGTGACAAGAGTGAAACTCTGTCTCAAAAAAAAAAAAAAAATTAGTGGGGTATGGTGGCGGGCACTGGTAATCCCAGCTACTCGGGAGGCTGAGCAGGAGAATTGCTTGAACCTGGGAGACAGAGGCTGCAGTGAGTAGAGATCACACCATTGCACTCCAGCCTGGGTATCAGAGGGAGATTCCATCTCAATAAATTAAATAACTAAATAAAATTAAATTAAATTTGGCTGGGTGCAGTGGCTCACGCCTAGCACTTTGTAATCCCAGCACTTTGGAAGGCCAAGGCAGGTGGATCACCTGAGGTCATGCATTCAAGACCAGCCTGACCAACACGGTGAAACCCCGTCTCTACTAAAAATACAAAAATTAGCCGGGCGTGGTGCTGCATGCCTGTAAATCCCAGCTACTTAGGAGACTTAGGCAGGAGAATGCCTTGAACCCAAGAGATGGAGATTGCCATGAGCCAAGATTGTGCCATTGCCTAGGCAACAAGAGTGAAACTCAGTCTCAAAAAAAATAACAAATAAATAAATAATAAAAATAAAATTTGAAATTAAAAAAGAGTGAATAATACCTATTTGTCAAAAGGTTGTCATAAGGACTAAATGTGATCATATATGAAAGACCTTCCCAATGAGTGACACACAGCTCCACACAGGCCATGCTGTACAGCAGATGCCCCTAACAGTGATAAGTTAAGGATACCAGGAGAAGGATCCTGTATGGCAGACACAGCTGACAGCAATAACTTAAGCCTACCTAAGAATCACCCCATTATCTAAGAAGAATGTGTGTTCAGATTTCCAAGCTACAGAATCTGGCTTGGATTCATTCCAACCCAAAGATTCATTCCTTTATCTATGAGCAATATCTGAATCCCCTGGCCCATTTATGGAACCCACACCATACAGGGGATTGAGTCCCTTTCTTTTGGGTTAAATAAAGGTTGCCAGGTGATGGCTGCTAGAGGCAGGGTGCTAAGTGGAAATGTTATATAAACTGTATGCTTTTTACAAGCAGTTGAAGTTTTGTCAAGCCCACCACCACTGCACTGCCCTTTATGTAAGTCCGCTTGATAAAATGCTGTGTCTCATTTGCTGGCTCTGGGTCTCTTCCCCAGCCTCTCTAACATAGTGCCATCCCTAACAAAGTCAACAGGTATGTGGCATGACACATGCTGTCTTCATTAAACCCATACTGGCATGTTTCCAGTTAAAAGTACAGCTGGACTCGAAAGAGGTTTACACGGAAAATCTAAAATATTCACTATAGGTCAGGCACAGTGGTTCATGCCTGTAATCACAGCACTTTTGGAGGCCAAGGGAGGCAGATTACTTGAGGCCAGGAGTTCAAAGACCAGCCTGGCCGACGTGGCAAAACCCTGTCTCTAACAAAAACACAAAAAATTAGCTGGGCGTGGTGGCACATGCCTGTAGTCCCAGCTACTCGGGAGGCTGAAGCAAGAGAATCGCCTGAACCGGAGAGACAGAGGTTGCAGTGAGCTGAATCATTCCAGCCTGGATGACAAAACAGAAGCCCTGTCTTTAAAAAATAATAATATTTAAAAGTAACATGGGACATGGTGGCTGGGCATAGCATCTTATGCCAATACTTTGGGAGACCAAGGTAGGAGGATAACTTGAATCCAGGAGTTCAAGATCAGCCAGGGAAACATAGTAAGAACCACATCTCTACAAGTAATTTAAAAAATCAGGCAGTCTTGGTGGTGTGTGCCAGTCCCAGCTACTTGGGAGGCTGAGGTGGGAGGACTGCTTTAACCTGGGCAGTCGAGGTTGCAGTGATCCAAGATCGTGCAACTACACTCTAGCCTCACAACAGAATAAAACCCTGTCTCAAAAATACAATAATTAAAAAAAAAAAAAGGTGATGTGGTTTGGATCTGTATCCCTGCCAAGTCTCATGTTGAAATGTAATCCTCAGTGTTGGAAGTGGGGCCTGGTGGCAGGTGTTTGGATCATGGGGGTGGATCCCTCATGATGGCTGCGCACCATCTCCTTGATCAATGAGTGAGCTCACACAAGATCTGGTTGTTTAAAAGTGTGTGGCACCTCACTTCCCATCGTTTTTGCTCCTGCTTTCACCATGTGACATGCCTGCTCCCACTTCAGCTTCTGCCAAGAGTAAAAGGTCCCTGAGGCCTCCCCAGATGCCAGTGCCATGCTGGTACTATCTGTAGAGCCATGAGCCAATAAAACCTCTTTTCTTTATAAATTACCCAGCCTCAGGTATTTCTTCATAGCCATGCAAGAATGGCCTAACACAAGAGGCAAAATCAGCTTATCGATACATGTAGAACAATGGAATTATTCTGTAATCAGTCCTTTGAAATTTTAGGACATAAAACTACACTACTTTATCATTAGTGATCAAGCACTGCAATAAGTATAGACGACCAAAGAGTCCATTTCCCACTAAGTTTCCTGGAAGTGTATCCCCATGACTCACTTATAGAGCAAGCTAGGGGCCCTCACGGTAGACCGGAATCCTTGTGGGGTCTGCTCCACCTCATAGGCATCACAGGGCTCATCAGCGCACTCCATGGAGCCTGCACAGAAACCATGACGTATCACTCAGAAAAAATGTTGCTCTGTGGACAACAGTTTTCACCTTAGCTGTCAACCACTGTTGGGGTTTTTAAATAGCAATACACAGGCCTAAAGAACGGCCAGACACTGTACATTGCATGATACTGCTCTGATACTCCTTCTGACCTGATCTTATAAGCAATAAACCATAAAAAACATATAATGACTATTTTAAATCTTTCAGTCTTGGAAGCCTCAGAAGGTAGCATATGCATACAGTAGCTCCCCCTCATCTGTGGTTTCACTTTCTGAGGTTTCAGTTATCTGCAGTTAACTGCTGTCCAAAACTATTACTACAGTAAGATACTGAGCATGACAGAGAGAGACCACATTCGCATTACTTTTATTACAATGTATTGTTATAATTGTTCTATTTTATTAGTTATTGTTATTAATCTCTTACTGTGCCTAATTAATAAACTAAACTTTATCAAAGATGTCTATATAATGCTGGTCCTCCATATCCAAGGATTCTCCATCTGTGGATTCAACCAACTGCAGACTGAAAATATTTGAAACAAAATCTAGCCTGGGCAACAAAGTAAAATCCCTCATCTCTACAAAGATTAGCTGGACATGGTGGCACATGCCCACAGTCCTCACTACTGAGGAGGCTGATGTGGGAGAATTGTTTGAGCCCGGGAGGTTCAGGCTGCAGTGAACCAAGGTTGTGCCACTGCACTCCAGAATGGGCCTGTCTCTTAAAAAAGGAAAAAAAAAATTATTTGGAAAAAAATAAGTAAAATAACAATACAGCAATAAAAATAATACAAATTAAAAAACAATACATGTCGGGCATGGTGGCAAATGCCTGTAATCCCAGCGCTTTGGGAGGCCAAGGTGGGCGGATCACCCAAGGTCAGGAGTTCAACAACACCCTGGCCAACATGGTGAAACACTATCTCAACTAAAAATACAAAACTTAGGCCAGGCGTGGTGGCTCATGCCTATAATCCCAGCACTTTGGGAGGCCGAGGCAGGTGGATCACAAGGTCAAGAGATCGAGACCATCAAGGACAACATGGTGAAACCCCGTCTCTACTAAAAATACAAAAATTAGCTGGGTGTGATGGTGTGCACCTGTAGTCCCAGCTACTC